>NC_081410.1:143570014-143881681 GCF_030272615.1 Cryptomeria japonica
ATTCTCATGCAAAACACCATCTCAAAATAAGAAGATGGCTTGAGGTGATGGAAATCACTCCATCCTCTAGTGTCACTAGCTTTCAATTACCTTGTTACACTTTATCCATTCAACACCACATTAATCTCTTTGATACTGTAAGCATGTGATTCTTGGAATGCCTCGACATGTATAACAAAGATGACCTCAAAAATATAAGAAATGTTTGACATATGTGTGTCATGTTCAAGTGTTAAAAATAATTATGTCAATTTCAATCAATGATGGATCCATTTACACTAGTTATCTTTATACTTCAAATACAAAATCATCAAAAATAATTATTAAAGTCGCAATCATGTTTTGAATTCCTTCACTTAAACATCCATAAATTTCAGCAACTCACCTATGCATTATTTTTGGATATTCACCACAAATATTATTACTAAATCACTACAAAAATAAATAACCCTATACATAGTAAAAGCTATACATTACCAAAGCCATTTTACTCCTTTTCACATTCAATTGACCTTTCCTTGTAGGGAAAACTTTTCAACACCTTTCAATGAATGTAGTAGGCCATTTTGAATAGAAATGATGACATTATATTAAATTTTGTTATGGATTGACAATAAGGGAATTGAATCTTTTAAAAAATATTCCACTTTCTCCTCTATATACCCATGCTAAAATAAAGATATACCTTCAAATACAAATAGTAAATATGTATCCAATCACAACCTGTATAACAATATATCGATCTTAAAAATAAATGTAATCATGTCTTCCTTCATGATCATGAAACCTTTATACACTCAATCTCAAAAATACCTATATATCTATATGACTTTATACAACAAGGGAACTTTTGGTCACATGCATGAAAATCATAGAAAATTATATCTATTGCTTGGAGTAATGCCTTTCATGGGTGCTTGTATAGATTTGATGTCCAGAACACTGTGTTGGTCATTAAAAAAATGTTGGATGCATTCCTCATGAGAATGAAATATAGTATAGATTGAATAAAAACATAATATCCTAATTATTCTTGCATCTATACTAAGGCTGAGAATAGCCTTCAAATTCTTATCCTTTATTAGGATCCACTTTCCCTTTGTTGACTTATATCTCTTATAACGATTTTATTTTCTTGCATAGAATTTTTTGTTCTTCATAAGGATCTTATCCTTTCTTGGAGGTGTGTTCCCTTTATTAACACCTCTTCCTTTCTTCAAAGCATATACTTTTTAAATGATCTTTTCTTGGTATTGAAAGTGTATAATCCTTCATCAAGAATCTCCTCTCCTGGAAATTGTGAAGGTATGAATTCTTGATCTCATTCTCCTTTTAGTGTCGAAGATGCCATCTTTGTTTAAATATCTCCTTTCTATATAGAAGTAGACATATTTAGACAAAGATCTCTTCCTCCTCTTTGATAGTCATGTATTCTTAATAAGGATCCCTTTACACTTGTTGAAAAATATCTCCTTTACAAATATCTCTTCCTTGCTCAAAAAATTGCATCCTTTATAAAAATATTCCTCCTAACTTAGAACACATGCATTTTTGTTGAGGATATCTCCTTGGTGTTAAAGGTGTTTTATCCTTATTGTGGATCTCTATCTTCCTTAAGGTATCAACAAGACAATATTTTGACATATTAAGTGGAGGCATATGAGGCCTCCTCATTGATTATAGTCATTCATTGATCCCATGAAAACCATATTATATGTTTTCTTCTATATTTCCGAACTAGAATAACATGGAACACTAGTTTGAATGTTGTTATCACTTTTTTCTCCTTGAGCATTAGCTAACTAAATAACATAAAGTGTTAGCATGATCATTGCCATTGTTTACACTTGAATCAACATTTTGCACCAAATCTTCACTTTATAATACTTATAACAACTAAACCATTAAGAATTTGGAGATGAAGTAATCTACTAATTTGTGAGAATTTTATTGCAAGTTTTAAATATATTTAAAAAAAAAAATAGAAATGAATTGTGCATGTTTTTATGTAACTATTATTAACTTAATTTTTACAATAATCAACATTTCTTAGATTTGACATTTATTTTGTAATGCATAGCATTTTGATAGAAAGAATAAAATTCTAATTTTTAAATCATAGATTTGTTAGATCAATATCTAGTGTATGCATATTTTTTTGCAATATTTTATTTTTGATTAGAGTAAAAGCTGGTTTTGAAGGGGCCCCGAAACCCTTTAAAAAATGACCTTACAAGATAAAAGCATTAAGAAATCAAGAGGAACAAATGTAAGAAAAACCAGCATAATAACTAGAAAAAACCAGCTAAAAGCCCCAAAAAACCAGCAAAAGCCGACCAGACAAGACAAAGCACAGAAAAGGAACTAATTTATATTTTTCAGGGCATTAGCCAAGTTATTGCTAATCCCATACAGATCTTTGATATTATCCCTGAGATTAGGGATTTCCTTAGCAGACACAACATCAGCTTTCTTAACACTCGCTCTAGTCCTCTTTGTTGCTCCACCAGTTGTAGCTTCCCCGCTTCCAATCTTGATTGCATCTTCATCAATATCGAGATCCACCACTGGTTTGGGGGAGCTGGAGTTATTGAGGACCTTCGCGATGTCCTCTAGGTTCTTTGTAACAACAAATAAGAAATCTGTGATCATACCCAGCAAGTTTTTCATCGCCACTTTCCCTTCTTCCAGATAGTCAATCTGATTTGCCATTTTTTAAACTTTTTCCTCCATGTCCTGCTTCCATTGCTCCTGATTTTTGTCATCTTCCTTCTGTTTCCCACTTTTTTCCAGGTGCTTCAATAGTTCATATGTCCATCTGTCATAACCCAATCTGGCCTTAGTGAGTTTTTTAAGGTTAGCCAGGAATAACCCTTCTCTGACACTCTCCTTATCCTCACTCAAATTATCCTTGGCCATTTCCTTCTTGGGTTCCTTATTCTTCTCCCTCTCAGAATCCATATCTTTTTCCTCATTATCCTTATCATCCTTATCCACCATTGGCTAGCTATTGTCATGGCCTATGCTAGCACTGTGAATTGGATTTTCATTGTCGGAATCGTTCTCACCTTCTTCTTCCTCTGCACCCACCTCCTCATCTTTCCAACTTTCCTCACCTTCTGACTCGTCCATATCCATTTCACTGCCCTATTTTCCAGTTTCCCCTATATCATTCTTTTCATCATGGGCTTTCATCCCAGTGGCACTCTTGCTTTTTTTCCTCAGAGTAGCCTCCCCCTTGTCGGTTTCGCCTTCCTCCAGCTTTCTCTTGCCTTTCCCTAGAGAAGCGGACAACCTCTTGTTTTCCTGTATGGCAAGGATTTTACAGTGCTCATAAATGAGCAAGATTAGTCCACTATGGAGCACCGGGTTCGAGGGATTCTTACTATGTTTATTGAGTGACCTAGACAGGGATCTAAACAGATAGTAGGGCAGGGAAACCCTTTTATCATGCCTAAAGTGGTTTAATAACACAAAGTGGTAAGTGTGGGCCCTAGAAAAGCGACCCTCAATAGTTATGTATTCCATGATTGCATTCAAAACCCAGCCCCAGATTTTCTTGATGTTGGAGGCTTCATAATAACCCCATATGGATTTTCCAATCTTAGCCCCCTCCTTTTCCTTACGCGGGAAGATTTTTACCGCATTACTGGAAACTTTAAGATATCTAAAAAAATTGAGCCCTGAGTGGGGCATACCTGTCACAGTCGTGATGAGGCCCGCGTCCAATTTGAACCTCACACCATGGATTTTAAAAGACCCATTACTCCAATTTTTAGTTATTTTGGAGACTGCAAGATTAACCCTACCTTTGTCGTAATCAACCAGCTTCTCCATGAAACTAGTTAGGGACCCTTTTTCCAGCTTCGCCCAAACTTTCGGCATATCCTTCCATCTGGAAGTATTGTCAGGTTCCTCCCTCCTTTAATCACCTCCCATATTCAAATTCAGACTTTCACCTCTGTTCTTCTGCAAGCTCAAAGCTTTCTTCCCGTTGTCTCTTGAAATTTTTAAAAAGATGACCCACAAAGTGTGCGGAGTGTTATTATATTTGATTGGGATTCTGCCACTTTGCCAAGTAATCATTACCTTTCTATCAATGCATAATTACTCATTTCAACTATCATAATTATGCGGTCCTTCTCTCCCTGTGAATATATCCTTTCTAAGGAGCTCTTTAATACTAAAATTAATATCTTCCCCATGCCAAATTGTTTAAGATTCAGAATTGACACCTAGGTTCGCCAGGCAATCCACCACCATATTTTTCTCTCTGAATGCATGTTGAATTATTATAACTTTAAAACTAGCAATAATTTCCCTAGCTTTCAAAATTATATTTTTAATATACCACGATGGCTCGGTTTCCCCCTTCAAGCACTTAATAATATTAAGTGAGTCTCCCTCCAGCCATAATTTATCATGATTAAGGTTCTGAGCAATAATTAGAGTATTCAGAGCAACTGAGGCTTCAACATAATGACTGGTTTGACTTCCCAAAGGACCAGCCATTGCCACTAGGCAACTTCCAACAAAATTCCTGACAATGCCCCCATAACTAGCTTTACCTGGATTCCCCTTAGAAGCCCCATCAAAGTTGCCCTTTATCCAACCCTGAGGTGGAAAACACCAAGCAAGACCTTCCCTACCCTTCTCCTTACTAGATTTGGTAGTAGAGAGGTTCCACCTATCAGTGAAGTCATCTTTAGTAGCTAGACCATAATCAATGCCATTGATGCATTCAAAGATACTCCTATGTATTTTATCCACCACCACTTCAGGGTTGGCACTTTTATCCCTAAAAAATCATGTTGTTGTGCTCTTTCCAAATGTTCCAGATGACATTAGGGAAGGTAAGTTTCCAAAGCTCCACAATCTTTGGGTTGCAATTAGGGCAGTGCCATTGCTGCCAGGATTCCCCTAGAGAATTCGAAAAAACCCAACTCAACTTCCACCTACTTAAAATAATTTTCCAAATTTCCTGGCTGAAAGTGCACTGATGGAGAATATGGCAAGCAGACTCTTCTTCCCTACAACAAAGAGAACACTTGTTAGGAAAAACAAATCCTCGCTTTTGAAGGTTGTCTAGAGTTAATACCTTGTTTTGGATAAAGATCCAAAAAAAGATATTAACTTTAGGAATTAACTTCTTATTCCACACTTTAGCCCAGATAGGATTTTCTTCCAAAACTTTATTTTGAATAGCCATAGCCGAAGACACAGAATACTTCCCATCCGAGGTTTCCCTCCATATCAAACTGTTCTCATTGTTGTCCCTCAAAAATTTAGAAGACAACACAATCTCAAGAAACTTTAACCCCAGACAATGCTGGCTAAAATCAATCCATTTCCCATTTCTCCAGTAATCTCTGACCTAACCCCCATGCTTATTTTTGAACCAATATTTCCAATCATAAAGGATTGAATTTCCTCCAGAGGTTTATCCATAATCCATCTGTCTTCCCAAAATCTTATACTTCTACCATTCCCCAGTTTCCACATTCTTCTAGCTGCAGCCCAACTTTTTGCCAATTGAACTGCATTCCAAATTACAGAACCTTTGACAACAAATGATTTTTCCAAAAATTCTTCCTCAGAAGGTTGCATGTGAAGATATTTATTTCTCCAGATTAAATTCCACTCTCTTTCCTCCTCTTTCATTCTCCAAATTTGTTTTGCTAATAAGGAATTATTCATAGTGCTTATATTCCATAAACCCAACCCCCTAGAGGCCTTGGGAGATTAGATTTTATTCCAGGCTATAAGGGGAATTCTATTCTTGTCTTCAACTCCCGACCAAAGAAACTTTTTTTGGATTCTTTCAATTGCCTCCACAAACTTTCTAGGTTTTTTAAACAAACTGAGAGCATAAACAGGCAAGTATTGGAGAGTGGCTTTGAGCAACGTACCTTGCTAGCTTGACTAAGGACTGCCCCTTTCCAACCTGCCAATTTGGAATTGAATCTATCAACCAACTTAATCTAGAAATTATCTGTGGGCTTAATACAAAGGGGGAGCCCCAAATAGGTGGAAGGAAGATCATCTATTTTACAACCAAGAATTCTTTCTATCCTTAATTGTCTTTGAACATGTGTATTGATGAAGACTAAAGAGCTCTTTTCCCAATTAATTTTTTGACCAGAAGCAGATTCATAGATATTCAGTACATTCTTCATATTTTTAGCTTCCCTAATAAAAGCTTTCCCCATAGTGATAGAGTCATTAACGAACTGTTCATGAGTACAAGTAATATTGGAAGAAGAAGGTTTTAGTCCTTTGAGATTACCTTCTTCCACATTTTGAAAAATAAATCTATCCAAACTTTCAGCTAAAATAGTGAACAAGATAGGGGATATGGGGTCCCCTTGTCTTATACCTCTAGTGCATTTGAAAAAACTTGAAGGAGATCCATTGACAATAACTACAGAAGAGGGAGTTTCCATCAATTGAGAGAAAAGCTAAATAACTTTATCTCCAAATCCAAAGGCTTTCATAATCGTTAAGAGAAACTGCCAATTCACTCTATCATAAGATTTAGCCATATCTAACTTAAGAAAAAAACCCTGATTTTTAGTCGCCGTAAGAGAATGAATATTTTAATGAACACAAATAATAGAATCCAGAATCTGTCTTTCGAGGATAAAACCATTTTGTTGGGCAGAGATAATTCTGGGAAGAATATCCGGCAATCTTGAAGTAAGAACCTTAGACAAAATCTTGTAAACATAGTTACAAAGACTAATAGGTCTAAACTTATTAAGAGAGTCAGCTCCAGAGATCTTTAGAATTAGGACAATGAAGGTAGTATTCAATTCTTTTAGAAGCCTTCGAGAACCAAAGAATTCTTTAACTCCTTTATAGATATCATTCTCCACAATATGCCAAAAGGATTGGAAAAAGAACATTGGAAAACCATCCGGTCCAGGAGACTTATCTCCCTGAAAATAGAACACCGCCTTTTTGATTTCCTGACTAGAAGGTATTCAGGACAAATGTTTGTTTTCTTCCTCAGTCAAAGTAGAAGGAATGTCTTGTAGCAAAATGTTTTGATTACTGACATCAAGGTTATCCACTTTGCCCAATAGGTTGCTAAAATAGTCCAGAGGTTCCTTTCTTATATCATCATCATCCGTTAAAATCTCCCTATTACAGGATAACCTGGATATCCTGTTTACCGCCCTATGCTTAAGAGCAGTTAAGTGAAAAAACTTGGTATTTTTATCACCTTCCTTTAAATACAAGGCTCTTGACCTTTGTCTCCAGAATGTCTCTTCATTAGAAATTATAGTGTGTTATTTAGATAGCAAGCCATTTTCCACAAACCTCAACTCTTCTAAAAGCCCATCCTCTTGGATTTTATCTTGAACTTATTTTATTTCATTTTTTATTTGAATTTTACTTTTGAAGATATCCCCAAAAATCTCTTTGTTTCAGATTTTTATTTTAGCCTTTATAATATTGAGCTTTTTAGCTATTCTGAAAAGAGTTGTTCCCTCAACCTCAGAACTCCACCAATCTGCAACACAAACTTCCAAAGACGGATGGGATAACCACTCTTTTTCAAATCTCAAAGGGAAATTTCTCTTTGCAAAAAAAGAATTGGCAGTAAAAGAAATAGGGTAATGATCAGAACCAATTTTGATAACAGACGCCAAAGAACAACTATACTTAGATAACCACTCAGGAGTAATTAAGGTTTTGTCTAACTTAACTTGAATAAGATCAGCTCCAGATCTTCTGTTAGTCCAGGTATATTTAATCCCTTGGAGATCCACATCCATAAGAGCTTGATCATTTATGAAATCCATAAGATCTTGTTTACCATCAAGCTGCAAGGGGAGGCCAACCATCTTCTCTTCTTCTTTAAGCGGAGTATTGAGATCTCCCATAATTATCCATCTTTTATCAGCAAAATTTAGTTTGTCTTCTACAAGGCTTCTCCAATATTTAGCTCTCCCAGTTTTCGTATTAGGCGCATATACATTAGTAATAACCCAGACAAATTTATCCTTGATATGCTCAAGTTGCACAGAGTTCCTATTGGTTTCAACTATAATTTCCTTACCTTTAATAGTATTTTGGTTCCAAAAAATTGTTGTTCCTCCAAAGTCTCCCTCCGAGCTAGATCCTATAACTCCATTATTTTTAAATATTCTAATCCTTTCCACTTTATCCTTACACATCTTAGTTTCCTAAACAAGAACCACATCTGGTTTATGATCTCTTATTATATTACGTAACACACCCTGCTTATGAGGGGCATTCAACCCTCTTATATTCCAGTAAATTATCTTCATACTTTAACCAGGGATAGAGCTGACTCGATGGAGCTCTGTGTTCCATCAACACAGTTCTTCCAACTTTCCTGTTCCCTTTGATGTTTTAGAGAAGGTCTCCCCTGATTTTTGTTTTGGCTTCCAACATCTGCCTTTTTCTTATTCTTGCTTCTAGTTGCAATACCTCCATTGGTTCCTCCTTATTCGATTTTCCCTCTTTCGTACCAAGAATCCTAAGATTTCCTTCCAAGGCTTCCATTTCCACACTATGTGATGGGGTTTTGCATTGAAACGGCTTTGGGCTTCCATTGGTTAATAGCAAAAGAGGTTCAAAATCAGATATGTTAAAATCCTGTGCTTCATTGAAGTCTTCCTCAATTGCTTTTGTATAAGATGATGCACACACATCGTTATTGGAACTTTCTTTTGCTTTCTCCTGACTGACTGGCCCTTTCTCCAGGTCCTCTTGATCAATTTTTTTTTTTTGCCTCTATCCTTTTCTCCTTTTCTTTAGTGCTTTCTATTTGATTATTAGAGTAGACACAAGCAGGTTTTCCATTATTACTATTCACATCCTTCTTCACCTCATTTTCTTTCTCAATCACTTCCTTATCTAGATCACACTCTACTAATGGTTCTTCTCTTTTCTCTTTCGCTTGCCATTTCTGCTTCACACTGCTATCATTCTTGTTGTTCTTACTCTTCTTAAGCGAGCAAGATTTTGCCCAATGGCCCGATATTTTGCAGTGAAAGCAAGCAAACGGGAGTGATTCATATTCAATCGCTTGGGTCCATTTTCCTAATTTAGATATAATCTCAATAGATTGGGGCATGTCCGTCATTTGATTAACATTAACATAGATGCGAGCAAAAACTAACCTTGATTTAGTTGCAGTCATTGGGTCAATCGAGAGAAGTTCTCCAAAAGAACTCACTATCCCCTTGAAGACTTCCTCATTCTAAAACTCTAGCGAAAGGCCTGAGAGGCGCGTCCACACAGGTGCCGACACAAAAAAAGACTCGTTGAGAGAAAGGTTTGGAGCTGTAGAGCCAAAGTTGCCTTGCCGAATATCCATGGGCCTTCACATAGAGCTTTATTCATGACTTCTTCAGAGTTAAAAACAAAGGAAAAAAAACCCCGAGGCAAAGCCGCCACATCGACTTGACCCTTGAGAACCCATTTCCTCCTTATAAAATTCCTAACAACATCAATGTTAGGCCTAAAACCAACTGTAGACACCTAATATTAATATTTAATTAATTTAAGCCTATCAACATAATTAATTAATTTAATTGTGTTATCCTTATTCTTCTCAATATTAATTAAATCTAATTTAATTAATTCTATCACTATTGTCCAATAATTAATTTATCAAATAAATTAATTATTCCCCTTATTCTTCTAAAGTCATCTCAATAATCATTTCCTCTAAACCCACTCAGTTAATTAATTCTAATTAGTTAACCTAGTCATGTGATTCCTACAAATCACTTTTCCTAATCCCACTCAACCTAATTAACCCTTCTAGAATCTCTCATAATCATGATTACCATTACCCCTCAATTTTTAATTCCCACTCATGTCACATCAACATTGAGTCTCTCAAAGAAATTCAAATTTCTTTGAATCCCTCAATGCATCCTTATTTTGGAATTTTTAATTCCTCATATTTGAAATTCAAATTTCTCCCCCCTATTCCCAAGGAATTTTATATTCCTATTTATTTTCCCAAGGCACCCTTGATCCATGCCTTCTATCTCAAATCAATCTCAACCATGTATAATCAAATCAATCTTGGCCCTCCATTGGCCTTCTCCAATCTATAAATTGGAGCTTATCATCCTCACAAATGGATCCACTTCTCATGCATTGACATGCTGCTCCATTCTCCTTTCATCTTCTTCTAATCCAAATTCTCATCCATCATTCCAATCCAATAATCCACTTACCTTGTTGAGCATTTGGAGAGCATTCCACATCCATCAAGAAGGAGCCCATCCAATCAAGTTGAAGAGAGGTGCTATTCAACTTCACCAAAGGCTCAATCTGAAGGAGAAGGTAAAAGGCTTGCAAGGTATATCTTCATGTTTTTATGTGGTTTTATGCAAATTTCGTGTTTTAATATCTTTTAGTGTCTTGTTTGTGTACTAACCACTTGAATCCACCTTGCTTTCATTTTCCCCTCTTCATTTTGGCACGCCCGGTGGGACCCACGTCCCGAATTTAACAAAAAGTTTGAGTTTTTGTGAAGGTTTTTTTCGCAGGTTCACGCTTCAGTGCCTATGCACGCATTTTAGCGCGAGCTTTCTGAATCAGCGCGAGTGCCTATTAATTAGCATGAGTACAGAAAATTCAAAAAAATTTGGGTGCCACTATGTTTCAGCGTGACCGCCTCGGCTTCAGCGCGTCCGCCTAGAAAATTCTTCTATCTCCTCATTCATTCTTCATCTTCTATCTTCTTCTACCTTCTCATTTCTATTTCCATTCTGTTGTCGCTTCAGCATGACCGCTCTACGATTAGCACGAGCGTTTTTGGTAAAAATTTGACTTTTGATTTTTTAGTCGCTAACTTTATTTGTCATACCTAAACCAGAGACAGTAAGATCTATGACTTTATTTTTTAAAACCCCATCCATTATCCACCATCCATTTTTCACAATCCCATTCCGTTAGTCCAATCCTTTCCAAATCCTTATCTTTCATCCCCTATCCATTTCATCTCCCCAATTATTGTTACCAACATCTATGAGCATACCTCCAGTTCAACGAAATACTAAGGGATACCATCTATGGAACTAGATGCTTGAGTCTAACTAATGTCATAGCTAAACCAGAGACAGTAAGATCTACCAGCTTATTTGGAACAAAAATAGCAAAAACCCTTGTTGCTGGATCAGAGATATTTTCAACTTCCGGTAGCCCTGTTTTTACCAGCGGCTTCACTCCAAAAAGCGAATACCATTTTTTTTCCTTACCTCTATCATGTGGGTCCCCGGTTTTGGAATCCGTCTTCCACCGATTTGAATGTCTCCTTATCCTCTTCTGTACCTTGGGATGCCTGGAATCCAGCCTGATTGCCAGTTCCACCGCCAGAAAGGCTGCCATCCCCAGGGAATCCGCCATTCCCAAAATTTGAAATTTGGGATTCCCGCTCATCACTCCGCTTGTTGTTCCACACCCATGTTCAATGTTCGTAATATTTTGTTGCATACATTCTTTTTAGTTAATTGTTTAAGTCAAAGTAATTGTAATTTGGAGGAAGGTCTATTTATTAATGCAGATTTTTTTTGTGTACATTTAACTTCTTTTTGTGTTGAAATGAGGATATTGATACCTAGGGAAAATATATTTTTCACTAAAAAAAAACTATTTTTTAATTTTTCCAAATGTGTGAGACACAATCCTTAATGTTCAATGAAAAAGCTACATTCATAAGAAATAAAATGTAAATACATTCAAATATATACTTTTTGGAAAGATTATAATAAGGACTGCATACTTACATAACAAAAATTCTAAATGAATTTATTTTACCCCACAAAACCTAATGTAAAAGTGGTTTTCTATTAACATTTTGATAGGTGCAAAGGAGACTGCACTGTAGATGTGGTTTAAGAGTAGAGAGGTTCTACCAAACGGAGTTTGATCTAAGAGGATTTGATCTAACCCTCTTCAATTAATTCCTTCAAATGGGACGTCTCAAGGATTAAAACATTATATTTTCTAAAGAATGAGAAATTTTAGCAAAAAACAAGATGTACCAAAATGTGTAACCTAGCATTGACTACCTAGTATACATGGAACCTTTTTTTCTCTTTAAATTACTAAAGTCTTATTCTTTGTATTGTATATTTTAATATTTTGTGTGGATTGATAGGATCCTAATCTTGGGGACTTTATCATTCCTTAGTGTCATCCTATCCCTAGCTTGTCTTTCTCTTAGCTGCTCTATTTCTACATCTCTACATTATCATGAGTGTGAGTGTAAGTTCATACTCCCACTAAAGTGGGGATAAACTTATTTTCATAAATTGTAACCCCTATACAATTTGACACTTCTTTTGGGTACTTTATTTAGGGACCCTCCTCATCAATCATTTCAATGTTTTTTAGGCATTAGGCTATCATACTATTGTCATATGTCAATATTGAGACCAATTTTTATGTCTTGGGTCTTGGTACTCTATCACTATTGGAAACCTAAGTTATGATGAGTTGTGTGGTCATCGATATCAAACTTGTCTGGTGTTTGTCATTAATGTCTTAGAGAATGTTGAAAACCTGACTTATGATGAGTTGTGTTGTCATTAATGTCAAACTTGTCTAGTATTTGTTAGTAATGTCTCAATTATCTATATGTAGATGTCGAGAGGTTGTAGTAGATTTTCAATAGTGTATATGGTCTAGTAATGAGTGTTCAGATGTTGATATGGTGTCTAGTGATTGTGTATAGCATCTATGAAGTGTTTCCATAATATTGGTATAGTGGGAGTTTCAATATGTAACAAAGAGTATTTAATGTCCCAGCAGAAGAATGCTTTGCATTCCCCTGATATGTCAAGATTCTGGAGTATGGTTCGAGATATAATGTTTATGATCTATGTATGTTTTATTATGAATTTTACAAGCTCTTTTTTATTTCAGATGGTAGATTTGGTTATTGTTATTATGACAATATGGTTGTCTATTAGAACTAGTTTGAAGAATGCTTGATGATTCTTTGATTTATGTGGAGTCGTGAGTTGTAGCTTGGATGAAATGTTCATTTGGTTTATGTAGTGAATCTGGCAAGTAAAGTTATGGTGTTCAAAGTCTTTTTGTTGTCAACTGGGTTGGTTTTTGGTTGACTGAGGTGGTGTATCCTATCTAGATAATGCCTTTTTGGTCTAGATATACTTTAGTGATTATTTTTAGATGTTGATATGGGTAGAACCATAATGTTTAGATTTGCATTGATTTTTGTACATTGAAAGATGTTTTGGGGTTGAATGGTTGGTATGCTACATTTTTTATCTACATATTTCATTTGATGATGATGTTGGACTGAATGGGTGTGCTAACTTGGAAATGAGCTATCATAGGCCTTACTCTTGCATGTCTCTCAAGTTTAGTGAGATCCTTGGTCTTGAGCATAAAAAAATTAATCAATTATTTATATTGTGATGTGACTCTCATTGTGTTTTCTCCCTGTTCAGTGTGGTTTCAAGTTTAATATATCAAAAGTAAAGTGTTTTGATGTTGAAACTGATCCACCCCCCTCTTAGTCCCATGTGTTCAAAAATTGGTATAGATCTTGGCTCCTCTTAGAGAAGCTAAACTACTTAAGGAAGAGTTGATATGGTGCAAGAAGTAAATTATAAACAACTAAAGTTTGATTGCACCAATTACTCTTATTGGAAGGAAAGAAGGGAATGTCATTTGGAATCTCTACTAATTGGAATATCGGAAATTATCCAAACTAGATATACTACTCTCGCAAATGGTCCCTCATACTCCAAATGAGTTTAGGGCAAGTGAGAATAGTGTGAAGGCCAAGATTACAATTATCAACTATTTAGGTGATTTGATATTTGCTAAAGTTGTTGGGTTGAAGTCTATTAAAGCAATTTGAGAGAAGTTGAGTAGTGTTTATGAAGGTGATTTGAAGACAAAGAAAGCCAAGTTGACAAATCTAAATCACAAGTTTGAAAATATGAGGATGTGTGATGATGAGAACATTAAGATATATCTACATTGAGTGAACGAGAGTGTGAGTGCACTAAGAGGTATTGGTGGAATGTTAGAATAAAGTGATGTAACAAAATTTATGTCAACGCTACCTAAATGCTATGAACCTAAGAAGCATGCTATTGAAAAGAAAGTCATGATATGTGTTGACATCTGTTTTGACATACTTGCCAACAGTCATGTAACTAATGTGAACACTCACCACCTCTCCTTAAAAGTAATAAGTTCTGGGGAACTAATCACTCCAAGGTCTCTATAGTCGGGTCTCGATGGTGACGGGCAACCCAATGATTGAAGTGGTTGTCCCTGCTAAGGGGCCTGCTGGTTACAACTAAATCCCACTGATCATTAACAACTTAACTTCCTTTTTTTTTGTATTTTATGATTTAACACTCTTCTGGAAAATAAAATTGCGAAGGATAAAGGAAACATGAAAAAACAACAATGAAGCCAATTCAATAACAACTTAACAAACTACTCAATTAGTTCCCTGCAATCCAAAATTATCAGATGTTATCTAGATTAGCATTCAACAACGGACCTCCAGTAAACCTGCAAAATCATCAACTTTACAGATTTATGGAAATAAATTCACCAATAATATTGTCTACCACAATCATTCTCATACACCACTTATGTGCACAATATGATTCATAAAGCAATAAATAGAAGATCAAACCACGTTGCTAATTCCAAATAATAGACATTACGAGATTACAAAAAACAATTTTTGTAGAGTATAAACATAGATCAGGCAATCTACAAGCTGCTTCTTGTATTTACTTCAAAGAATAAAGAATAACTGAAATTTATCATAATCTACAAAATAATCTAAAAGAATCTAAGTGGGCCACAAATCATCAATTTGGGGACCCTTACAAATGAATCCAAATCCTCAATTTATAGAGTTTTTTGCCCTACTATCTAGGAAAATAAACCTAATCTAAATTAAGAACATAAGATTAGGAGTCGTAGTAAACTTGCAAGTTTCTTCCTTTATACTCCAGTTAACTACTACAAAATGGAGGTTGCATGAGCACTACGAAGACCATGTTGTATGAGCCAAGCTTTCGTAGTCATGCAAAATTTTGCTCAAAACTAGAACGTGAGTTAGAGCTGCAACTAAAATACAAAATTGGGAGTCCTGCTATCTTTAGCAACTACGTGTTTATCTTTCACTTCTTAATATAGGATTTATAATGATTAATAATGCATGCAACTGCTTCAATAGGAGGATTAGCCACTTCCTCTGCATGCTTCTTTTTCTCCTCTAACTCCCTTATTGTTTCTACCACTTCTTGACATTGGGTAATCAAGTAAGTGTATCTATCCATTAATGTTGTGTTAAACTGAGCTGAGGGTCCTAGGTTCTAAGCCTCAAATGTGTCTCATTGAGTTAATATCTTCTCTTCTTCCATGATCCTCATACTAGTTAACCCCAACCCAAAAGCTCCGAGCAAATTCTTTATAAAATTCTCATATTTCAAAATTTCCCTAAAGAGAGGAACTCAGATTTCTACCACATCATTTACATACTGATGAAGCATTTCAATCTTCAGTTCCAAAATGTATGCATAAGACTGCAAGTTCTTACAGCTACCTCCTCCTAAGAGGTCTTCCTCCATTTTACCTCTTCTCCTAAATGCAAAACTTTATTCAAAATTCAGAACTATTTATTAAAAACATTAAGTTTTTGTTCCCATTGCGTAGAACAAGAAGCTAATGTCCCACCTTCCTGCACTGCCTCCCAGTATACCTTCATCGTATCCTGCAAAAATAATCTATTCTTGGTAGCATTTATTTGAGCCCATGATTTGGTTGCAATGGCCACCTGTCTCGCCTCCATTAATGCTTTTACTTCTCCCTCTAGTAATGATGAGGTTGAAGGTAGGTTGTCAGTCCTAAAGGACTCTAGAGGTTTACTCATCTCTACTAGCAAATGCTTATACTATCCTAGTTGTGCTTTAAGCTCTATGTTGGAGGTATGCTCCTTTTCTACACGTCCTTTGACAACACTGGTGGCTAGTTCTAAAGTGTCTAACTCTCCCCACTTTGTTTTCTTACCCAAGTTTACTTGGGATACTTGGTATTTGGGAGAGGTTTGACCTTCAGTCTGAAGTGGAACTGCCACATCTACAACCACTTCACCAGACCCTGTCCTTGACAAATGATGTAGAATCTTTGGTTTCTTGACCTTTTGAGGTTCCTTCGTGATTGCCTGCTACAATGTCACCTTAGGCAGCTCTACCTTTCTTTTCTTTTTCTCAAAGGTGAACTCTAGCCATTGTGGGATGTCTTTATCTTCATCGCCCTTATGTGGTATGATGTCAACAGTTACCACATGAATATCTTCCTGTTCTTCTGCTTCACCTTCATCCTCTACTCTTGTGCTTCTATATCCTTGGAGTGAAGTTATTTGGTGAGAAGGGCTAGACGAAAGAGTTATATTTTCATTCAATTGTTATTGCTTATGCAACTCTCCCAACCTATCACTAACCCATTCTCTGAATGCCCTTCCCTCCTCCTTTGTTTCTGTCGTATCCTACTTGGCAGCAATGTCCTTGAGCAGGTCTTCTTGGTCCTGAGGGGTTAAAAAAAATCTTTCATTCAACAAATTTTCTGCCTTAGTTTGTTCTTTCTCCCCTCCAAGTGATCGTTGTTCCCTAGGTTGTTCCTCTTTTCCTTGTTCCTCCTCTTGATCATCTCAATATTATGGACACTTATAGTCTCTATAGTAGGCTTAAATGCCTATGTCCTGGGGGCACTATTGTATCAGTCGGTGGTGACATAGGGTCATTGGTACCTGGGACCTATGTTGCAGCTAGTGGGGGAGGTTGAGTGGGTGCATCTTCATATGTTTCTGTTTCTTCTTCTTCCTTCTAAGCACCTTCCCCTGTAGTCTGTCCTATATCTGTCCTTGGTGGAAGGACTTCAGCGAGTGGCACTGCTCCTAATCAATCTGTTACTCCTAGGTCTACAACCTTCTTCAATAACTCAGACTTCCTCATTTTTTTATGAAGCTTTCTCATTAAGTCTTCGGTGCATCTTGGGGGTTTAGTGCTTCACCAAGGTCAATAGATGTATTTTGTCTTGAACTCGATCTTACATTCTGAGCATACTCCTTATAACATATTGATTGGGGCACCCCTGAAGTAGACTCTTTTTACTTCCCCTTTGAAGCACTCATCCTAACCCTTTTACTTAGCCACTATTTGGTCTTGTTGATGATTGCTTGGGAGACCTTTTCTATATTCATATCCTCATTTGTGGACCACCTTATTGGGGAGAGGGGCCTTTTATCAATTTCTTGCTCTTTGTATGCAACATCTAGTAAGTCACCCTCATCCCTCAGGTCTTTAGGGAGATTGGTTTTAATTTCAAAATCTGTTATTTGGGGAACTGATAACGTGTTCTAGTTCTTCTCTCTTACTTCAAAACTATCTTGGAGGTTTGCCCAAAAATCCTCCAGTCTAGGCCTATGTCCCTCATATGCCTTAAGCATAGTTTGCTTGAGTTTCCCGTAGGGATCATAAAATTCCCTAACATAATCAAATTCCTTTAAATTCAAATCCTGGAGCTCTAGCTCTGCCAACTTTGCCACCTAGATCTTTGGGCAAGAGAAATAGCCAATAGATACTAAAAAATCAATCCCTATTTTGTGCTTGGATGATAGGAGGGATTGGAGGCCTAGCAATTGCCTAACATATTATAATAAGATGATCCAATCATTACAATACCTTGGCAGCAATATTGGGTTTCATGTAAACCCATTGATCCTTATGTAGGTGGAGCATTGGTTTTGAATAAACCAACATGCCCACTCTTGGATGATAGCCATGACCTCCAGGCTAATCTTGTATCTTGTATCTCCTGTCAGTTTAATAGTTACAAGAAAAAGGAAGGCATAGTTGATCCTTTTAAAATGCCCCTTTGCATTGATGAGGGGGAGTTGGGAATAATATTCCCATACCTTCTTCTGGCCTTCTTCGTCGCCTAGTTGACCTTCAACCTGTAGGCCTGGAAATTTGCCAGCTCTTGCAGCCACCCAGATGACATAACAGGTAAAGAAGAACTTATTGGTTTGGTGGACCTCTTTCATCTACTTGCAAATGTTGCTCGAAAGGATCTGAGGCCAATCAAAGTATTGTTTCCCTATGAGGATGGTGGTCATGAATTGAAACATGTAGGGGTGAAAGTGTTTGCAATCGGGCTTGCCAAAGGCCTTGCTCAACATGATGATCAGGTCTCTCTAAGGCTCTTTAAAGTCTGCCCTCAGTATCTTTGTGGCCTTTAGACCTATTTTCCTCTCTTCCTCCAACCAATTTTCATTCATGTGCCTCTTGTTAGAGGTCACATTATCATTCCATACATTCAAGGCTTCCTCTTCAATTGAGAGGAATATCTTGTCTCTGATTGGGATGTTGAACACAAATCCCAGCATGTCAGGGGACAAATCTATCACTGTCTTACCTTGTGCGTCTGTGCATTTCCTAGTGTCAGGGTCATAGAATTAGGGAATTATCATAATAAACTCTAGAGCCTACACCGACTGTGGGAAGATGGTAGCCTCTACTAAGCTTGATCTTTTTATCCTTCTTTGTGGGGGTTCCAACCTTGGTTTGTCTAACTGGGACTTAATGTCTTCAATTTTGATATGTCTGATCTCAGTATCAATGACCCATTTAATTTGATTATCAATTTTGAAGTGTAACCCTGCCCTTGGTAATGGTACTTCATGGTTGTCAAAAGTCGATCAATCTCCTTTCTCCTCTTGCTGGAAGTTGGGTCCATCTAATTGCTTGAATCTGCAAGAAGGAAACAAGTGTCAATACCCTATACAAAACATAAAAAACTTCACTCACCTCGGGACATCAGAGTTTTGAGGTTCCAAGGTAGGAAGTTCTCTCTTTCTTTCTTTTTTTAAGCTAGAACCGTGGAACTCCAGGGTTCCAGGGTTTTGGTATAGGTAAGTGTAAAGCGGAAAATCGCGAGCGAACCCTAAGTGTTCTCCCCACCACTCCAAGGAGAGAGAAAGGAGGTCACTAGGGTTGACGGTTTTCACTTAGGGGAGACTTTACATTCAAAAGAGGGGTTGAAACCCACAAGATCCAATCCCACACAATGCAAGATTGGATTCTAAATGAGTTTCAAGGGTTAAGACAGCAAGGCTACCCTCTTTTGTAAAGAATATAGATAGAAAGATTAAGCTAGGAATGCAAGAAAAGTGAGAAAGATTCGCTTATAAACAGAGATAGGAATATAGGATGAAGCTGCGGACCTGGAATTAGCAGTAAAATGTCGAGACGGTGTTGTCCTGCAAATTTGAGCGAAAGTTGACGGGACGATGGCGCCCGGCGTGCACACGGTCCTCCGAAAAATCCACGAAACGAAGGGGGATCTGTTCGTCTCTGCACAAGGATTCCAGATCTTCAATTACAACCGCGTACCTGCAACCTACACACAGAAAAGAGAGGACGATTGGGGGGTTAGGGATTAGGAGTTTGCCCTTAGGTCAAACCCCGGTTTTGGAATTAACCAAGAAATGAGGATGCTGTAAATGTAAATGATTGTAATGTAAACAAGTACTGATACCTTGTTGTAAGAATGTTTGTATTCTTACATGCGAAGGTGTAATGTTGTTGTATGTTGTAAGTTGTAAGTGATCTCCTCTTCAATGGTTGAATCCTTGTCTTGAATGTAACACTTAGCCTTGAATGGAGACTTAGAATGATCAATTGCTTGAAGGAATGCTTGAATGCTTGAATGCTTGAATGTTTGAATATCATTTCCGCGTCTTGTACACATATGTCCTTCCTCCCCAAAATGGGAGAGGAAATGTAGTTTATATACTTGCCAATTAGGGTTAAAAGACTGATTTTTCCGACCTCAGAAGATTATTTTCCAATTTGCAAACATAAAGACCCGAGACCTAAAAGAGACCGGGCCCAAAAATAGGGCCAGGGACCAGGGTGCTGGGCGCCATGGTCCCACCTCCAGGGACAACAGGGTGCAAGGAGGATTAGGCCAGGGTGCTGAAAAATGCAGTTTTTGATGTTATGAACAAGTTTCGGGGTCTCCATTCAGGTTTCGTGTTGCATCGCCATCGTGAAGACCCAAATGCAGTCGAAATTGCAAGTGTCACAATTTTAGGACGCTACATTTAGCCCCCACTTTAGCAGGAGTATAAGCGTACGCTCATACTTCCGGTAAAGTACAAGGAAACAACATTGAAAGACTTTCACCACGTCAAGGAGGCAAGATACACCAAGCCCCCAGTGGACTAAGGATCTTACGACTTCGATTGACAAAGTAAAAGAGAAGATCATGAGGGAGAACCATGACTGTCAGTAGTAAGGTTCCCTCACTATGAGTCATGCAAGAAAAATACCAAAAATTTTCAAGGCAAAGCTAAGTTCGCCAAGAAATTTTCAAGTATTCCTGAAAGGATAGATGGGGTGTATGCCCCCCTACGTTAAAGCGATCGCACACACCTCAACGGGGGTGATTGCTTTAAGGTAGTGATACACATAAGAAATGAGAAGGGAAAGGAGCACGTTATCACAAAGATTTAGCCCCCAAGTGTGAGATAAACCCAAGGATAATAGACACAAAACACGAATCACGAGGTGACTTCGCTTTCCTCGGGGTCAGTATGCTATATGATAATTTATGTATATCATATGTATGTATGCATAATTGTTCTTCATTCCCCAATCAAGGAAGGTCACCTAGAAGAAGGGAACACATGTGTCTTTTGAGTCAACATGAGAGAGACCAAAAGAGATCTCAATGCTTTGCATCATCCTCAAGTAGACAACACTAAGGACAACAAATAGAAGAATGAGAATAACACATAGAAGAAGTAACAAAAGAGAGGAGGAGAGAATCTGCTATGCTAATGAAACTAGTCTAACACGTCATCTACCCCCCGATCTTGCTGATCAATGTTTCGGGAAGGCAGGGAACATGCTAGAGGAGGAACATCCAACACAGCAGATGGAGCTATCACAAGATCCAAACAAGGGCTATGTTCATGTTCCAAGCCACATTGTTCTTGTCTAGGAGCTAGGATAAGTGCTTTAGAAAATTCATTAGATAAATGGTTATCAACATCAACATATCCATATTCACTATCAGAATGGAGAGGAGTAACATTTTCATCTATATCATCATCAAGATTTATAAAAATAGGATCTTTAACTCGCACAGGATCAAGACCATCATGCATCTTATGTTTAGGAGATTTTGGAGAAGATGGAATAATGCTTGTTGAAGGTGTTTTTGGAGATTACAAAGTTTGAGAAGCAGCTGCCTGAGCTCTAAGATGACGCTTTCATCGGCGTTCACGCGCATAACGATTTCATCTAGTCTTAGTAGGAAGTGGAGAAGATAGAGGAGGAGGAATGTTCTCATCCTTATCACTTGGGTGTTTAGGTTGTGGTCTCTTATGCTGGATAATAGGAGAAGAGGAAGGTCTCTTCTCTCCATAAGAGGAAGGAGGAGGAACTGCTCCATATAAAGGAGGAATATTTGGTTTAGGAAGAAGACCAAGTCCATCATGACTAGGAGGTATAGGTCTAATTTTAGAAAGTTTATTAGACATAGACATAGTCACATCCATAGGAATGGGTTGGGAATCTTCTTCAGGAAAGACATTGGTTTTATCTTCCAAAGGAAGAACTTCCTTCTCAAGAACAATAGGAATATCAAGTTTGGGTGTTCTAGGTTCACTTAAAGATAAGATCATATCTGTTTTCCACTTTTGATAAGATTTGAAAAGATGATCACTTCGCGGTGGAAGAGGTTGGAATTGTTTAGGCCAGAAATAACCAATAGGAATGCTAGAAGTTCTTTCAGCTGGTTTAAAGAGACTATGATTGACAGTAACTTCACCATTATGGGGAAATTTCAAACATTTATGAATAGGAGAAGCGATAGCTTTCATGGAAGATAGCCAAGGATAGCCTAGCTTCACACGAAATTGTTCGCATGAAGGAATAATAGCAAAGTTCACATCAAGGGATTTGTTATGGACCTCAATAGGTAATGTAATAGAACCAATTGCAGGAGAAGAAAATGCATCAAATAATTTCACAATCACATCTGTTTTGTCATAGATCACTTGATTCAATTGCAAAGTAAAAAGAAATTCTTCAGTAATGACATTAACCATGCAAGAAGTATCAATAAGCACTCCACAGCAAGGTGTATTCTTGACTTTTGCAACTATATATAAAGGACCATCAGGTGCCTTGATAGTTTCACTAGAATCAAATGTGGTGGAAGGTTCTTTAGGGTTTTCTTGCTGCTCTACAAAGTTAATCACATTCAGAGTCATAGACACAAGACCATCAGATGAGAAAGAGGAATCATTAGTCTCAATCACATTAGAGGTATGAGAAGGTAATGGATCAGTAAAAATCTTAAGATTTTGGTTAGGAGGAGCCACAGATGTGTTGCCTTTATCATTCATACCAGAAATAGAGATAGTATTGTTATCAATCAAATCTTGAATTTTACCCTTTAAAGCAAAACATTTTTCAGTATCATGCCCAGGTTGACGATGAAATTGACAAAAAGATTTGTTATCAAAATAGGGTGAATTAATCTTTCCAGGATCTATTTGCTTTATAGGAGGGAGAGTAAGCACATTTTGTTCCAATAACTTATTCATAATACTATGCAATGATTCATTCAAAGGAGTAAACTTTCTTTCTTTCTTGAAAAACTTAGAAATAGGAGGCACACCTGATGCTACATTCACATTGTTGTTGATGATGTTTTCATTGAATTTAATGGTCTCTTTGTTCGGTTTAAACTTCCCAAGTGGTTGTTGACTACTATCACCCTTATCACTAGGAGCCATAGGATTTGCTTGTTCCATTTGACTCACAGTCAGTTGATAATTGTGAAGAGTTGCACACAACTGTTGGAAAGAAGTAAACTCAGAAAACAGAAGTTTGTCTCGAATATCTTTTTGTAAATTAGAAATAAAGATTCTTTGAATATCATTGTCAGGCACTGGAAAAGAAATTTGAGCATACAAATGCTTATATCTACGAATGAAATCAGTCACTTTTTCTTTAACACCTTGTTTACAATGCATTAAATCAAACAAAGTAACTTTAGGACTTATATTGTTTTGAAATTGTTGAATAAAAGCATTTGCAAGTTGTTCGAAAGAAGTAATAGAATAAGAAGGCAACGAGCAATACCATTGTAGGGCTTTATCTCTTAATGTCCTAGTAAACAGTTTTGCAAGCAACCTTTGGTCATAAGCAAAATTGGTACATATTGTTTGAAAAGTCTTAACATGTGTTAGAGGATCACCTTTACCATTATAGAGCTCCAAATGCGGGATTTCAACATGTTTAGGAGGGATAGCTCGAACAATGTCAAGAGAAAGTGGGCTCGCAACATCAAATGTGGGCACACTAAACTTAGATTGATTCATAGAGGCAATTTGTTGCTGTAAAGAAGAGACAATTTGTGCAAGATTGTTAATGGTCGCTTCAGTCGAAGAGTTCATATTAGATGTGTTAGATTGTGATGGAGGTATTATGTTATTGAAAGAAGGTATTGATTGAGAGTAAGGTGGCGGGACACTATGATAGTTAGACATAGGAGATGATTGGAAAGGAGGAACACTACAAGGAGGAATGGAATGGTTGAATGAATTGCCCCCTTGCGTCATGTTCATTTGTGGAGATGTACTAGGAACACTTATTGAAGGAATGGATGAAGAAGTTGGATTAAATGAAGGAAGAGGGCTAATTGAAGAAGAAGGATTGCCCCCATGACTGGTGATCATAGGAGGAATGTCTTGTATAGAAGTAGTCATTATGTTTGATGTAAAGGTAGGTATACTAGCAATAGAAGTTGTCAAAGGAATAGAATGATTAACTTGAGTGGGAGGTTGTGTATAACCTAAAGTTTCAGCACAACTCTTCATAGGCATCACATTCGAATCCACAATGTGTGCAATACCACGCAAAATATCAATTCCATTCTTATCACTTTGAACCATACGTTTTAGACCCTCAATTAATGAAAGAGCTTGACTATCGGGATACTCTTGAGACATCCATTGCTGAAAATCATCAAATTGGTTATCCAATTTCGAAAGTTGTTCTACAGAAACCTCATGGAGAGCTTCTTCATCATTAGGAGGATTAGAGGAATTACCCATGTCCTCGTTAAAAAGGCTATTCAAATTAGGTTCCATCTCCTCAGTAATTAAACCTTGGAAGGACTTAATTCTAAGGCTTCGTCTAACGGGAATAGTGTAAGTAGGGCTTATTGTTGTAAAAATCATGCACTAGAGAAAGAGAGAAGATTTTGAATTTAGAGGTAGCAAATTTCAATAAAATCAACCAATCTCCTAGATTTAGGCTGTTAAATGCAATCACGACAATCTCCTGAAATTTCAGAAAAAATGTCAGAGACCGTGGCGCTCGGGGTGCACACGGTCCTCGCAACTTTTTTCGAAATTTTCAGAGATGAAAGTTATGATGATTTTAAAGCTAATCTGAAAAAATTGAGTGATTTTACGATCTGTAGATAGGCCAAATTAAAGTTGCAATTTCGAAATTGAACCCTACCAAGATTGTTGAAAAATGCAAAATTTGAATTTTGAAAAAGAGAGGGAAACTGAAATTTTGAATTTTATGATTTTAGAGGGAATACTAAGAGCAATGCAAGTTTTGAAATTTAAAAGTTGACTCAATTTCACGCAAAATTCAATTTTGAAAGCGGAAATCAAAGTTGTTGCAATTAAACACTTAATTTCAAAAGTCACAAATTGCAAGAATTTGAATAAAGCACTGAAATTTTGAATGAATGCCAACACACTTTTCAGATTTAGGACAGTAAGAACACAATTTTGACACAAAATTTCAATTTCAACAATTTTTGAAAGATTAGAAGCCTTAATCCAAGCAATCACAAGACCAACTTTGACTGTAATTTTGAAAGTGTTATAATTGATAAAATCAGCCAAAATTCTGGATTTTAGCAAAAAAATACAGTAAGATCTAGCTCCCGAAATTTCGGAAAAAATGTCGAGGACGATGGCGCTCGAGGTGCACACGGTCCTCGCAACTTTTTTCCAAATTTTCAGGGATGAAAGATATTATGATTTTGTTGCGGAATCCAAAGTTACAGCTGATTTGGAGATGTTTTGATCAGTGAAATCGTCGGTCAAAGGTTGAATCAAGAAGGTTTTAAAAATTAGGGTTTTGACACTTAACCACTTAATTTTCAGAATTAAAGCACAAATATGAATTGATGATTTGCAATAGAAGGGTAGATCTGAAACAAGCATTAACAATTAAACATTTCACAAGCTCAATTACTAAAAAGGAAATTTAGGGTTTTTATGCAATTAACCTCTAAAATTTGCAAAAGATCAAACATGGAAATGTAATCAAGGCATCTAATTTTCAGATCTAACCATGAATAATCAGAAAGGATGTTCACATCAGGTTCACCAAAATGTAAAGTGGAAAATCGCGAGCGAACCCTAAGTGTTCTCCCCACCACTCCAAGGAGAGAAAAAGGAGGTCACTAGGGTTGACGGTTTTCACTTAGGGGAGACTTTGCATTCAAAAGAGGGGTTGAAACCCACAAGATCCAATCCCACACAATGCAAGATTGGATTCTAAATGAGTTTCAAGGGTTAAGACAGCAAGGCTACCCTCTTTTGTAAAGAATGTAGATAGAAAGATTAAGCTAGGAATGCATGAAAAGTGAGAAAGATTCGCTTATAAACAGAGATAGGAATATAGGATGAAGCTGTGGACCTGGAATTAGCAGTAAAATGTCGAGACAGTGTTGTCCTGCAAATTTGAGCGAAAGTTGACGGGACGATGGCGCCCGGCGTGCACACGGTCCTCCGAAAAATCTACGAAACGAAGGGGGATCTGTTCGTCTCTGCACAAGGATTCCAAATCTTCAATTACAACCGTGTACCTGCAACCTACACACAGAAAAAAGAGGACGATTGGGGGGTTAGGGATTAGGGGTTTGCCCTTAGGTCAAACCCCGGTTTTGGAATTAACCAAGAAATGAGAATGTTGTAAATGTAAATGATTGTAATGTAAACAAGTATTGATACCTTGTTGTAAGAATGTTTGTATTCTTACATGCGAAGGTGTAATGTTGTTGTATGTTGTAAGTTGTAAGTGATCTCCTCTTCAATGGTTGAATCCTTGTCTTGAATGCAACACTTAGCCTTGAATGGAGACTTAGAATGATCAATTGCTTGAAGGAATACTTGAATGCTTGAATGCTTGAATGTTTGAATATCATTTCCACGTCTTGTACACATATGTCCTTCCTCCCCAAAATGGGAGAGGAAATGTAGTTTATATACTTGCCAATTAGGGTTAAAAGACTGATTTTTCTGACTTGAGAAGATTATTTTCCAATTTGCAAACATAAAGACCCGAGACCTAAAAGAGACCGGGCCCAAAAATAGGGCCAGGGACCAGGGCGCTGGGCACCATGGTCCCACCTCCAGGGACAGCAGGGTGCAAGGAGGATCAGGCCAGGGTGCTGAAAAATGCAGTTTTTGATGTCATGAATAAGTTTCGGGGTCTCCATTCAGGTTCCATGTTGCATCGCCATCGTGAAGACCCAAATGCAGTCGAAATTGCAAGTGTCGCAATTTTAGGACGCTACAGTAAGTATGAATAAAGTCCAGAACTCCGAGGTTCTGAGATTTCAGGTTGGAAACTGTGAATGAAGTTTGGAACTCCAAGATTTCGAGCTTGATGGATTGCAAATGGATCTAGAACTCCGTGGTTCTGGGGTTTCGGGATTGATGTATAAGGCTCACTTCAAGACTCCGGGGATCCAGGGTCTCGGGTTGGGTGCACTAGATACCAAAAGACTTTAATAGAATGGGCTAAAAAGAACAGACCTCGGAACTCCGGGGTTCCGGGGTCTATGATAAATCAAAAGGTCAATCTGGAATGAGCTGGGATTCTAGGATTTGTGGTTTATTGTTGCTTTCACTTCCTCAAAAAGGGGTAATTCTGAATTCTGGGGTTCTGAGGTTCCGGGTTCTTTGTGGGTTAAGTACAAGACCAACCTCGAAACTCTGGGGTTCTGGGGTTCCGAGGTTGGGAACAACAACTAACCTAGAAGTCTGGGGGTTTGGGGTAGAACTAGGGCACGCAACGAGCAAAGAAAAACAAAACAAAAATAAGAAAATGTGCGACAAGAAGAAGATCTAAACTAAAAACGACAAGGAGGGCAAAAAAAATCACCAACTTGGTGAGAAAAATCGCCCAAGAACGCAAAAGGAGCTCAAAAGGATGGAGGCACGAAGTCTGGATGTCAAGGGTAAGGAGTTCTGGAAAGTTGAATGCACAAATGAGCTTTGAAAAGTTCATTCTTCCTCTTTGTACCCCCTCGAACCTCATCCATACAAACACCTTAAACAGGACCTCGGGACTCCAGGGCTTTGGAGTTCTAGGGTCAACGCAAACCAAAGAACAAAAACCTCACCTCGGAACTCCGGCATTCTGGGGTCATGAAAAACAGGAAAGAAAATGATCAACCTTAGGAGTCTGGGGTTGTGGAGTTTCGAGGGTGATGGAAAAACATACCTCGGGACTCTGGGATTCTAGAGTTCCAAGGTGGACAAACAAAACACACCCCAGGACTCTGGGGTTCAGGGGTGGACAAAAAACAAACAAGACAAGGCACCACTGTAGGACTTCGGGGTTCCAGGGTTGTGCACCAACAAGCAAAAAGAGAGACCAACCTCGGGAGTCCGGGGTTTCGGAGTTCCGGGGTTGGCAAAGCAAAAACAAAAGAAAGAGACCTCAGGACTCCGAGGTTCTGAGGTACACAAAACAAAACTAAAAGAAACAAAGCAACAAAAAGCAAAAAAGGGGACCCATATTTTCACCACAAGGAAACTAATGGGGGTGAGGTATGCAGGGCATAAAAATATGAATACTTACACTTTAGATCAGTTGTATGGCTCGCTCTTTGACTTTGATATTGTTGAGCTAGATGATATACAAAAATTGAAGAAAGAAGAATCATTCAAAGTTACTGAGAAGATTGAAGATGAACTGGAAGCAAGCAATGTTATGGATGAGAAATAAGAAAACTTTGTGAAACAACCAAAGAAGGATTTGGAAAACACGAAGGTATGTTACCCTTTAAATGTTTCAATTGTGGAAGGATTGGTCATTATGCTTCTAGATGTGGCTTATAGATAAGATTATAATAAAAGATATGATGATGACAACAAGGAAAAGAGTAGTTATAAAAGGAATGATAGAAATAAGAGAATAGATGATAAATAAATGCCTAAGAAGAATTTTTGTTCAATGGAAACTTATTCATATGAATATGAAGTTGGTGATGACTCAAATGACGATTCATTATTTTTAGCTATAGAGAAGAATAATAAAAAAGGATCTAGCCATCTGAAATGTGAAATAGTAAAAAACCAATAAGTGTGAAGACTGCACTGCATGCAAAAGTAGAGCATAATGTATGGATAATTGACTCTGGATGCTCAAATCATATGACTGGTGATATATGCAAGTTCGTTGACCTGGAGAAGCATGATGGTGAATCAACTAAGTTTGGAGGTGAGGAAGTTGCACTTATTTGTGGAAAATGAAGTATTTCTATTGGTGGTAAGCATAAAAATGGTGATGTTTATTATGTTAAAGGTCTAAAACACAATCTTTTGAGTATAAGTAAGATGTGTAGAAAAGGTTATAAGGTCATGCTTCATGGAACCAAATGTGAGATCAAAAAGGGAAGTTCCAAAAAATTGGTTGCAAAAGGCATGGGAAGTTATGAGAATGTCTACTGTGTGAAGTATAATAGTAGAGGTAATTATTTGTTGGCACAAGTTTGTGAATAATGGAATTAGATTGAGGTTGTACCTGAGACTCAGGTTGCCCCTGTTGATATAGAAGAGAAGGATGCTCTAGAAGATAAAATTTGGACAAAGATTGTGGAAGAGGAGCTGAATTAGACAAAGGAAAGTTGGTTATTGGACCCAATACTTAGTTCGATAGACAAGAGTGTGGTAGAAGACAAGTGGGAATTCATGAACAAGCTAAATGAAGATGGTAAAGGAAAATAAAAGGTCAAGGATGCAGTAAAGATCTATAATCAAAGTGGTTTCCCTTAGGTACAAAATAAGAAGGCTTTCAGGAGGTCTCCTGCTCCTCCTGCTCAAATTAGGTATTTCCCATTTTTCAATGGTAATTGGCTTTCATAAAATAAATTTGGACATAGAGAAAGTGAGTGCAGAAGTAAAAATAGATCTCAATTATTTATTAGACAATTTTATGCTTTCAATAAGGTTGTTCATAAGGCTAACGAATGTAGAAGTAGAATGATGTGGAATATGAATGGTAGGAATATTTTATCTTTTGATGGATATTGTTATACTTGTAATGGATTTGGCCATAAGATTATTGAGTGCAGAAGTAATATCAAAAGGAATGAAAGTGTCAGAAGAAATAGAAATGGTCCAAACAAGGTCCAACATGCTATAATTGCAATAAATTTGGACATATTGCCAAGTTCTTGAAAGTGAAGGATGTGAAGACTTTCATTTGGTAAAAAAAATTGATGTCAATGAAGAAAAGGAGAAGATGTATAAGATTTGGGTAAGGAAGTCAGATGAGAAAAGTTGAATTGATTTTGTGGATGAGACCACAGCCTTTGACGTTGTTGATTCCTCTTCCAGTAACTAGACAAAAGACATTGCCTAAGGGGAATAATTAATTGTAGATCTTATGAACCCCCCCCCCCCCCCCCAACCATTGTTGTAAGCATGACAAAGTTTATGGAGACTTTTTTCAGAGCACTTTGAATGTTCATGGTGATCTATAGTGTTTTTGTGAATTTTGGTCGAATAATATAGCAACTTTGGCTTAAAGCTTATATAGTTTGTGAAAGATGTATTTTAGATAAAAAGGATATAGATAGTTTGTGCCCTCAATATAGGTTCTAGATCTAAGGAAAGATTCAACCTCATCATAGGTGAGGATCTAAAAGCCTATGAAAGATTGAAGAAGCAATCAAAATTGTAGAAGATGTGGTCAGGATATGGGCATTTCCAAAAATAGTTGTGTTGGAGCAAGTCAAAAAGTAAATTTTGATTGCGCAAATGAGTCAAAAGAAGAAGAGTAATGAGGATATTGGTTGATACTGTGGTTCAAAACTTATTCAGATATGGAATCCAACAAGGGTAATAAGAAAGTTACTAAAGACTAAGTTGCAAAAGAGACTCTAGGAATATTCGAGGAGAAATAATAGATAGGAGAAGAAAGAGATGCAGATGACAAAAGAACTACAAATAGTGGTACATCTATCCAGTTTTTTTTTAGAGATCTTCTCTTGCTGCTTAGATTGATGCAGTGGTTTCTCTGAGTGAGAGCAGTAAAGGTTGAGATTTTTTAATTGCAGGATAGTGGTTATAAAAGAATGATATACCTATGAAGGGGAGTATTGTAGCTATTTGTGTTATTCTTGAAAGGGAAAGTGAATAAAATGTTATGGTCTATAGTGGTGTATAGAGTTTTCAAGTTTGCATTCGTTGTCCTTGATTTCAAAGGGAGAGATAAGTCATTGTTTTTATTAGTGTTCCCTTTGTCCTCTATGTCAAAGGGGAGAGATTTCAATAGTGGTAAATAATTTTTAATGACAAAATAGTAGACATTCAAACTAGTAGAGCTAAAATCTCTGCATTATCCCAAGACATGACTAGTCCTAACAACCATAGGGATTGATTAGAAAAAATGATCAAGGAAGTAACAACCACTATACCTCTAAACAAAAGGTAATCATTAGCATGCCATCCTTCCTTCTCTTGTGAGACCATTCAAACATGCCAACCTTCATTATCCAACAAAATCATTCCTACTTCAGTTCAACCAACATTAGAGTCATGTCAACCTTAGTTTTCTTACGAGACTAGACCATCCTATCCATCACATCAACCCAACATTCAAACCCCTTTCAACCAAAATAAAACCCCATTCAACCAAACCCAAAATCAAAACCCAACCATGTCAAAGCCTCAAAACAATTCATATGATTATCCAAAGAAGAATACAATACTAAAGATTCTTACAGGAACTTCCCAAGTCATGTTTTCCAAGAAAGATCAAAATCATATACCAGTGTCTAGCAAGGGCTTGTCCTTTCATGAAGAAGTTGACCCTCAAGTAGCCTCCATATCTTCCACCATTTCATCATCCGCTAAAGTCACACAAGAGCGGTCTACACCATCTCTATTCAATAACACAAACTCCCAAGGGCCCTCCATAGTACAAATCCAAGCTAATCCAATTTGTGATGCTAGTCCCTTCCATGCTTCAGAAATTCAAGATCCAATGCCACCATATGTTCCATTTCCAAGAAAACCTACTTCAGTGAGTCTTATTCAAAATCCTTTCCCATCAACCAAAGTGTTGAAACCTTCCAAGAATCTTCCCTAAAATAAATCAAGAACAAACCCTTCCATCCTACCCAATTTTTGATCAAGATCCCACCTATCAGGAATCTTATGATGATCCCCTCATTCTTTTCTATTCCATTCATAATGATACCCTTTTATCTCAAGAGAAAAGTATCCTTTCAAGTCCCATCCAGCATCCACCCCCTAAGAAAGATCATGATATCCCTTCCAACTCCTCCAATGATACAATTCAAAATCAAGAGTGAAGCACAAACTTTGATGATTCTATTCCAAGTCAAGATCAAAGTATCCCTTCTAAATCCAAGCATACATAGTTGCTATCCTCCAAACCCATTATGCATCCTTTTATTCTAAAATCTAATTCTTCCCCCCTTCCATCCATATTAGGACCCTATGTCCCTTCATCATTTATTCATATTATCCCTAGCTCACAATTCAATTATCTTATCATTAATCAAGATCAACAAAGGCACACATATTTGAGTACCTTCCAACCATCTACCTACACCAATCCATCCAAAATACCTCCAAATCATTCTTATTCAACCATGAATCCCATTCCCTTTAGAATAAATTTGGATGTCAAGAATGAAATCTATAAGTCCAAAAATCTACATACATCCAAAAATCAACATGTCCAATCTAAAAGACGTGTCAAACTAAAGAAAAATTTGATCCAAAAGCATAAAGTGATATCCAAAAGGCCACAAAGGCCCATCGAGCAAAAAGAAAAATAAAAAAACTATGTGGGTTCCTAAGTCAATCATAGAAGCAATGTGTTCCAAAGAATCAGAAAGAAACGAAAAACTAAAATCAATATGGATTCCCATAAAAGCATGGAATCCCAACGAAAAATCAAAATTAGCATCCAAGATTTTTATTCCAAAATATTCCTTCAATCATCCATCTATGCATCTCCCACTTTCCAAATCTATTCTTCCATCATTTCCTTCATCCATTTTGGGTCCTTATGTCCCAAAAATTGATTTTCCTCCATCACTTCACCACCTCTCAAGTTGTGTACCAACATTCATCTTGAAGACATTTCAATCTTTCCTTGCACAAATATTCAAACATTCTATCTATTATCCAACATCTCTTTTCCATCCTTCCATTCCTATCGTTCAATCAATTGCATAAATACTTCATCTTTAAAATAGGTATTTGTGTCATTTTGTCACATGATCGCTCGTCTACGCTCAATCTTATGTTCAGTCAATTTCCTAGATATCTATTCATGAAATACTTCATAATCTGAGGTTGTTCCTCTTTAAGATTATCTTTTGGTTGGGATGTGTACTCGATTTGGAAAGAGAATCACTTATTGTATCTTGATATCAACATCTTCTGATTACCATATCTCACATACTTAATCAATTACCCTAAGTCATTGTGTTTTCTTAGGTGAAGACGTGGCTAGTGAAAAATCTAAAATCCTACTTCAGTGCCACTGTAATTCTCTAACCAATGTGAGGTTCATTCCTTATGAGCCAATGCACAAAATAATAAATCACAAGAACAAAAGCAATATCAAAAGATCAAAAGATCAAAACAAAAGCATGAGCAAGAAAAGAAATATCAAGAAAAGCAATTTAATGCAGTGTCAAAATGCTTGGCTATGGGAACATGTAAGTAACTCTATCGGGGCTATGGAATCCTAGCTAGCAATGGAGAAATATTTGTGAGATTACAATGATAACCTCATCGAAGTTATAAATGCTTACTTGCAGCGAGGCTCTATTCGGGATACTTTTGGAGTCAGGATAACTCACGTAGCTAGTCACGTTGGAATCTAAAGATTACAATGATCATGTCAGTTGGAATAAACCCAATTACACATACATGGGTAATCAAAGACTAAGTACCTTGATCCAATTTGGGATTCTTCTTCCCTTTTGAGTATGTTTCCTAGTCGCTAGATATGTTCAGTTGAATTTTCCAGAGGTTCTAATTGTGGGTTTGGTCTCTATCTTTGCAATGTTCAAGAGCACTTATTCGGGTGGTGCTATATGTTCTAATGATTTAACATATCACCATTTTATAAATGGAGACCTCTACTCTTGGGGCAAGTTTCATCCACTCTATCTTTCCTATCACATCTTCCATTACCCTTCTTCCAATGTCCATTACCCTATCCACATCCATCTTGTTTTTCTATCTTTGATCTTGAAATAAGCTAGGGATATTCATAAGAATTAGGCATCCTCTCTACTTCACCTTATCAATATCCTCTAGTCCATATCCCTTATCCTATCTATTCCTTGCTTCTATCATCCATCACTACCTATGATCTTGCTTCACCTTATCCATACCCTTTAGTCCATGTCCCTTATCATATCCATTCCTTTCATAATACATCATTTTCTATGATCTTGCTTCTCCTATCCATATCCTATCTTCGTACATATCCCCTTTTTCAAAAAATAAAAAAAATATTTCAACAAAATCAACAAAAAAAAAACCTAAAAATCAGATAAAGTCTTGAAAAAATCCTAACAATTAGATACAATCCTAAAAAACCCCTAAAAAATAGAAAATGTCATGAATAAATACCAAAAGAATCAAATACAATTCTAAAGAAATCAATTAAAAAAAATCAAAAAAATACCGAAAGCAATAAAAAACATTTGAATATGATCTTGAAAAAACCCAAAAACATCAAAAAAGCTCCTGAAAAATAACTAAAAATCCAAAAACAATCTGAAAAAATTACAATTAAAGGTGTTGCAAGAATCAAACACCCTAAAAAATATCAAGAAAACATTTCACACAAAGTTCACAAAGGATAAAACTATCTTATTGAAATCTGCAATCAAGCTGATCAAATTGTCTTATCAATCGTATCAAGTGATCATTATCTTGTCTTAAACAGAAGAAGGATACACTCAAAACCAGACATGTCAGTCTTAAATGGGGTCCACATTTTCTGAGATCAAAGATTATCAACCATCACATCAAACAATTAAAGCAAAGGTATAGATTAGTGTGGTTGCTGAATTTGGTCCTAACTAGTCTTTATCTTTTATCATTTGGTGATAGGTCATGTTTCTATTCTACTCAAGGATGTCCACAAGTGACTAGAGAGTTGGGATGGGCATGATCCTTTTCTTTGTTTTTTATTTGTGGTGTGGACCAATGAAGTTTTGGGGCAATGGTGCCATGAGTGTATGTGATTGGTACGTTCATTTGGCAAGTATCCCATGAAGGATAACTATTCTTGTGACTACTGCACATACCTCGACCCCTAGCATTATACCTAGAATAGAGGGTTCATTCCTTGTCTGCAACGTGTTTGTTTATGCAATAAGATATCTTTACATCTTGGTTCCTTATACCATGGTGTGCTAATCTCCATTGTTACATAATAAGGCTCAATGATAAATATATATTGCACTATGAATAAAGGCACACAAGTTCGTGTATCTATCATCATCAATCATTTTTCATTTTCATTTCATTTTTCTTAGTTTTGTTGATTCTTTCTCTTAATCAATCTCTCATCTAGCATGTCCTCATGTCTATTCTCTCTAATCTTTCATGTCTTCTTTCATCTAAAATTCAGAGAGAGAGAGAGAGAGAGAGAGAGAGAGAGAGAGAGAGATCATTCATGTCTTTAATGTACAAACAATCTCTCGAGGGAGCATTATACCCTAAGCTGATAGTTCTGATACTTAATGTAAGTACAGATCCAATAGCCAACAAAATGAGAGCGGGGGGGGGTGAATCATACAAACTTAATCTTCCATAAAAACATCAGATTCAACCTCGGTAACATATACTTCAGTAATATAACCAAAACTGCTAAACATGCAAACTCAAAAGCATATAAACATCATATCACTCATAATACCAGATTTAATGTGGAAACCCAAATAGGGAAAAACCACTGTGGGATTTCAGACCCACTAAGAAATATACTCTTCTAGAGTATGCTCGGTTAAAAGCAAATCCTGTTAAAGATTACAAACACATTACTAGATGTGACCTGGTTAAGGGATTTCCCTCAAATCTGTTAGGATCTTCACCTTGTTAGAAGTGACCTTGTTAAAGGATTTCAAACACTCAATCAGAATGTCACCTTGCTAGAGGGTTTTACAAATAAGACTGTTAAGTCCACTCGGTTAAGAGATTTTCTGTCACTTTCACAAAATAACAGTAATAAAAATCTATCTGCAACTTCATATCTAAAATGCTAAAGCAGATTCTTATTTGCTCAATACAATCTAGACATAGAACTAATCTTGTCCATCTACTGGGCTTCTATACTCTGTTATTCAAAACAGGTCTTCAAGCTTCTGTGCTCGGTAATCACTATGTAGCATCCATGTGCATACATTTGCCCGCATACATTGTTTATCAACAGCTCCCTATTTATAAACAATTAGCTAACCGCTTAATCTCCTTGATCACATTTCCCATGATCAATCATAGCCATCAGATCTTCAAACTTGTCCAGGTTCAATGTATCCTTCGATCTAATAAATGTTTTACCCCACCTAGGAACTTGCATACATTTCTTGGAACTTGTGCTAGGGTAATGCGGTTCAATCTGCGCTGTAGATCTTCATGCTAATTTTCCTTTGCCATAGATTCATTAACAAACTTCATGCACAACATACCAATCATTTAATCAGTTCCAGCTCATCGGCTTCCTTCATTAAATAATGCATGTAACCATTTAATGTATTATGTTACAGCTCGGTTACAACTCGGTAACAACTCAGTGAATACTAAACTTTACTCGGTAGACATTCTGCCTTCATTAACTGATAGCGATAACCTTAGGGTTTATCAACTAGGTTCCTTAGGGTTTACCGACTAGGTTCTTTGCTCAGTAACATAGTATAGTATTAACCTTGCAAATTACAACATATGTATGATGTTAAAAACAATCTAAACATCATGATTTCATCATTGTCTAACTCGGTAATAGTTGCCCATTGAATACCTTATTTATCCCCTTATTCATCATATTCTTTCTATGTCTTTTACTGACATCTTTATACTCATCAAATCATACTTCTCAAGATATGGCAACATCATACTGAATTAGAAAATCAATTTCTTGACATCAATGACAAAATAATAATATTAAGACAGTAAATTATCCTTAATCAGTTATATCCATAATCATCAACAACCTTCTCAATATCCTTATTGAAATGCCAACAATCTCCCATTGTCTGTTATAATGCCAAATGCCAACATAAGCGTTGTCAGGGCATACTGAAGCGGGAAATGTAGACACCTAAAAAATGTGTCATTAATATCATACTAATTATTCAACTTATTAATTAAATAATTATTTAATTAAACTAATAGTATTCTTCTAAATTAATTTTAATCATCATCATCATCCATCTTACTAATTTTTCAATTTCCATCTCCTCATTAATTAATCTTTCAACCCTTTCTCAATTATTAATTAAATATCATTCATTTAATTAATTACGATTTAAAGTCATTAATTAAATAATCTTTATTATTTAATTAAATTTTATTTCTAATGATTAAATAATTTTGTTTAAATTATTTAATTCATTCATTCATTCTCCAAATCCCCAAATTCGAATTTCAATTAATTTCATCTAGTTTCATCTTTCAAAATTCACATTTCACCAAATTTCAATTTCATCACATTTCAAGTTAATGTGCATTTCAATTTCATCATTCGAAAATCAAAATTTCAATTGAAAATTCATACATCACATGTTGAAAATCATGACTAATTGGTCAAATCAATTAACTCAGTTAACTCTCCAATCTCCACTTTTAACTCTCAATCACCTTTTTATAACAAGTTAATCAATTCAGTCTTCTCCCTAGTCAATTCAGTTAACTAGCTAATATATCTAGTTATCAATCTAATCAATTGAGTTATCTCTCCAATCTATCCACTTAACAGATCAATCAAAGGAGTTAACAAAACAATCAAATCAGTTTAACTGTCAATTAGCACTTGAGTTCCATTTCTCACTCAATTTGTCCCAAAAATCTATAAAAGAAACATCATTTCTCCATTTCAATAAATCACGATCTTTCAAATAATTGTGTCTAATATATGTAGAAATCCCAGTGCAATATCTGAGAGCCACCTACAACACAATATTGGAGAAGAACTATGAAAGAAATGATTCAAAATAGGGAGTTTTTTAATTATTCATTTTGCATCTATTTTATTGATTTATGTTTAGGATTTACTTAATTAGTTAGGGAATTAGTGATTTCCCTTTTACTCTAATAAGCTTTGATTTACCTAATGATTTTAAGTATGAAAACAAAAACCATACCAAAATTACATGCAAAAAGAGGTTTGCACAAATTGGATGCATACAAATAGCCTCAAATCATGGTCTTTGTTAGCTGAACTGCAAACTATGAGGTGAATTGACTACTGGCATGCAAATCGTAGATTTAAAAGTAGATTCTATTTTTAAGTACTCCTAAGATCTCAAACATACATAAAGATAGAGATTACAAGTTTAAATAAAAAATCATCACATGCAAGTCTAAGCCTTGCAACATATAAGAAATCTTTATGGCCTCACATGCATATAAATGACTTTACATGCCAGATAGAAAATCTAAACCCTTTACATAGTGTATTCAATCAAAAAATTCATTATATGGATCTAATGATCCAAAACCCCCTAAATGTGCTTTTAATCTCCTTAGCTCTCTACTGCACATTATTTTGCAAAGATCACACATAGAAAGGCAAAACAGATAAATCTTGGTGTTGTGTAAACAAAATACATCTTTTCATATAAACTACATGCAGTTTTACTATACCAATATTTCAAGCCATAGCATCACTTTGAAACCATGTGAGAATTGAGATCCTTTTGAAGAATGACAGTGCTTGGTCAAGCCACAAAATATGAACAAGCTTATCTCCTAGCAAGATCTTCTACTAGAAATTTTATCTTCTATTAAAATTATCTTCAAATAGGAGTAATCCACGCAAAGTATGAATACTCTAGAAGAAGTAATATCCTAAGAATGTGCTACACTAATGATCAAGGGTTTTCTCTTGTTCATACTATTACTATTATTCTTTTCCTTGATACATGTATCCTTTTGGTCTTTAACATTTTAGTTCCCAACACAATCATGATGTGTTGATAACTTTAACGTGCCCATATAGATTAATTTATCCTACTCTCTAGTGAATGCCTTGGCAAAGTCATCGAAATAAAGAATTGTGAATCTTTATTTTATGAAAAACATAGTAACATAATGTATATAAATAAATATTGAATAATCAAATTTAAATTTTTTAAATTACACTGTAAAGCCTAAGAATAAGTTGTCTCAAAACTGTAGCATCCTAAAATTGCGACACTTGCAATTTCGACTGCATTTCGGTCTTCACGATGGCGACGCAACATGAAACCTGAATGGAGACCCCAAAACTCGCTTGCGACACCCAAAACTGCATTTTCTTGCACCCTGGCATGATCCTCCTTGCACCCTACTGTTCCGGGAGGTGGGACCAGAGCACCCAGCGCCCTGGTCCTTCAGGACCAGGGCGCCCAGCGCCCTGGTCTCCAGGACCATGGCGCCCAGCGCCCTGGTCCCTAGGTCCTATTTTGGGCCCGGTCTCTTTTGGGCATCGGGTCTTTATGTTTGCAAATTGGAAAATAAACTTTCCTTGTCGGCCCAAGGTCGGAAAAATCAGTCTATCAGCCCTAATTGACAAGTATATAAACTACATTTTCCTCTCCCATTTGGGTAAGTAGAAGAAAGAGGGAAAAGGCATGGAAACAATACTCAAACATTCAAGCATTCAAGCATTCCTTCAAGCAATTGATCATTCTAAGTCTCCATTCAAGGCTAAGTGTTGCATTCAAGACAAGGATTCAACCATTGAAGAGGAGATCACATATTACATACTACATACAACATACAACATTTACACCTTCGCATGTAAGAATACAAACATTCTTGCAACAAGGTATCAGTACTTGTTTACATTACAAACATTTACATTTACAGCATTTCTCATTTCTTCGTTAATTCCAAAACCGGGGTTTGACCTAAGGGCAAACCCCTCATCCCTAACCCCCCAATCATCTTCGCTTTTCTATGTGTAGGTTGCAGGTACGCGGCTGAAATTGGAGATCTGGAATCCTTGTGTAGAGACGAACAGATCCCCCTTCGTTTCGCGGATTTTTCGGAGGACCGTGTGCACGCCGGGCGCCATCGTCCCGTCAACTTTTGCTCAAATTTGCAGGACAGCGCCGTATCGACATTTTAATGCTAATCCCAGGTCCGCAGCTTCATCCTATATTCCTATCTCTATTTATAAGCGAATCTTTATCACTTTACATGCATTCCTAGCTAAATCCTTCTATCCACATTTCTTTACAAAAGAGGGTAGCCTTGTTGTCTTAACCCTTGAAACTCATTTAGAATCCAATCTTGCATTGCGTGGGATTGGATCTTGTGGGTTTCAACCCCTCTTTTGAATGTAAAGTCTCCTCTAAGTGAAAACCGCCGATCCTAGCGACCTCCCTTCTCTCTCCTTGGAGTTGGAGAGGGGAGAGCAACTAGGGTTCGATTTTTCGCTTTACATTTTGGTGAACCCGACGTAACCCAATCAATTATTAATACGCACACATCCTCATGACTTCTTTTGGAGTATTTGAGTATTCTCCTTTCTGATTATTCATGGTTAGATCTGAAAATTTTGCTTCCTTAATTGCATTTCCATGTTTAATCTTTTGCAAATTTTAGAGGTTAATTACATAAAAACCCTAAATTTTCTTTTTAGTAATTAAGCTTGTGAAATGTTTAGTTGTTAATGCTTGTTTCAGATCTACTCTTCTATTGCAAATTATCAATTCATATTTGTGCTTTAATTCTGAAAATTAAGTGGTTAAGTGTCAAAACCCTAATTTTTAAAACCCTCTTGATTCAACCTTTGACTGATAATTTCACTGATCAAAACATCTCCAAATCGGCTGTAACTTTGGATTCCGCAACAAAATCATAATATCTTTCATCCCTGAAAATTTGGAAAAAAGTTGCGAGGACCGTGTGCACCCCGAGCGCCATCGTCCTCGACATTTTTTTTGAAATTTCGGGAGCTAGATCTTACTGTATTTTTCTACTAAAATCCAGAATTTTGGCTGATTTTATCAATTATAACACTTTCAAAATTAAAGTCAAAGTTGGTCTAGGGATTGCTTGGATTAAGGCTTCTAATCATTCAAAAATTGTTGAAACTGAAATTCATGTCAAAATTGTGTTTCCTACTGTCCTAAATCTGAAAAGTGTGTTGGCATTCATTCGAAATTTCAGTGCTTTATTCAAATTTTTGCAATTTGTGACCTTTGAAATTAAGTGTCTAATTACAACAACTTTGATTTCCGCTTTCAAAATTGAATTTTGCGTGAAATTGAGTCAATTTTTAATTTTCGAAGCTTGCATTGCTCTTAGTATTCCCTCTAAAATCATAAAATTCAAAATTTCAGTTTCCCTCTCTTTTTCAAAATTCAAATTTTGCATTTTTCAACAATCTTGGTAGGGTTCAATTTTGAGATTGCAACTTTAATTTGGCCTATCTACAAATCGTAAAATCACTCAATTTTTTCAGATTAGCTTTAAAATCATCATAACTTTCATCCCTGAAAATTTTGAAAAAAGTTGTGAGGACCGTGTGCACTCCGAGCGCCACGATCCCTGACATTTTTTCCGAAATTTCGGGAGATTGTCATGATTGCATTTAACAGCCTAAATCTAGGAGATTGGCTGATTTTATTGAAATTTGCTACCTCTAAATTCAAAATCTTTTCTCTCTCTCTCTAGTGCATGAGTTTTACAACAATAAGCCCTGCTCACACTATTCCCGTTAGACGAAGCCTTAGAATTAAGTCTATCCAAGGTTTAATTACCGAGGAGATGGAACCTAATTTGAATAGCCTTTTTAACAAGGACACGAGAAATTCCTCTAATCCTCCTAATGAAGAAGAAGCTCTCCTTGAGGTTTCTGTAGAACAACTTTCGAAATTGGATAACCAATTTGATGATTTTCAGAAATGGATGTCTCAAGAGTATCCCGATAGTCAAGCTCTTTCATTAATTGAGGGTCTAAAACGTATGGTTCAAAGTGATAAGAATGGAATTGATATTTTGCGTGGTATTGCACACATTGTAGATTCGAATGTGATGTCTATGAAGAGTTGTGCTGAAACTTTGGGTTATACACAACCTCCTACTCAAGTCAATCATTCTATTCCTTTGACAACTTCTATTGCTAGCATACCTACCTTTACATCAAACATAATGACTACTTCTATACAAGACACTCCCCCTGTGATCACCAGTCATGGGGGCAATCCTTCCTCTTCGATTAACCGTCTTCCTTCATTCAATCCAACTTCTTCATTCATTCCTTCAATAAGTGTTCCTATTATGAACATGGCACAAGGGGGCAATTCATTTAACCATTCCATTCCTCCTTGTAGTGCTCCTCTTCTCCAATCATCTCCTATGACTAACTATCATAGTGTCCCGCCACCTTACTCTCAATCAATGTCTTCTTTCAATAACATAACACCTCCATCACAATCTAACACATCTAATATGAACTCTTCGACTGAAGCGACCATTAACAATCTTGCACAAACTGTCTCTTCTTTACAGCAACAAATTGCCTCTATGAATCAATCTAAGTTTAGTGTGCCCACATTTGATGTTGCGAGCCCACTATCTCTTGACATTGTTCGAGCTATCCCTCCTAAACATGTTGAAATCCCGCATTTGGAGCTTTATAATGGTAAAGGTGATCCTCTAACACATGTTAAGACTTTTCAAACAATATGTATCGATTTTGCTTATGACAAAAGGTTGCTTGCAAAACTGTTTACTAGAACATTAAGAGACAAAGCCCTACAATGGTATTGCTCGTTGCCTTCTTATTCTGTTACTTCTTTCGAACAACTTGCAAATGCTTTTATTCAACAATTTCAAAACAATATAAGTCCTAAGGTTACTTTGATTGATTTAATGCATTGTAAACAAGGTGTTAAAGAAAAAGTGACTGATTTCATTGGTAGATATAAGCATTTGTATGCTCAAATTTCTTTTCGAGTACCTGACAATGATATTCAAAGAATCTTTATTTCTAATTTACAAAAAGATATTCGAGATAAACTTCTGTTTTCTGAGTTTACTTCTTTCCAACAGTTGTGTGCAACTCTTCACAATTATCAACTGACTGTGAGTCAAATGGAACAATCACATCCTATGGCTCCGATTGATAAGGGTGATAGCAATCAACAACCATTTGGGAAGTTTAAAACGAACAAAGATTCCATCAAATTCAATGAAAACATCATCAACAACAATGTGAATGCAGCATCAGGTGTGCCTCCTATTTCTAAGTTTTTCAAGAAAGAAAGAAAGTATACTCCTTTGAATGAATCATTGCATAGTATTATGAATAAGCTATTGGAACAAAATGTGCTTACTCTTCCTCCTATAAGGCAAATAGATCCTGCAAAGATTAATTCACCCTATTTTGATAACAAATCTTTTTGTCAATTTCATCGTCAACCTGGGCATGATACTGAAAAATGTTTTGCTTTAAAGGGTAAAATTCAAGATTTGATTGATAATAATACTATCTCTATTTCTGGTGTGAATGATAAAGGCAACACATCTGTAGCTCCTCCTAACCAAAATCTTCAAATTGTTACTGATCCATTACCTTCTCATACCTCTAATGCGATTGATACCAATGAGTCCTCTGTCTCACCTGAGGATCTTGTGTCTATGACTCCGAATGTGATTAACTTTGTAGAGCAGCAAGAAACCCCTAAAGAACCTTCCATCACATTTGATTCCATTGAAACTATCAGAGCACCTGATGGTCCTTTATATATAGTTGCAAAAGTCAAAAATACACCTTGCCGTGGAGTGCTTATTGATCCTTCTTGCATGGTTAATGTTATTACTAAAGAATTTCTCTTTACTTTACAATTGAATCAAGTGATCTATGACAAAAAAAATGTGGTTGTGAAATTATTTGATGCATTTTCTTCTCCTGCAATTGGTTCTATTACATTACCTATTGAGGTCCATAACAAATCCCTTGGTGTGAACTTGGCTATTATTCCTTCATCCGAACAATTTCGTGTGAAGCTAGGCTATCCTTGGCTATCTTCCATGAAAGCTATTGCTTCTCCTATTCACAAGTGTTTGAAATTTCCCCATAATGGTGAAGTTGTTACTGTCAATCATAGTCTCTTTAAACCAGCTGAAAGATCTTCTGGTGTTCCTATTGATTATTTTTGGCCTAAACAATTCCAATCTCTTCCACCGCGAAGTGATCATCTGTTCAACTCTTATCAAAAGTGGAAAATAGATATGATCTTATCTTTAAGTGAACCTAGAACACCTAAACTTAATATTCCTATCATTCTTGAGAAGGAAGTTCTTCCTTTGAAAGATAAAACTAATGTCTTTCCTCAAAAAGATTCCCAACCCATTCCCATGGATGTGACTATGTCTATCTCTAATAAACTTCCCAAAAGTAGACCTATACCTCCTCGTCATGCTAGACTTGGTCTCCTTCCTAAACCAAATATTCCTCCTTTATATGGAGCAGTTCCTCCTCCTTCCTTTTATAGAGAGAAGAGACCTTCCTCTTCTCCTATTGACCAACCTAAGAGACCACAACCTAAACACCCAAGTGATAAGGATGAGAACATTCCTCCTCCTCAATCTTCTCCACTTCCTACTAAGACTAGACGAAATCGTTCTGCACGTGAACGCCGACGAAAGCGTCGTCTTAGAGCTCAGGCAGCTGCTTCTCAAACTTTGCAATCTCCAAAAACACCTTCAACAAGCATTATTCCATTTTCTCCTCAATCAAAAATTGAGCCAAAATCTCCTAAACATAAGATGCATGATGGTCTTGATCCTGTGTGAGTTAAAGATCCTATTTTTATAAATCTTGATGATGAAATAGATGAAAATGTTATTCATGATGAAAATGTTACTTCTCTTGCTTCTGATAGTGAATATGAACTTGTTGATATTGATAACCATTCATCTAACGAATTTTCTAAAGCACTTATCCTAGCTCCTAGACAAGAACAACGTGGCTTGGAACATGAACATAGCCCTTGTTTGGATCTTGTGATAGCTCCATCTGCTGTGTTGAATGTTCTTCCTCTAGCATGTTCCCTGCCTTCCCGAAATATTGATCAGCAAGATCGGGGGGTAGATGACGTGCTAGACTAGTTTCATTAGCATAGCAGATTCTCTCCTCCTCTCTTTTTACTTCTTCTATGTGTTATTCTCATTCTTCTATTTGTTGTCCTTAGTGTTTTCTACTTGAGGACGATGCAAAGCATTGAGATCTCTTTTGGTCTCTCTCATGTTGACTCAAAAGACACATGTGTTCCCTTCTTCTAGGTGACCTTCCTTGATTGGGGAATGAAGAACAATTATGCATATATACATATGATATACATGAATTATCATACAGCATACTGACCCCGAGGAAAGCAAAGTCACCTCGTGCTTTGTGTTTTGTGTCTATTATCCTTGGGTTTATCTCACACTTGGGGGCTAAATCTTTGCGATAACGTGCTCCTTTCCCTTCTCATTTCTTATGTGTATCACTACCTTAAAGCAATCACCCCCATTGAGGCATGTGTGATCGCTTTAACGTAGGGGGGCATACACCCCGTCTCTCTCTTCAAGATACTTGAAAATTTCCTGGCGAACTTAGCTTGGCCTTGAAAATTTTTGATATCTTTTCTTGCATGACTCATAGTGAGGGAACCTTACTACTGACAGTCATGGTTCTCCCTCGTGATCTTCCCTTTTACTTTGTCAATCGAAGTCGTAAGATCCTTAGTCCACTGGGGGTTTGGCGTATCTTGCCTCCTTGACGTGGTGAAAGTCTTTCAATGTTGTTTCCTTGTACTTTACCGGAAGTATGAGCGTACGCTTATACTCCCGCTAAAGTGGGGGCTAAATGTAGCATCCTAAAATTGTGACACTTGCAATTTCGACTGCATTTCGGTCTTCACAATGGCGACGCAACACGAAACCTGAATGGAGACCCCAAAACTCGCTTGCGACACCCAGACCTACATTTTCTTGCACCCTGGCCTGATCCTCCTTGCACCCTGCTGTTCCGGGAGGTGGGACCAGAGCGCCCAGCGCCCTGGTCCTCCAGGACCATGGCGCCCAGCGCCCTGGTCCCTGGGTCCTATTTTGGGCCCGGTCTCTTTTGGGCATCGGGTCTTTATGTTTGCAAATTGGAAAATAAACTTTCCTTGTCGGCCCAAGGTCGGAAAAATCAGTCTATCAGCCCTAATTGACAAGTATATAAACTACATTTTCCTCTCCCATTTGGGTAAGTAGAAGAAAGAGGGAAAAGGCGTGGAAACAATACTCAAACATTCAAGCATTCAAGCATTCAAGCATTCCTTCAAGCAATTGATCATTCTAAGTCTCCATTCAAGGCTAAGTGTTGCATTCAAGACAAGGATTCAACCATTGAAGAGGAGATCACATATTACATACTACATACAACATACAACATTTACACCTTCGCATGTAAGAATACAAACATTCTTGCAACAAGGTATCAGTACTTGTTTACATTACAAACATTTACATTTACAGCATTTCTCATTTCTTGGTTAATTCCAAAACCGGGGTTTGACCTAAGGGCAAACCCCTCATCCCTAACCCCCCAATCGTCTTCGCTTTTCTGTGTGTAGGTTGCAGGTACGTGGCTGAAATTGGAGATCTGGAATCCTTGTGCAGAGACGAACAGATCCCCCTTCATTTTGCGGATTTTTTGGAGGACCGTGTGCACGCCGGGCGCCATCGTCCCGTCAACTTTTGCTCAAATTTGCAGGACAGTGCCGTATCGACATTTTACTACTAATCCCAGGTCCGCAGCTTCATCCTATATTCCTATCTCTGTTTATAAGCGAATCTTTATCACTTTACATGCATTCCTAGCTAAATCCTTCTATCCACATTTCTTTACAAAAGAGGGTAGCCTTGCTGTTTTAACCCTTGAAACTCATTTAGAATCCAATCTTGCATTGCGTGGGATTGGATCTTGTGGGTTTCAACCCCTCTTTTGAATGTAAAGTCTCCTCTAAGTGAAAACCGCTGATCCTAGCGACCTCCCTTCTCTCTCCTTGGAGTTGGAGAGGGGAGAGCAACTAGGGTTCGATTTTCCGCTTTACAAAAACAAAAGGGGGCCTGGTTTAGGGCCTATAGCTAAGGGGATGTACATAATTGTCCTCCTTGAAACACATGAATATGAGGGCTGCAGTGTTTCAAATTTTGAGGGTTACACAAAGATGTCAGTTTGGAATGATTTAATTGAAAGCGACAAGGGATATGGAGGGGTAACAATTTTAGTAAGAGACTCTTGGAGAAAAATCATACAAGTAGAAAAGGAAGATTCAAATGAGTAGTACATATGGGTAAAAACTGAGGTAAAGGAGAACATAATTTATCTTACAGCATGTTACTTTGCTCCCCATGGCTCAAAATTCTACAAGAAGAAGAAATTAGACAAAGAAGACCCATATGCAGTGTTGAGAAAGGATATATGAGCATATAACCACAAAGGTGAAATCAATTCTAAACTCCTTAAACTAACTCAAAGAAAACAGTTCTCCTGGCATTTGACAGAGCTGTCAAGGAGAATACCAAAATCTGAACCTCTTGGGGTATCCCCATGTTCCCCCTGTTCAATGTTAGTAGATATTTCCAGCTTTATTTCCTTCTACTTTCCCTTGGTATCCCCGGTTTTTCCAATTTTAGACTTTTTCATATTCGGTGGACTAGAACCCTGTAAATTGGGGTTAGGGGTTTTATACTTACTAATAGACAATCTAAGATGTTTGTTTCTTCTCCTGTTACAAGTGCCAGGTGTAATATTTTGTTGGTGGCCCTCCTCTTGAGAAGGACAGTATTCCAAATCATCTGAGACATTGAGGTCCTGCTAGTTCATAGCCCTACCAGACTCTTATATGTCCATCTCCATATCAGACACATAATGTACATCAATGTTGACCACAGATTTGAGGGATTTAACCGTCGAGGAGGGTTTAACCCAATGATCCTTAGCATATTCCATGATGAGCATGATTAACTGGGCCTCATGCATAATAGGGTTGTCACTATTTTTGGCATGGTTCACTAGGCTATTTTCAAGAGAAGATAACAAATAGAAAGGCAGACAAATTCTTTTGTTGTGCCTAAAATAGTTTAATATCATAAATGTTGGCATTATGTGAACCGGTATGAGGACATAATAACATTGTATGATTGCCATTGATGTCAATATGTTGAAGAGGTGAGAACCGACATATGTGAGAACCGGTATAACATTGTGAACTGACATTTGTGCCAAAGTGAAGCGGTATGTTTGTTCAAGGTGAACTAGCATATGGTTATGGGAATCGACACGTGGAAGCATTGTTTGACTACCGGTTGGTAGTCTCAACTTCAAGGTTTCTGGTTGAAGTGCTTCAAGCCTGTGTGGCTCAACCGGTGACTTTGTGTGATGAGTTAGCATGGTAACGAAGAACAGATTGTGTTTCCACGTAAGCCTCGTGCACGTGAAGGATCTTGCATGAAGGAGATTGTTCCTATCTACCTCGAGAATGTGCAATCTATAAAACGGTGATAATGTGTGATGGGTTATCAGCCGCCATGAAATTGGTGGAAATGGATGATGGAGAATGTCTTGAGATTGGATCAAGAACTGTTGCATTTAATGCAGTGTGCTCAATGGTCTAGATTGAACTGTTTGAATTCCTTAACCTAACAGGTTTAGGGTTTAGGGCTTATGCTACCGACCTATCTATTTTCTTATAAGGTCGATGTTGTGTCTCTTTCTGAGGTTGTTGGAAAAAGGTGTGTGCGTATCCAAGAGAAGGGATACGTGATTCTTGCTAGAACAAAAGGAGAGAAGTGATACCTGCAAAGTGTAAGTACAAAAGGTGAAGAGGAGCTTAAGCGGATCTGCATTGGCATTGAGTGTTGTTACCAGATCATTGTAATACCTGTTGATCTCTAACCACCTCAACAGTTGGAAAATCCCTTAATAGGGTAGCTTTAACCAGCTTGTTGTAAATCCTCTAACAGGGTGATTCAAAATAATTGAGTTCTTGAAATCCTCTAACAAGGTAACCTTTAACAGGGTTTAACCCTTAACCAGGTATTCTTGCCATCCCTTAACCGAGTGATCCCTAACAGGATCGGTTCCTAACAGAACCTATTGTATCAGTCTTTAACTAGACAAGGCTCCTAACAGAGCGGACTTCTAAAGAGTTCAAAAACAAGCTTGTGGGTATTCATCCCCACCGTGGTTTTTCCCTATTGGGTTTCCACGTGAAAAATATGTGTGTCATGTGTGATGTCTTGTTCATGTGATGCTTTGTTGTTTTCTGTCAAGCGGTGAATCATGTTGATCTAGTTGCTCATATGTATATCTTTGATGGTAGATTACTTGTTCATGTATTAGGGTGAAATGGAAATGAAGTGTTAGAGTATATGAGAAGATAGGTATTAACTGGTTTATGCTTGTCTTAGCTATTCTGGGTTTTTACTAGTTGTACTCTGTTTTAGGACCGGTGTTATTGTTTGTCTGTCAATGCACAGTGTTTGCTGACAAACCGATTTAAGAGTGTATTTTTGTCTGTACTGATTCACCCCCCCTCTCAGTACCTTTTTGGTACTATTCTTTCATCATTGAGTTATCAATTGGTATCAGAGCATCCTCTAGGTCCTCTGTGTTATAAGCTTAACCGCTTGAGGTAAAGATCCCAGTCTAATGATGAAGAGGGAAGGTCCAAAGTTTAATAGAGAAAATTTCAGTATATGGAAAGACAGAATGAAGATATACATCAGAAGCATGGGTGCTCAACACTGGAGTTATGTTGAGAATGTCTATGTCACCCCTACTAGTACTCTCACCGATGACCAAAAGAGAGAGATGCAAGAGAATGGGCAAGTCATGGAAGCCCTAATTAGTAGTTTATCTGACATTGAGTTTATTGATGTCCAAGATAAAGAAAATCCCAAAGAGGTATGGGATACTCTTGAAAATATCTATGGGGGTGATGAGCATGTAAAACAAGCTAAGGAAGAAAGCCTTAGAGGGAAGTTTGAAGATATGCAGATGGTTGAAGGTGAGACCATTCAATAGTATGGAATAAGAATCAAAACCATTGTTGGAGATATCAGGAGTGCAGGTGGTAAAATAGAAGATTCCACTATGGTAGGCAAAGTCCTAAGATCCCTATTGTCGGTCTATGCAATAAGGGTTGCTGCTATTCAGGAGCTGAGATCAATAGACAAGACTAAGGTATCCCTAGACTCCATCATTGCAAAGTTGATAGCCTATGAGCTAAATAGTTTTGATGGCAGTGTTCAAAAGACTGAATCAGCTTTTAAAGCTTTTGTTGTACCATCCAAAAAAGGAAAAGAAGCTAGCGCTAGTGGTGAACCAAGATAGAGCAGAGAAATGGATGATGAGGAGATTTTGATGGCATTTGAAGCTCTCCTTGCTAGGAAACTTCCTAAAGGAACCGGCAAATACAGAGGTAAGCTACCTTTGAAATGCTTTTCTTGCAACCGGATAGGACATATTGCTGTAAACTGTCCTAATGGTGACAACAAAGACAAACCGGAAAGGTTCAAGAAATTCAAAGGAGGAAACCAAAGAAACTGTTTTGTGGCAGTTGATGAAGGTGTCACAGATGAGGAATCAAAGGATGAAGAAAATGAAGATATTGTGTTTGTTGCTGTCGAGGAAGATGTATCAGACAAGAAGGCTCTTATCTCCCGGTTTGATAATTCCAATGAGGGGATCATTGACAGTGGTTGTTCTCACTATATGACTGGTGACCGAAGCAAGTTTCTATCCTTGGAAGAGTATGATGGTGGTGTGGTTCGCTTTGGAAATGATGCACCATGCATGGTCAAAGGCAGAGGGTCCATCTCTCTTAATGGAAAGAGTAGTGCTGACAATGTGTATTAGGTTGATGGTCTCAGACACAACCTTCTAAGTGTTTCCCAGCTAAATGATAGTGGCCTCATTCTGGAATTCAAGAATGGAGTTTGCAGAATCAAAGGAAAGAATGGTGAATTAGTGGCCACCGACATGCAGACCAAAGGTAACCTATTTCAGCTGAATGAAAATATAAGTACATGTCTTATGGCTAAATTTGATGATAGATGGATATGGCATAGGAGACTCTGCCATGTAAACTGATAACATTGTGAAGGCTAGTAAGATCAAGGTAGTTAGAGGGTTGTCGGTGCTAAGAAAACTGGATAATACCTTGTGCAGAGAGTGTCAATTGGGGAAAATGTCTTCCTCAACCTTTAAAGGTAAATCTTTCACTGCTAACAACTTGCTTGATCTTGTGCATACTGATTTGTGTGGTCCTATGAAAACTAGATGTGTGCAGGGTGATAGGTACTTCATGATTCTCACTGATGACTGCTCAAGAATGATGTGGGTCACATTCTTAAAAGACAAGTCTGAAGCCTTTGTAAAGTTCAAAGCTTTCAGAGTATTAGTGGAGAAGGAAAGCGGTAAAAGGATCAAGTGCCTGAGAACTGATCAAGGAGGGGAATTCACTTTCGGTGAATTCAACAAGTACTGTGAAGAACATGGCATCAAGAGGCAACTATCTTCCCCCTGGACTCCACATCAGAATGGCCTAGCAGAAAGGAATAATCGGGTTGTGGTTGAAGCAGCTAGAACCATGTTAATTCAAGGAAAGGTAGATCACACCTTTTGGAGAGAAACGGCGAGCACTGCAGTCTACACAATGAACTAGGAACTCATCAAGAAAGGTAAGGATAAAACTCCTTATGAGTATTGGACCGGTAAGACACCTGTGGTTAGCTACTTTAGAGTGTTTGGTAGCAAATGTTACATCAAGAGGACTGAACAGCAGAGCAAATTTGATGCGAAATGTGATGAAAGAATATTCCTAGGATATTCCACCAAGAGCAAAGCTCTCAAGTGTTTCAACAATAGGACTCAGAGAATTATGGAAAGCATCAATATAAGAATTGATGAAACCTCTAAGAAAACCGAGGAAACCGATAGTGAGCAAGGGGTAAATGAACTGGTTGTAACCTTCTGGGAACCGGTTGTCAGTCAACGAAGTACTAGTAACAGTGTTCCTACACTAGTAGATGTAGATGCTGATACTGATGGAGATGAGGATGAAGAAGAAAAACAAGAGGAATCCATTAAGACCATTCCTTGGTATGTCAAGCTAAATCATGATCCTAAGCAGATCATAGGAGATAAGGATGCAGGAATCCTTATAAGAAGAAAGGTCAGAGAAAACTCATGTATGATCTTTGAATTTGAGCCTAAATCATTCAAAGAGGCTCATAAAGATGAGGACTGGATCAAGGCAATGGAAGAAGAACTTGACCAGATAGAGAAAAATGGTACATGGTCTTTGGTACCCAGACCGAAGCATAAAAATGTCATTGGTACCAAATGGGTTTTCAGAAATAAGTTGAATGAGGATGGCATAGTGATTAGGAACAAAGCCAGATTGGTGTGCAAAGGATATGCTCAAGAAAAAGGAGAAGACTATGGAGAAACCTTTGCTCCTATAGCCAGATTGGAAGGAGTCTGTATGGTTCTTGCGTATGCAGCTTTTAAAGGTTTCAAAGTATATCAAATGGATGTAAAATCTGCATTCCTAAATGTTGTACTTGAAGAGGAGGTGTATATTGAGTAACCAGATGGGTTTACCCTATCTGAAGATAGTGACATGGTATGTAGGCTACATAAAGCCTTATATGGTCTAAAGCAGGCACCTAGAGCATGGTATGAGCATCTGCATTCCCATCTTGTGAAGATTGGATTTGAGAGAACAAGTGAAGATAGCAATATCTACTTGAATTCTGAAGGAGATCAAATCTTGATCTGTGAGGTATTTGTTGATGACATTATCTTTGGTGGAGATGACAAGATGAGTCATGAGTTTGCTGATGAGATGAAGAAAGATTTTGCGATGTCACTCATAGGGGAGATGAAATTCTTCATTGGACTGTAGATCCAGCAGATGAAAAATGGAATCTTTATCACTCAGTCCAAGTATATCAAAGAGATGTTGAAGACCTTTGGCATGGAATATAGCAAACCAGTTAGTACTCCGATGGTGACCGGTTGTAAACTATCCAAAGAAGATGACTTGGCATTAGTCGATGAGAAGGAATACCGATCAATGATTGGTAAGTTGCATTATGTAGGGCATAGCAGACCGGATATTGCACATGCAGTTGGCATTACTGCAAGATTCCAGAAAAGCCCAAGAGAATCCCACTTGGTTGCAGTCAAGCAGATTCTTAGGTATCTGAAGGGAACTATTGACTATGGATTGTGGTATCCATATAGCAAGGATTTTAAATTGAAAGTTTACATAGATGTTGATTGAGCAGGCAATATAGATGACTGGAAAAGCACAACCGGTGGTGCATTCTTTCTCGGTGGTAGACTGGTCTCATGGATGAGTAAGAAGTAGAGTTGTATCTCTCAGTCTACAGCGGAAGTAGAGTATGTTGCAGCTTTCATGAACTGCACTCAGACAATTTGGATGAAGCATGTATTAAATGGCTTCAAAGTTCCTGTATCTAAACCAATAAGTATATTTTGTGACAATACTATTGCAATTAATATCTCCATGAATCTAGTTCTACATTCTAGAACCAAGCACTTTGAGCTTAAGTATCATTTCTTGAGGGAAAAGGTTTAGAACAAAGAGATTGCACTGGAACATGTTTCCATTCAGGAGCAATTAGCAAACATATTCACCAAGCCTCTCCCAAAGGCTACATTTATGTACTTAAGAGGTGAATTAGGGGTGTTGCCCCTTCAGGAGGTAAACTAAAGGTATATGCTCCACATCAATCAGGTATTGCATAGTCAAATTTTTCTTTAGGATTGATGTGTTGAAGGATGCTACTCCTCAGGGGGAGCAACATAATGGAACAGGGCAGCTTGTGCCTCCACTTTGGCATTGTTTCCAAAGGGGGAGAAGATGTGAAGTGGAGAGATATCTTTGTATATTGCCATCAATGCCAAAGGGGGAGATTGTTGGCATTATGTGAACCAGTATGAGGACATAATAACATTGTATGATTGTCATTGATGTCAATATGTTGAAGAGGTGAGAACTGACATATGTGAGAACCGGTATAACACTGTGAACCGGCATTTGTGCCAAAGTGAAGCAGTATGTTTGTTCAAGGTGAACCGACATATGGTTATGGGAACTGGCACATGGAAGCATTGTATGACTACTGGTTGGTAGTCTCAACTTCAGGGTTTTCAGTTGAAGTGCTTCAAGCCTGTGTGGCTCAACCGGTGACTTTGTGTGATGAGTTAGCATGGTAACAAAGAACAGATTGTGTTGGCATGTAAGCCTTGTGCGCATGAAGGATCTTGCATGAAGGAAATTGTTCCTATCTACCTCGAAAATGTGCAAAGTCTGTAAAATGGTGATAATGTGTGATGGGTTATCAACCGCCATGAAATCGGTGGAAATGGACAATGGAGAATGTCTTGAGATTGGATCAAAAATTGTTGCATTTAATGCAGTGTGCTCAACGATCAAGATTGAACCGTTTGAATTCCTTAACCTAACAGGTTTAAGGTTTAGGGTTTATGCTACCGACCTATCTATTTTCCTATAAGGTCGATGTTGTGTCTCTTTCTAAGGTTGTTGGCAAAAGTTGTGTCTGTATCCAAGAGAAGGGATACGTGATTTTTGCCATACCAAAAGGAGAGAAGTGATACCTGCAGAGTGTAAGTGCAGAAGGTGAAGAGGAGCTTAAGCGGATCTGCATTGGCATTGAGTTCTGTTACAGGATCATTGTAATACCTGTTGATCTCTAACCACCTCAACAGTTGGAAAATCCCTTAACAGGGTAACTTTAACCGGCTTCCTGTAAATCCTCTAACAGGGTGACTCAAAACAATTGAGTTCTTGAAATCCTCTAACAAGGTTTAACCCTTAACCAGGTATCCTTGCCATCCCTTAACCGGGTGATCCCTAATAGGATCGGTTCCTAACAGAACCTATTGTATCAATCTTTAACCGGACAAGGCTCCTAATAGAACGGACTTCTAAAGAGTTCAAAAACAATCTTGTGGGTAGTCATCCCCACTGTGGTTTTTCCCTATTGGGTTTCCACGTGAAAAATGTGTGTGTCATGTGTGATGTCTTCTTCATGTGATGCTTTGTTGTTTTCTATCAAGCGATGAATCATGTTGATCTAGTTGCTCATATGTATATCTTTGATGGTAGATTACTTGTTCATGTATTAGGGTGAAATGGAAATGAAGTGCTAGAGTATATGAGAAGATAGGTATTAACCGGTTTATGCTTGTCTTAGCTATTCTGGGTTTTTATCGGTTGTACTCTATTTTAGGAGCGGTGTTACTGTTTCTCTATCAATTCACAGTGTCTGCTGACAAACCGGTTTAAGAGTGTATTTTTGTTTGTACTGATTCACCCCCCCCCCCCTCTTAGTACCTGTTTGGTACTATTCTTTCATCATTGAGTTATCAATAAAGTGGTAAGAGAAAATACTAGCATAGCATCCATCAAGAGTAATGTACCTCATAATCACTTCAACCATCTCCATCCAAAGTGATTGCAGGTCCTTCCTATTATAGCCGACATCCTTCATCTTTCACATCCTTTTTCTCTCACTTTCTTTGTCAAAGAATGCCGCAATGACTTCTTCTGTTGTCTTCCTCCTTTTGTAAAACTTCTTGCCTTCCATATGAAAACCAGATATCTTCACATTGAAGGTTTCATCAATTCTAAATTCTACTCCAAAATTCATGAGGATGCCTTTCTCCCAACCATTCACAAAATCCTCTGTCACTTTGGGGTCATTTCCATGAAGCCTCTTGAGATACGACACAAGGCCTCCATCTATAATCTCTGTCCATAGCTCTCTATTCTTTTTCCAATTCTCGTAGGAAGTAGGCTCCATTCTATTTTTGTCACCTCCCATAAGCAAATTGCCTCTACAATAATGGATGAAGGTACCAAACCCCAACCAGGTAATGAAAAACCAGATACAAAAAAAAACTCTAGAAACCCTAGTTTTGGATTTCAAACTAAAATCCCACGAACGATTATTATTGATTTGGTAGTCTATCATCATTAATGCACTAAGAATAGCTAATGCCTTCGACGTCCTTTCTTGTTAGTTCACACAATTGTATCAAGAAATTTTCCTTTTTCGTGCACCATTGTATGTCCACATAATCCACACCAATGTTCGCCAGGTGGTCTGCTGGCATGTTACCTTCCTGATAAATGTGAGAGATTTTGAAATCATCCTATTTGGTAATCATGATGTGGCACTCTGGAATCAAATGCTTGATGGTCTAGTTGGGATCATTTGTTTTACTCACACACCTAATGATATTTAGAGAATCACTCTCAAGCCAAAACCCTTCTCTTATTAGCATGTGTAACCCAATGTAAGCATCTTTAGCCTCGACATAGCAGTTTGTTTGGGTGCCTAGTGGGAGTTCCACTGATGAAACAAGCCAACCATTATGGATAAAGTCCTAAATGTTATTAATAGTACTTTGACTTAATTAATTACCTAATATGTTCTAAAGTAAAATTACTTTTAATCTTACCACTTTATCTAAAATACTTCATAATTATTTTCCATATGTGCTTGTGTTTATATAGTTCTTAAAGAGTAATATTAGATCAAGAGACTTAATTATCTACAAAGGAAATCCTGAAATTCATATTAATTATTAAACTAATTAATTTTATCAATGTCTACAATAGGCTTAACTTTCTTAGTTTATTTTATTATGAGAAATCATTTGTCCCTAGGAAATAAAATCATCTTAGTTTTCCATATGAAATATTTGTAGAGCGTTAAAATATGTATTCTTTGTCATTCCATTAGTGTATAATTGAAAATAAGAATGTAAGAAAAATTCATGTAGCACACACACAAGTACACACAAGACCTTATTTTTTCTTAATGAGAGAATCACCTTGCAAGTACAAATGAAACTTCTGAAACTTTATTCTAAATAGAAAATGGTAACCATGTAATTTGAAGGGATTAGTAGCCTTATGGAATATGTACAAATTTGGCAAACCCTTACAAAAATGTACCTTCACCAAAATTTTATAATTTCAAAATAAACACTCAACTTTCAAATTATTTATAGGAATTATCCTTTAAATTTTTACACATGTTTGGATAAAGAGAAAGATGTCTAGCATGTTTGATTAGTTTCTACAATAACATTTGCATGGATAGTGCTAACTTAGCAAATTGAGAAGATGTCGTGTACCACTTTTGGTATGGTGATGGAAGGACCTAATGTGTGGCATTGATTTTTCATTAGATTATGTGGAATGCATAGGTAACAATGATTCAAAGATAGAATGCCAATTAATAGTTTAACATTCAATAGTCAAGGTATGGTAGAGTGGGCATGTAGGTTGATTATTGGAAAAGAATGTTCATGGCAAGTGTGTGTATTGAGGATATGGTACTTAAGTGATAAAGGCAATGGGTAAACACTAGAGGTCACAAGAATAATAATGTGTTAATGAACAACAAGAGACAAAAAGAGGTGACAAATGATAAAATTGCATCTAGGAAATAAATTAGAGCCATCATGAAGTAGGTATGTTGGTTAGAAAGTGAACCCAATTCTTAGTACTCATCCAACGTATGCTATGAAATTTGAGTAGTGGAGGGTACACCAAGTATTGGTATACCAAGGGTACCACAAATTAGTATCATTTGAGAACCTCATAAAACTTCATACTTCTTACCTCAACCATTGTAAAACCTTAAAAATTATAAAATTTGGTATGTTATTGAACCTAAAGCCATATACTATTATTAAAAAAATCTACCTTTATATGCATATTGGAAAAAGGATGAAGGCTTTAGATAGAGTGTTTATATTTAAGCTAATGAATGATATTCCTAGGTTTTGAGCCCTTATATAATGATAAGGTAATGTTAAAATGAGACTAAACTATGTCATACCATGTGTTATTTACAAAAAATAAAGATCACTAAAAATACTCTTGTTCTATTAAAAAAAGTAACCTTAACTCTCTCAAAACGTAATATAAAAATACTAATCTAAAACATTACCTCTAATACCATATAAGATTTTAAGAAAAAAAACAAGCATATAATGCCTAAAAATTACTGTAGAGAATATCATGATAAAATACCAAAAATAAAATATACAAATTGTCGTAATTCAATTGATAAAAGTTGCAAAACATAAAAAAAATGATGAAAAAAACGCATTTAATGCCTAAAAATTACTTTAGAAACACAATGATGCCAATACCAAAATTAAGATATACAAATTGTTGTTATTCAATTGATAGAAGTTGCAAAACATAAAGAAGATGAAGGTAAGAAACGGTGGACACGTCATCCAATAAAAATGTAACTCTCGGTCTCGAATAATGGAAAAAGTAACCTATTTTTTCCTCCTCAGGTAATAAAATAAAGATGTTTTGGAGTGTTTCTCAAGGTAATTTTTTCGTTCATTCACAGTTTCTTGAAGAATTAATTAAAGATAGCAAGTGTAAAAACTAAAGATCTAACAAAATTTTGTATGTTATACAGAACGAATAGCTTGTTTTTGAGTTACCTGTGCCCTCCGGAAAGACTTGTGGTAATATTTCTTTTCTAACCGTCTTCTGCCTTAATATTTCTTTTGTGACCATCTTTTGCTGTAATGTTTCATCAAGAACCTTTGTTGTAGCCGTCAAATTCAGATCCGTATAGAGCCCAATTATCTTGGTGCGAATACCCCTCAATTTCTCAGAGTTTACACTTGATTTCAAGAAGCTGCAACATTAAAAGTATTTATTAAATGGAGTGACAAAACAAAATTAAGTAAAGAAAGCATAACATCGTGGAGGAAATGATGTACTGACTAACCTGAAAATTTTTCCCGATTGTTGTTGGGATGCGCAACTTAGAGATCCTTCTATAATGTATTGAAAAGCTCTTTCAAATCTCACCTTTTGTTCTTTTATAGAAATGTTTAACTTTGTAATATGAGATACAAGGTTGATCATTTGTTGCAAGAGCTCTACACATTCATTCCTGTTTTCGGATACTTTTGCACATTTTGAGACTAGATAGCCTACCATGGATAGCCCTGCAACTGCCCAATGCAGCTGCCCAATTTGCTCAAGTATATTTCCTACAATTTTTGTTGCTTCTCCAAACTGAAAAGAGCTATCCTGTAATCCAAGTAAAGCACGGCTAAGAGAACAGGGAAAAATGTATAGAAAGAAATATATTTTATTAAATGCATTGTGCAAGTAACTAATTTTAGTGTTTATCAAAAATGTGATTTGAAATGTTGATATAAATAAAAACATATAAATAGAAATTTAGAAATGTTGATACAAATAAAAATACATAATCTAATATCATGATGATGGATTACAAAAGGGAACAATATTGATGCAAATAAAAATGTATAATTTAACATTCTGATGATGGATTATAGAAATCTGTAATATTGATGTAAATAAAAACATACAATTGAAATCCAAAAGCAGCACACAGGGTTGTGGACAACTGACCTTACTGTCGATTTTTATTTTCTCTGTATGATCATTAATAAATTTTAAAAAATTTCCTCCGCTCTGGATAATGGAAGCCCAGTTTGAGAGCTTGTCTGTATGAGGAGAACTTGTAGATGGAGTATCTGTTGTAGGCTGCAAACAATTACAAGAATTGAACACTATGAAAGACCTCTCATCATTATTTTACCCTTTGAATTAAGAGAAGATCGAGCTTATACTAACCTTTTGGGCCGTCCTTAAGAAATCTTCAATGGCTTTGATAAAATCATCTCCCTGGCTTTCAATGTCGATTTTTTGGAAACTGCTGATAACTTCTTGGAGCGTGGGTAGTGGCTTTTTGGAAGTAGAAGGTGGGTGTGGTGCTGTGGATGATGGCTGTGTGGAGGAGATCACAATCTGAAGTCGATTAGGAGAATCTGTTGATGGGTTTATGGAAGTAGTGACTAGATCTTGTGATGGGGATGTGCAGGGACTTACAGAAGGATTTGGTGGTGCCCTTTCTGTGGGCTTTCTTTTCCAGCACCAACAACAATTACAAGAAGGACCCATGGCCAGTCAGAGAAATTTTTGGTTGAGATACTTAGCGGACAAGCTGAATAATCACATATAAAAAATTTCTCTATTGTTTTCCACAAGCTCCTTGCTACTGTGAAACCCTAAGACATCTAAAGAAATACACAGTTCTCTAAGCCGTGGGTGCACCAATACTAGGAGAATAAAGATATACTCTCTAGGCTGGATTGAAGCTGATGTTATAAGGGAAAAACCTATACTGTAAGAAAATGGGTGGATTGACACGGAGTGGCAGAGACAAATTACAAGTAAAAGAAAACACTAGTCTCTAAGATTTAATAGGAATGCCTTTGGATTTGGACTCTGGAAATCTCACTCCGTAACATGAAAACCTCTTTCCATGAAATGCGTGAACTGACACAAGAATAATGATAAAGAGTAATCCATTGGTCAAGGAGAACGGGTCCCTCTCTAGTCTCAATTACTTTTCGACGTGGATACCACTAAACCGACCAGTCAATTCAAACGTTTTTCCCGCATTTAAAGCTGCTTTTATTATTCTGTTGTGCATAGGGGAAGGGTATCACTAGCCGTATAGTTAATACTAACCCTCAATCAGTACTAACCCTCTCTTCTGGTAACCGCACCCCATAGGCCTCTTGAGATGAAAATTTCAGAGGTTGGAGCTATTTGAGAGTTTACTCTCATATTAAGCATCTTGTAGGGCCCTTAAGGTCTAAATCACGCTTGCATGACTACTAAGGTGCTTGATAGTTTGTTGGGCTATATGTCTCAATCCCGCTTGCGCAACCTCGAAGAGTAGTCTTCTAACTGAAATCCTTACTAGAATCCTTGTGCTTACAGACCAAAAACCTTCTAGTCATTGGTGCAGGAGGTCGGACCTTCGAAGGCGCCCACATTTTTACGGCCTTTAGCAGAGACACAAAGTTCGCCATGGGGAGTTTTCATTGGAACTAATGCTTGGCTACCCCGGAGAAGTGAATGTCGTGGAGGGGAGCCAGTGGGGTCAAGCATCTAAGTGTTCGCTCTGGGTAGGTGTAGCTGGGAAACCAAGTGGGATTCGTTGACTATTGTCCTTGCTAGCCCTAGGAATGTTGTAAATGAGTATGAGTATCTTTGATTCCAAGTTCATTTGACCATTGTGTTTGCTTTTCTTGACACTTGTTTAACAAGAGTAGATCTAACACATCATCATCCCCAAGCACTTTACAAAACATTTATCCAAAACAAATATTTTTTCCAAGTCAAAGTCAAAGTCCTAGTCATCATCCTAGTCATGGTCGACAAAAATTTGGACTTTTTGTTAACAAGTCCAAATTCCCAAATGAGTCTAAACCACATCAAAACTTTGTCCGTCTCATGTAGTACAAGCCCAAGTTGTATAAGCATCCTAAGAAAACCCTTGCACGTCCAATTAAAAAGAAGAAGCTCACACAAGCTCAACTTGTTAGGCACCAAAAGTTTTGGTACATTAATCATAGACTCTTGCTTAAGCATAGGACCTTCTTGCATAGATACCTCTATCCCTTCATACCTTTATCCCAACATACCTCTATCCCTTCATCATTTATTCATACTTCTCTTCCTTCATCGTCAATACATGCTTCATTTCCTCAATCCTCCATGCCCTTCTACAATACAACTAACTTTGTCTATGCTTCTACCACACAACCAAACACATACCGCGGATCCCAACCCATGTACTTTGATAAATTGAGCAAGAAGAATGAAGGGTGATGTGGGAGAAAGTTGACAATTATTATGGTTTAAATTTCCTATAGAATCATTCCCTAAATTAATTTTTATCTTCATAGAACAAACATGGAACAAAATATACTAGATTATCCACTAGCAATAAAATATTGAGCAAGCCCTTTAACCATGTGATAGTGACATTTTATTGTTCTTACATTTTTTAAGATAGAGGGTCACTAACCATCTAATATTATTGAGAATGGGGAGGAAGTGGAAATGGAAATCACTCATCCAACTAGATGTGCAAGACATTCCCAACGAAGAAAATCATTTTTCAAGTGATAACCTTGAATGGACACCTATTGTAAAGGAGAATGTCCAAGATCTGGATTTATGTGCCGCTATTCCTCTTGAGAGAGTCTCTCACTTTGTCAAAGGAGAAGGTTTATTGGATAGTGCAGAGACATAATTTATATGCAAGGATCGTCAAGAGATCAACTTGACAAATCATACTGGATCATGCTACCAAGATGTATTCAAGGTTTGCCTATATTTAATATAATAATCAAGTATGTCACATCTTACACTTATCATTTACAATATATATTAATAAATATATTTTGGTACATGTATAAATAGGCATCATTGTGCTTTTGGGGCTGAGGATAAAAGAAATAAATATAAAAAAGTGCAAAGGATATGAAACTTTACTCAAAAAAAGGGTCGTGAAACCCATTTCATTGTTAGGGTTATGTATGGAAAACCTGACGTTGCAATACTTACATATAATTTTACCCACCAGGATGCTAATGGTGAATTCTGTCATGGGAATAATGACCCTTATGGTGATCCAAGGAGCATTATTGCGCCAAGACTATCAAATGAATGTAAATCATATATTGAATCCTTATTATTGATGGGCGTGGGGATTGACACAATATGCGAACAACACTACTTAGATCGTGGTTTGACAAATTTGTTGAATAAGAGGGACACATGTTTTCTAAGGCAAGATGTATTGAATGCATGGAAAAGAGTATGCTCCCTTATATCACTAAAAAATGAAGATGATGCAAAAAGTGTAAGCTTGTGGTATGGAAAGGAGAAAGATAATTTTTCTACTAAAAAATATCGAACAATGTGGAAAATAGTTCATTTATGGTGGGCATTCAAACACCATGGATGCAAGAAATGACGATGAAGTATTCACACAACTCAGTAATTGCAATGGATTCTACATTCTCAACAAATAAATATGGTGTAAGTAGAGTAATATTAAATGTATTTATAATTTTTTTTAATTATTAATATATATTTTATCTAAAAAAATAATTCCTTTATTTTATTAATATGCAGTACCAGTTATATAACTTTCTTGTATTTTATGAACAAGAGGCTGACATACCTATTGCATGGACCATATCCTCGAGAAATAAAGTTGAGGATATAAATGAATGGTTATCAGAAGTTTATAAAAGAGGAAAACAATGTAAAGAAGATTGGCATGTCAACGCATTCATGACAGATGATGCAAGTGTTCAGATTGAAGCAATCAGGTTTTATTACCCTCCATTTATATTGTATTTACTTAACATTAAGTTTATACTACTAATGAACTTTTATAATGTAACATGTAGATTATCCTTTGGTTGCCAAGTACTTTTATGTCTATGGCATGTTTGTAGGGCATGGCTGTAGAATGTGTATAGGTAAGTTAATGTTTAATTAGAATTTATGAAAAATTACACTTTTGAACATCATAGCTTGATATTATGATTTATAATCTAGGTATGTCAGTAATAAGGATGTTGGAGCAAATACGTTCCATAGACTAGGTGTGATAATGCATGTGATGAGTGACAACAAAGACATCACTACTAACCTGATAAGAAATTTCATTGAGGAATTCGAAGACGAGAAGAAATTTATTGAGTATTTTCAAAAAAACTTGGTCTCATGATGAGAGGTGTATCGGTAAGATCATCAAAAAACTATTTATAGTATTTATGCATTTACATTATTTAAGTTGTATATTGTGTATGTTAATACATCATTATGTTTGTTTGTATACCAATGTGGGCAAAAAAATTTAGAGGCTTCTCTCATGCAAATCAAGAAACCAATGCATGCATAGAGTCATATCACTTCCAAATCAAGAGTTGCCATTTAAGTGATCGTTCTAAGATATGCACAAGGAGGATGGATTGGCTAATACATACACTTCTTCACAAGGTAGAACCATTCTATAAGAATAAAAGATATTTGCAGTTATCTGGATTTTTAAATAACTTTAAAAAGGAAAGACATTACATGACTGCTTTGGAGAGATCAAAAACAATAGGAGATGCATATTGTTGTCCATATGGTCTCCTCCCTGACACATATAAGATAAGAAGCCAAATAGATCGAACAAAATGGTACCTTGTAAGGAAATTTGGACCAAATTTTCATGTGTGTGATTTCCAGTGGGCAAAAAGTGGAAACACATGCAAGCATTTGTTGAAGATTTTAGATCTTGTTAAGATAAAAGAAACAAATGAGCAAGATCAATTTGTTGGTAAGATTCTTTTGACCTTCAAGTATTACATTTATGTATTTTAATGGTTATTATTTATTCTCTAAACTAACTAAAGTATTTTCATTAAATTGCAGATGGCGTTACTCCATCGATTGATGATGATCACGACGTTGGAGGGAGTTCTAGTCACGAGAATAATATCCTTGGTAAAGTTAGGACTTATGGTATAAAAGTTTATTGATTTTTATGGTTCTTAAACTTAATAAACTATTATTCCAATTGCATATGTTTGTAATCCATCACAAGATCAAGATGTGATTGGGGTTGCAACTAGTGAAGACCAAATAATTGGTAAATTTTAATGTCACAATTTTTTGAATATTTTTTTTTTAAATATTATTTTAATGAATCATTGTTATTTTTTTCATAGATGGCCGAAATTCATCAAGTTCTTTGAATGATAAATTTCAAAATTCTGTTGACTATATGAATTCAATACTCCAAAATCTGCCAACTAGACAAAATGAAAAACTCATTTTATTGAATGTGTTGAGAAATTTAAAAAAGAGTTTCATGCATCTCTTGCTTCCTCTTCAAAGTTTACATCCATCCCTGGCTCAGAGAACATGCCCATGAGATGAATACCACCATGGTTTAGCCCTAGCAAAATGTGCAAATGCCATTATCTTCATCGAAGACGCAATGGCATTCATCAAGGATTAAATGAAAGAGTAAAGGAGCATGATGAATTCCAATTCCCTTCTACAAGTGGTAGAAAACAAAATAAAAAAGGGTCTTAAGACGTTCAGGCATAGCCATACAAGAAGAAATGGTTACTATCAGAGAACAACATAGTGAGTAGATTTACTCTAATTTATTTTAGTTTTTTCATCATAATAATTCTTCCTTTTATCTAATGTGTAAGAAATATGTGAATGTAGTTCTTGACAATCAAGAGAGTAGTCGACGACATCGATTGCCATTCTCTATTGATCTGAACCAGTCAGCAATAGATGAAATGCAAATTATAGATGGTAATTTTATAACTTTTAAATGTGTTAATTTATTAATTGTAATATTGCTAAGCATTTATTTCTAACATCTCTTTTACACTTCATGAAACAATTACTAGGTACAATTTGTGGAACTCAACCATCATCAACTATCAATGTTATCCCCAATTAGACATTTCAACAAACCATTTTAGGTAATTACATTTCAATATTATTTACATTAACTACATGTTGTACTCTTACACTTAGCAATTTATTTATGTTATTTTGCTAAATGTAAATGTCATTGCATCTTTAGATGATCAACAAAATAGTGAACAGCATAGGTTACCATTTCGTATTGATCTTAACCAGGCCCCTGGGACAATGGATGCAATTGAAATAGAAGATGGTAAACAATTATGAAATTATTTTCTAATACTTTTTAAATTTACATTTATAAATACATTTTATAACTAATTTATGTAATGTACAGGTTTTGATGAGATTGCAATGGCCAATCATGATCAACATTATTACAAATAATAAAGTCGGGTGTACTATACTTTCAAATTTTGATAGTCTATTAGATACTTTATGCTACAATAATGTTTGGGGAATATAGAGATTCTTCAATGTGATTGTGTAATTACCTTCCATTTTGTTCAGGAGAGCTTGGAGGGGATAGCTTGAAGATTCAAGATAGATACATCATTAGTGTATTATACTTTTGACTTGTTATATATGTACAAAATTGGCTCATTGTTTATAAAATCGACTCATTGACTAAATTGACTCATTGTTTATTCTATTTTATTTGTTATTGGGGTAACTTCATTAATAGAATTGTTTACTTGAATTCAATGTCTAATTTTGATTAAATAAAAGTTTGACCTAATTAGTTTTACCCTTTTTAATAAAACAAAATATTTTTTTCTCCTCAACTCTTTTAAATTAAGTGGTATAAAACACATAATTTGTAAGGCTATACATTCTAGGTGAAAGAAAGGTAATACAATATCATAGATTAAATTAAATCATCTAATGTTAGATTGAATAATGAACTTTCAATAATAAATATGTCATGTAGGTTTAACCCCTATCATCACCCCATGATATGTACACCTTAAACATAACATACTATATATATATATATATATATATATAAAATAACTAGTCAAATAAAATTTAAAGTAAGTTTGATGCATTGTTTTAAAAATATATTGAAATATAATATTTATATAAATATTAAATAGTTCTTCAAATAAAAGTTAAAGTAAATAATTAATTTTTAACTTTCTCAAAATGTCTTTAATATAAAAATAATATCCATTTAAGAAATATAGTGAATAATTCTTATATGTAAATAATTTATTTTTTAACTTTCTAGCACCCAATACTTTATATAGTAATATAAAGAAAGTATATTAAAAAAAATATATATTAAAAAATATTAATATTAAAAACATAATATAATATAATATTTAAAAAATAATATATATATATATATACATATATATATATATATACATATATATATATATATATATATATGTATATATATATATATGTATATATATATATATGTATATATATATATATATTATAACTAAAAAATAAAAATTTATTAAATAAAATATATTAAATATTAAATAAAATTTTAAAAAAATATAAAAAAAGTTTTAAGGGGAGGGGGAAAAGCCAAACCAGTTGTTTTTTGAGCCCAACACGCATGTTTCTTAGTACGTGCACGTTTCTCAATAAGCACGTTTTCTCCAAATTACGGGTGGCAAACTGTATATGAAAGCATAAGATTTATAGGATCTTAAGAAAGCTATGGGGTGCGGTTTACAGGCTGCGTCTATTCTGGATCCAAAATGGACCTTTTGTACAACGTATTAGCGATAGGTTAGTCAATCGCAACCGTTAATTACAAAATCGATGATGTAAAACGCGTGACTAACATACGTGTTAGTCAATCCGTATTGTTGTTTTGAAACTAGAATAGACGCATCGCGATTTACATGGCACCATACCCAGTGCTCTCTCTTCTATTCACTAATACATTTAAAAAAGAATAGTTTATTTTTATCGCATCCAAACTATTTTTTCCAATCTTGTGTAGATAAGACAGTCTTCAACTCTAAAAATCTGTATGCTTTATGAGGTGTGGAAATTTCATAATTTTAATCCGTATCTTATTTGATAGCTATCCTCAACTAGTTGTAAAGGACTATTCAATTGGACAAATTACGAGTAAAAGAAAAATAGTACTTTCTATCAGTAAAGTAACATGACTATGCGGGTTGAAAGGGACATAAAGTTTATTCCGAACAGATCTATGGTTGCTATTGCTTGGATGACAAAACCCTTTCTAGAAAATAGACATGACATGCGTAAGACGACAGAAGAATAATGATAAAAGTAGTCTATTGGTCAAGCAGGCCGGGGCCCCACTCTGCTCTCCACTACTTTTTAACGCGGTACCATAGTATGCCAACTATTGTGACATTTGTGCATAAGTATTGGTCATTTCAAGTGCATAGTTATTGGGACATGTTTAAGCATGTATCGGGTGCGTACTTTTTGACCCTTGGGTGCATAACAGCTCCCACAACGTGCATCATCATTACCCAAAAGCCAAAACAATAGCTATAAGTAGGGGAAGAGCACCAATAGCCGTCATAGCTAACTTCGCGCACCCAGAGATCCTAAACGGTACATTGGATTTTGATTTATTTTTTTTAGTTGTCTTCGTATGCAACTTAACTACTTATAGCTATTGGGGGGTCAACATGACAATAAGGTGATGGTTATTGGAACTATGTTATCTATTGGTACTCTTCCCTTATGTTAACAAATAATTTTTAGTTTTTTTTTCTTTTTGGATTTATTATCTTATTGTACCCATCTCTTTTATGAATAATATTATTCCCAAAATTTAAATAAAAATTCTCCTAAATATATAAATCAAACAAAAGACATATAATTAAATTATAATAAAATCTTAAGATTTATAATTAAGGTTTGTTAAAAATAAAATTGTGAAATTTAAATAAATTAAATATTACATTTAATTTGATTTCTAATAAACTAGCATAACTATCTTTAAAGGAATATAGGTAAAGTACGACGAAATATATTGTATTTGTGTATTATTCCACTTAAAATTTATTATATTGTAACTAATATTAAAGTAGTATTATAGTATGATATTGTAATTAATATTAAATTAGTATTAATATGTGATTATGTTATTATGCTTTAATATATTTCTTCGTATCTTTACCCTTGAGATAGATAGAATTGATTAATCAATTAAACTATAGTGAGTGGTAGTTGAGAGATGCAAGTGAAGATATAATTAGCATTATATGATTAAAATTATTTAATTGAGTGCATGAGAGGAGAAGTAAATTAAATTAAATTAAAAAATAATAATGAAATATTTTTTTTATTTTTTATGCATTCAAGTGTCACAAACAAGTCAAATTATTATTTTTTTATTTTTTATTGATGAACGTTTTTGCATCCATATGTAAGTGTAATACACCTTTGGGGTAATAAAAAAATTGATATAAAAAATGAATATAAAAAGTAAATTTTGATAACTCCATTTTACAATCCCAATTTTTGTTTAGTATTTCATTCCAATTCTAAATGGTTTTTACTTTTAACTAGCATGTTATATAGCTAGAATTACTATGAATTTGGACGAATCGTCATTAATGACATGTTATGATCTAGTTTCTAATGTGTTTTGAAACTTGCAATGAAAGACAGATGAAATTGTTCATATCGCAATATATTTGAAATACAAGAATGCTTTATTATGGAATATAACTTTATGTATGAAAGTGTTCTGATTACATGTGTGATTGCCCAAGTGATATCCACGAAGGAGTTTGTTGAGTTCATCCTACCAAAAGAATAAGGAGAGTATCATCTGGGAGAGGAGTATACATAGAGGGAAAATGTGTCGACGTCGTCTTGAGACCTTCACACACACACACACTAAGTTGCTACAGTCAAGAGTAAGTGTCACAATTAATTTATGATCCAGGTCAATTTCATTTTGTAAGTTATCTTCTTTAAATCCTAGTGTTTAACCTTGTGTTGATCTTTTTATGTGTTAAATCTCTTTCATTATTGGGTATAACTATAGAGATCATATCAACTTTTCGACAAACTATTATATGTATACGTATATGTTATAAGTGTAAATATATTTATACATATATGTATATACGTAAAGGAATACGTCTATATATATATATATATATATATATATATATATATATATATATATATATATATGAATGTGACTTTATATTACGAACACACATATATATATATGAATGTGACTTTATATTACGAACAAATATATATATATATATATATATATATATATATATATATATATATATATATATATATATATATATATATATATATATATATATGAATGTGACTTTATATTACGAACATATATATATATATATATATATATAGTTAGTCCCCCCTAGTTTTCATTAAAATTTCAATTGCAGAGGTCGCCTTTGGTTTTTCTTTTCCTTTCGGTCATATATTTTCTGTGTTTGAACCCGAGTCCTTGAACCTTTGTAAAAGTTCAAGGTTCAAAGTTCAAAACACACTCAAAAGGGCTTCTCTTCGCAACTTTGTTCTATGATAAGGTGGGTGCTTTGTTGTAACTTGTATTAAACTTGAACCGTTGAACCCTTTTTGGTTCAAGGTTCAAGGTTCAACGTTGGTCATGCGTCGGTTTCGTCTTCGCTCATTAATTGTTATTTTTCTTGTCACGAAGTTGGTATTCTATGTTGTTCTGTGTTATTTCTCTTATTTCAACTTGAACCTTTGAACCCTTTTTGTTTCTTGTTTCAAGGTTCAAAGTCTGAATTCTTAACGACCAAAAAGTTCTATGCAGAATTGATACATGCGTCATTAAGTAAGGTGGCAGCGAGAAAAGAGAATATTTTGGGGATTTCAAAAAGGTTAGTTTCTAAAAATTATGACAAGGCGTGAGTTGTGCGATGAAGTGATCTGAACATTAAATGCATGTCGGCTATATGTCAAACCAGGCGATAGCTCGCACGAACTTCCTTAATTTGTACAACTTGCTAAGTTTTAAGTGTGATTTTGTATATCATTGTTGCGGAAGCTAGCAATTGTTTCTAAAATTTTCTTCAGTTGTAATGCAAGCGGGAGAAATTGAAGGTATTTTGTTTGTGCATAGAATCTTTTCAAGAATTTTCTTTTGAAACCAAGTTAGTTTCAATCATTCTCTCTTCTGCTGTATTTTCTTATTCTGAAAATTAGTTGTCGTTCGTTCTCCTTTGTTGTGTATAAGTTCATTGCATCCCTGTAAATTGCTTGTAAATCAGAGGTGCCATAATGAGGCCCACCCTGCCCAAACTAGGCCACAATTCTTGCTTGGTTAGTTCACTCCCAGAGATGGGAGATGCTTCATTAGCTCTAGCGGACCTCTCTAATTTTATCGAGAGAGCCAAAAACCCAATTCAGAATTCAATGATGGAAAGAATAGTGAAGAGTGGTTTGGTTAAGGCTGCCACATTCTCCATTGTTGAACCATGCCCCAAGTTGGTACTAGAATGTATGAATAGGTATGATGCAAAGCACAGATGCATCAGGAATGTCAATGGCAAAGTGCTATTAAAAATTGATAGAGAAACTCTAATGGCAACCATGGGTATACCTCATAAAGAGCCATATGAGGACTGGATTATTGGCATGTCGTATTCATTCTTCTCCGAGAAGAAGAGCACTTATAAAAGTGTGATTGCAAGAAATTGGCTACTGAAGATTCAAAAAGGGGGGTCTAGATTGTCGAGGCCGCTTACCAGAGAACACTTCATAGCAGAGGTGCGGGACATTGTCATTCTTTTGAATAGGTTAAAAGGGAATGCCCATTCCTTCTATTGGGAAGATTGGATGTACTTCTATATCCAAGTCATGTTGAATGGGAGCGCCTACCTGGATTGGGGGAAGGTAATTGCAGAAAGATTACATGAAAGTCTGAATAGGTTTGCAGGAATGAATGGCTTCTTTATGTCATCTTATTTATTTTATATGATTGCATGTACCCGGGATCGGAATGGGCTGCATCATGAACCTTGGATTGATGGGATAAAGGTGTATGAATATTATCCTCACCTACAGGAACAAAAATATGTAGATAATTTTATGAGGTGGAATGACATTTTCGCAGGGAGATTGGTTCATGAGTTGCAGGGAAACATAAATAAAAGATTGACAACGGAGGCCATGGAATTCATCGACATTTATGGTAGTTATTTTATCCAATTTCTCCAATTCACTTATATTCGAGTTGGCGGTTTCCTGGGTGAACCTTTTAGGTTGCCCCAGTTTGTGTTAGATAGTTATGTTATAATTGAGGTCTGTCGTCAACTGGCATACATTGACAAAAAGAGTGGAGGGAAGTCCGGGGTGATATTTCCTATGGAACTTGGCCACTATAGTTGTGCATATGTTTTTGACGCATTGAACCTTGAACTTGAATTCAAAAATTTCAAGCTTCAACCGTATGTTGTCAGATACAAATTTGATAGCTGAGCATTTGCTAGAGAAAATTTAGAAGTGGACAATGATTTTCGGCATGAACCTCAATTGGAGGATTATTGGGAAAATTGTGTTGATGAGTTCGAAGTCGGTAGAAGGTTGTGGTCAAGGTTCACAATTCAACAAATTGTCACAATGGGCCTATCTATGAATGTTTCTGGGGTGCAAGAAGAAGGAGATGAAGAAGTAGTTGACCTCGAGTTTGATGAGAAGATACAGGGACATCCTATCTCGAAAATTGATTGGAGTAGAAAAGGGGACGATAGCATTCAGTCCAAAACCTTTAATGTAATCAAAAGAACAGAGAAATGGTTGAAGGATAATTGTTTCAAACAAAAGCCTATTCCTACACTTAAGGATAAGAAAGTTGGTCGAACTCATGCGGCTTCCCAAACATCTATTCCTTCTTCTAATGTTGCTGTTTATATTGCGGGTGAAAGGAAACAAAGGACAAAGAAGACTAAAAATACAGGTCTAGGAGAGTCTTACGTGGGTTCAGCTTCCACCCATGTTACCAGATCACATAGCAGGAAAAGTAATCAGAAAACCCCGACAAGTTCAATGGTAGTGGACAGATTCTAAGGAGGAAACTCAAGAAACAATGGATGCCCAAATGCAAGATCAACCTCTCCTAGATGTGGTAGATAGTGGAAAAGAAATCATTCAACCTGAAGATTCTGGGAATACTATGATCGTTGTCACCAGTAATCAACAATCACCATTGCCAAAGGAAACATCCACCACTCCCAAGTGGATGAGTGCCTCACTTACCAAAAAGAGGAATGTCATCCCTATTTCAATCCCAATGGAGGATATGGTTAGCAAATGCCTGGGGAGGACTTCAAAGTCCAAAAGACTCAAAACAGAAACCATGATTGATGTGGATGAGTAGACGGGACACTGGGTTGCGGAGGTAGTTAGACCTCCAATAGATAAAGAGATTGAGAATGTTACCGAGAAATACTTTATCATTGAAAAGATAGATCTAGGGACAACTTCTCGGACCGCTGATGTTAAACACTTGGAATCTTCAACTAAAAGGATTCTCACAAGGACCTAGAAGGATGAGAAAGATAAAAGCGAGATGAAACAAATTATAATACAGATGGCCCAATATATTAATTCAATCCATAATCCAAATCCTCAGCCTCTCTCCCAAGTTTCTTTATCATTCAACCCAAAATCACCTTTGAATCAGAAGTTACTTGATCAGGTTCAAAGGAGTCCAATGATCACAGATGTTTTTAGCAAATGATTCGAATCAATTGCACAAGGGACAAGTTATATATCTGATTTGGTCAAAGTGTTTGAGAATGTGGAATCTATTGGGAAAGAGCTAGAAAAATAGATGGTTGCCTGGGAGAAAGAGAAAAGTAAATGGCTGGCTGTGTTAAGGCAAATGAGAGATACATAGAGATATGGGGTAATGAACTTCCTCGCCGAGAAGATGGTGCATGGCCTAGATGACAACATACTCTTTGTTTGCAAAGAAAACATTGACTAGAGGAACTCAATCATTCAACAAGGACATGAAGAATTCCTCAAGCTTTTAAAAGAATTGAAGGAGTTGACTCACACTATGCAAAAATACATGAAATGCATAGATCTTCAGCTCTTAAGAGAAGATAAGCAAACACTTGAGGATTCATCACAAATGATTCAAGCCTTCAAAGATCGAATACAACAGGTTCAGGAAGCAAAGTCCTTAACAATTGAGGACTTCTGAAAGGTCGCAAGAGTTGAATCTATGTTGGTTGTCTGTTTCAATCATTTGGAGATGCACAAGAGTAAACTCCTGCAGGTAGGTAAAAAGAAAGAAGTATGGAAGCAACAGATTTTACACATAGGCCTCCCACATTACCAGATCATCTTAAGCTTCTCAAAAACTCACCTGAAATGGTGGAACATTCGAAGTACTCTCAGATCACAGGATAGACAGGCTGAAGCCACATCAACTGCTGGAGCTTGATCATGCTTTCTTAGCTCGTGGCTCATGCCGCGTTTTTAGTTTAGTTATCGCTTTCAGTTTTATGAAACTAGAATTCTTTAAACTTTGGGATAGGGTTAATTATTTAACTCTGGTTTTATGTGTAACAAACTATCATATCCTGAAGGCTATTTATATGGTTGGATAAGCCATTTAAAAGGTCCAAAAATTTTGATTGAAGAAAACAAAAACTGAGTTTTTCTTTGGATTTTCAATATAGACAATTCTGGTTTTTGAGTGAAAATAATATTGTGGTTCAATCTTCAAATCTGTGTGTTTGAAAGATTAGCAGTCTCTGTTGGGATATATGCTTATGTGCTGAATATATTTTCTTCATTACTAGATTTATCTTAGTTTGTGGATTCGTTGATTTTCTTTGTTTAAATATTACTTCATAGTTGTTTGAATGACTCTGATCCCCCTTGTCCTGTGAGACATGAGCGAGAATCGATCAACATTTTCATTACTATGAGTATTATGGATGGAATAAATTTTATGTTGAATGAATGCATACAAAGATAGAGTTTGTGAGCTTTATACTTTTAAATAGATATTTTGCAGCATTCGTTTGTGTTGACAAATGAATGTGGAAGCCTTTCTCGCTTTCTGGTTAAAAGTGTGTTTGTTTCTTAAGTAATCTACATAAACATTTCTTAAGCATCTTATGAGGAGTTGCGCTCTTATGCAGAGGGTAAACAAAAGCTTGGTAACCCAACCGTTGGTACATTTGCTTTTTCATAATGGGTGTGCAGGAGTCTTTATTTTAAAAACACATAAAAATTGAAGAAAAGGCAAATCTGTTAACCAACAGATTTCTGGCGACTCTGCTGGGGAGTCGAATCATAAGACTGGTTGCCTGGTTACAGGATATCAAGAATTGGATTGTCAATTTTTAAGAATCATTTTGGGTGCCATCAAAATTTTGCATTGTAGATAGATTGGAGCCAAGCAGATATACTAGGTCTCAAAGGCAGGAAGGGATAGTTGACTCTGTTTTTCAAGAATTGCAGAACCTAAATTTTTAGTCATCCTTTTCACCTAGGAGACGAGCAAGAAGTAGACCTCCTTCTTCGTCTCCTTCACTCCTTGTATCCTCAGTTTGTTAAGCCCTAACCTTGCATGGTGTTTCTTTACCCAACATAATCAACCCAATCCCTCTCAATATCATTCTTCCAATGGCAACAAAAAATTCTTGGGGGGTGGCAATAGGTCCACTAAATTTGGGTTTAAATTTGAATGCTTTACCCAAAGGAGCGAGAGACCACTTGCCAAAATTTAGTGGTGAGGGGAAGATCACGGTTGATGAACACTTGAATGCATTCAATGTTTCTTGCGGTATAATAGTTGTCCAGCATGAAGATGTTGCAGTGGGGCTATTTGTACAAACACTAATTGGAATTGTTGCGGATTGGTTTTATCACCTACCAAACAGTGTAATAACAAATTGGCAGGACTTGAAAACAAGGTGTGAAGCAAGGTTCAAAGTAGCAGAGGACGAGCACTCTCTTTTGGCTCAATTAGCCCAGTTAAAAAAGGAGATTTCAGAATCTATGAGAGATTTTGTAGCAAAATTTGATACGATTGTACATAAAATTCCCATCAATCAGAAACCCATGACAATCTGAAATGTTTTTTTATAAATTCCATGCCTTCAGAGGTAGGTTTCTTGATCCGCAGACAAAGAGTTGCAATCTTGAGTGATGTTAAAACACTTGCCGTTGAGTTGGAGGATGACTTGATCACTGCATGAAAGTGGAAGAGAGAAGTACAAGTACCTAATGCTCAACCCTCTACTTCTTCAAATCTTGTAACCTAGATACTGATGAATGATGTAATAACTCTTAAAAGACAGCTACCCAAAACTAGTACATCTTATTCATCACCTTATCAAGACATATCTAGGAGGAACACAAATTAGTCTTTGGGGATTGGAAACAAATCTTTACAATTACCCCCAACCCAGCAAAGATTGGCGATTGAAGCCCCACCACCAAAGGGAAGTATGTGTGTTTTTCATCTTACGAATGATGATGATGGCAATTCTTGTCATGAAATGGTGTGTTATGCGTAGCTGATTAGTTCTAAATAGATTTCAAATGAATTGAGTGAAGAAAAATCTTTTAGGCAACCCGGCGACTTTGAAATCCACTTCCTAGAGTACGAGTCAGATTCAGAAAGAGGAGGTGATATTTTGGTTACTTTAGAGGATCCTTCATGTGTTGTGCTGACAAGGAATCAACAAAATGTAAAACCTCAGGGCATTTCTTCATCCTTTGGTGTGAATTCTAAAGGTAAGGATATTGTTTCCAGATTTCATAACAGTGATCATAAGCCTCAAGAATCTCAGTTGATAAAATCTATAGAGATAGAGGGTTCATTTGATATTGTACAGTTTTGTAAATCCTCCCGGATTCAAATTACACCAGTTGAGTACCTTAAATCAAATCCCAAAGAATTGGATAGAGTAGTTAAGTTTGTAAAAGGAAATGATGTATTACAAGCTAATGGGGTACACCAGTTAGTAAATGCTACATTGTCTTCCCAAAGTGATGTGTCAGACCATCATGTTACTCATGATGTGATTCCTGAAATAACAACCCTTCAAACTGATGATACTTTATCTGTCCTTGAGTCAAAACCCAAGCCTTTTTATATATCTCTGTTCATAAATGGTCATAAATTAAACAATTGTATTATAAACTCAGGTGCATCAAATAATATCACACCATCTGCAGTAGCCAAGGCGTTGGGGTTATCCTTAACAAAAACCTTTGGCAAATGTTATTCAATGGACTCCAAGCAAATACCCCTATTAGGATAGATCAAAGATGCTCAATTAGTCCTTTCTTCTCACCCGAATAAAAGAATCAAGCTAACTATTTTAATAGTTGATATCCCTGCAAGCTATGGCATGTTACTAAGTCGTACATTCTGTAGAGACTTAGGGGGTGAGATAAAGATGGATTGGTCTCAAGCCACTATTCCCATAGGAAAACATCGAGTCATTTTGCGGCTTGAACCTAAATCTATGTTCATTGTTTTTCCCTCTAACGAACCAAATGCTCAAATTTTATATCATGAATGTCAATTCGAAAATTACATGATTTTATCTAATAATGAAGCTGCAGAAAATGTGTCACAATCAGAGGCAGAAGAAAATTTATGGCTGATGGAGTTTGATGGGAGTTGTGTGGCATCAGGTTCTGGTACAGGGGTAGTTCTTATTCCTCCCTCTGGTGTTCACATTCCTTTTTCTTTTAAATTGGAATTCAAAAACACAAACAATGCTGCTGAGTATGAAGCTTTATTGTTAGGATTAGCCGAAGCAAAAAAAATGGGAGTAAAGCTTCTCCAAGTCAAGGGAGATGCGGAGTTGATTGTGAAACAGGTCAGAGGATTGTTCAATGTGAAAAATGAGAGATTGAAGCATTACCAAAATAGAGTCTGGGATGAAATTGAAGATTTTGATGTATTTTCTATTGAAGCCATTCCCAGAGAACAAAAATCCAAAGTAGATTCTTTGGCAGTATCGACTTCTTTATTAATTCCTCATCTTGAGTTCACCAATGATACCTACCAAGTGGAGTTGATATATCGACCTAGTGTACCTGATAATTCTAAGTTTTGGCAGGTCTTTGAAAATGATAAACAAATTAACAATTTCATGCAATGTATAGAAACATTCGCTACTACATTCTTTGAAGGGTCAAATGCGGAATGTAAAAGAGTTTTCACCAGAGCGGGCCAAAGAGCTGAGTGATGGGGTTATGTAGTTAAAAGGGAATAAGATTCCTAAAGGGTTTGTATATTTAGAACGTCTCTTTGATCGCCATGATGCTTATAAGAAAAGAAAAGATGAATAGATTCCTGCAATCCAAGATGTTGGAGGTTATGAAAGAATTAACATTCACACTGAGGAAGATCCCAAATATATAAATCTAGGAAAATGTTGCACACCTGCAGAGAAAGAAAGGTTCATTTCTATCCTGTTGGAATACAAAGATTTTTTGCTTGGTGTTATGATGACTTGAAGAACTTTAGGGGAGGAAGATTTTTTGCTTGGTGTTATGATGATCATGAAAGTTGTAAAACAATTTAGGTACTATATCTTTCATTCTCACGCAGTTGTTTATGTGCCTCATTCTGCAGTTAAGAGAATTCTAACACAACAAGGTATAAGAATGAATAATAGAGCCTCATGGGTGTCTAAAATACAAGAGTTTAATTTGGACATTAAACCAATAGAATTAGTGAGGGGACAAGGCCTGTGTAAGTTGACTGCAGAAAGTAAGAATGAAACGACTGAGGAGCTGCCCTTAGTCCTATTTGTTGGGCTTCAAGATTCCTAGTTTGCAGATGTTGCATATTACTTAACCTATGGGGACTGTCTAGCACATCTCTCTCCAAGAGAAAAATGGAACTTGAGACTAAAGGTTGCTAAATATGTTATTTTTGATGATGTGTTGTACAAAAAGGGGTTAGATGGAACTTTCCCGCGCTGTGTGGATAAGTCACTTCAAGAGTCATTGTTAAAGAACTTTCATGATGAAGCCTGTGGTGGTCATTTTTCATCAACATGAACTGCATACAAAATCTTGAGAAATTGCTATTATTGTCCAGGTATGTTCAAGGATTCATACACTTGGGTAGCCAAGTGTGAAAAGTGTAAATTATTCATAGGAAAGCCACAACTTGCAGCATTACCTCTTCGACCAGTAGTTGTGAATGAACCATTCAAACAACAAGGTTTAGATTTTATAGGTCCCTTGTCACTTACCTCAAGTGCAGGGCATACACACATATTGGTAGCCACAGATTACTTCACCAAATGGGTTGAAGCCATTCAAGTGCGAAAGATGACTTTTGAGATTGTTTGTAGTTTTCTTAAAGAAAATATTCTGGTTCGATTTGGAGTTCCCCAAAAAATTGTGGTTGATAATGCAACTAACTTCTCTTCTGCTGATATTTCATTGTTTTGTTATGATCATGGGATATCCCTCGCTTACTCTTCAGATTATTACCCTCAGGGTAACGGCTAGGTGGAGTTGAGTAATAAAAATCTAATAAATATTATGAAGAAATTGGTGAGTGAAAATTTCAAAGACTAGCACAAAAGATTGTATGAAGCTCTTTGGGCAGATCCTACATCTTTGAAAAGAGCCATAGGGATGTCACCTTTTCAACTGGTATACGACGTGGGGGCTCAGGTGTCACTTCCCTTAAAACTTGTAGCTTCAAAGTTACAAACTGTCATTGAGGATATGCATTTTCAAAATTCCTTGGAGAAAAGGATTATGCATTTGATGAGGATTGATGAAGAAAGAGACAAGCTAGTTGATCGGATCATAGAATATCAAATGAGGGTCAAAAAAAAATTTGGCAGGTGAGCCAGGGCACAGAAATTCATGCTAGGTGATCAGGTTTTGCTTTGGGACAAAAGAAGGGAACCAAAAGGAGCACATGCGAAGTTTGAATCATTATGGAAAGGACTATTTGCAATTTAGGAAGTAAAAGGCCCTAACTCTTTCAAATTAGCATATCAAGATGGTACTGTTCTTCTCTTGACCTATAATGGGCAGGATCTAAAGCTATATCAATTATAAGTGGGAGTCCCCCGTGAGTCTTGTACATAAGTTTTGGTTTGTTTAGTTTGTTGTTCCAGTTCCATTTTTGTGTTTGTTTTGGTCCTTTCCGATAAAGTTTGTTTGCGAAACCAGAGATCCTGAAGTTCATGTTTTGGTCCCTTACCGTCCTAGTCCCCAGTCAGAGCCAATGTTAGTCCTCCCTAGTTTTCATTAAAATTTCAATCGCAAAGGTCACCTTTTGGTTTCTCTTTTCCTTTCGGTCATATATTTTCTGTCTTTGAACTCGAGTCCTTGAACCTTTGTAAAAGTTCAAGGTTAAAAGTTAAAAACGCGCTCAAAAGGGCTTCTCTTCGTGACTTTGTTCTATGATAAGGCGGGTGCTTTGTTGTAATTTGTATTGAACTTGAACTGTTGAACCCTTTTTGGTTCAAGGTTCAAGGTTCAAGGTTGGTCATGTGTCAGTTTCATCTTCACTCATTAATTGTTATTTGTCTTGTCTCAAAGTTGGTATTCTATGTTGTTCTGTGTTATTTCTCTTGTTTGAACTTGAACCTTTGAAGCCTTTTTGGTTCTTGGTTCAAGGTTCAAAGTCTCAATTCTTAAAGACCAAAAATTTCTATGCAGAATTGATACATGCATCATTAAGTAAGGTGGCGACGGGAAAAGAGAATATTCTGAGGATTTCAAAAAGGTTAGTTTCTAAAAATTATGACAAGTAATTATGATAAGGCGTGAGCCATGTGATGAAGTGATCCGAACATTAAATGCATGCTGGCTATATGTCAAATCAGGTGATAGATCACACAAACTTCCTTAATTTGTACCACTTGCTAAGTTTTAAGTGTGATTTTGTCTATAATTATTGCGGAAGCTAGCAATTGTTTCTAGAATTTTCTTCAGTTGTAATGCAAGTAGGAGAAATTGAAGGTATTTTGTCTACGTGTAGAAGATTTTCAAGAATTCGCTATTGAAACCAGGTTAGTTTCAGTCATTCTCTCTTCTGCTATATTCTCTTATTCTAGAAATTACTTGTTGTTCATTCTCCTTTGCTGTGTATAAGTTCATTGTATCCCTGTAAATTTCTTGTAAATGAGAGGTGCCATAATGAGGCCCACCCTGCCCAAACTAGGTCGCAATTCTTGCCTAGTTAGTTCACTCGCAGAGATGGGAGATACTTCATTAGCTCTAGCGGACCTCTCTGATTTTCTCGAGAGAGCCAAAAACTTAGTTCATAATTCAATGATGGAAAGAATAGTGAAGAGTGGTTTGGTTGAGGCCACCGCATTCCCCATTGCTGCACCATGCCCGAAGTTGGTACTAGAATGTATGAATAGGTATGATGCAGAGCACATATGCATCCGGAATGTCAATGGCGAAGTGCTGTTAAAAATTGATAGAGTATACCTCATAAAGAGCCATATGAGGACTGGACTATTGGAACATCATATTCATTCTTCTCTAAGAAGAAGAGCACTTATAAAAGTGTGATTACAAGAAATTGGCTATTGAAGATTCAAAAAGGGGGGTCTAGATTGCCGAAGCCGCTTACCAGAGAACACTTCATAGCAAAGGTGCGGGACATTGTCATTCTTTCGAATAGGTTAAAAGAGAATGCCCATGCCTTCTATTGGGAAGACTGGATGTACTTCTATATCCAAGTCATGTTGAATGGGAGCGCCTAACTGGATTGGGGGCAGGTAATTGCAAAAAGATTGCATGAAAGTCTGAATAGGTTTGTAGTAATGAGTGGCTTCTTTATGTCATCTTATATATTTTATATGCTTGCATGTACCTGTGATTGGAATGGGCTTGATCATGAACCCTAGATTGATGGGATAAAGGTGTATGAATATTATCCTCACTCGCAGGAACAAAAATATGCAGAGAATTTTATGAGGTGGAATGACATTTTTGCAGGGAGATTGGTTCACGAGTTGCAAGGAAACATAAATAAAAGATTGACAACGGAGGCCATTTAATTCATCAACATTTATGGTAGTTATTTTATCCAATTTCCCCAGTTCACATCCTCTCATGAATCACAAGCTCAAAATATTATCATGTGAGAATACAAAAATGAGGAGAAAGGTGACAAACTCATTATTTATTTGATGCACATCAAACATATCTAAATATTGAGAAAGTATGTAGATGTAATAGCCACAACAACCATCTTTAACAAACAATGTAATAATATACGCTAATATTCTATAAAAAATTATCCAATAGGGTTTGCATAAATAACTTCATCATCACATACTTCACCACCTTCATTGTCATCTATTAAGTTGCTAAATTCTTGAAGATCCAACTTAAATGGTGATTTATTAACCCTTCAATAGAAATTTGTTAGCTCCTTTTTCATTTCCCTAGGAATAAGTCTTGGAAAATTTAGAATTCCATTAAAATTTAATGACCTAGATGTCCCAGTACACCCATAAGTGCTCTTACACATTATAAACCAAGTGCATTTCCTACATAAATAACTTATCTAAACAAAGATATACACACCAAAAAGTAGATTCAATGATTCCTTTATGTGAAATTTTTTTTGAAAATTAGGAAAAAAATATCTAAATAAAAATAAAATTATGTTTGTCAAATACTATAAAACTCTTCAAAATGTAACAATACAAGATAATTCAAAACTAGCACTAGTTTCTAGTAAAATTACTATTTGTTGGCTCTCAAAATTGGAGATCCATTTTCGTAGGGTAAACACTCAAGACTAATGCAAGGAGAAAATGATAACAAAGGAAAAAGGGAAATACTCATTTTTAGAAAGGAAAGATCTATAGGCTAGTTGATAGGAAAAGGCACCTCTTCTTCTGAAAGCTCCACTAGACCTAAGAAAGTTATTCCTTCAAGTCTCAATGAGATCATTAAAGAAAAATAAAGAAGTATACAGTTTCACCATTAACTATTATTTCCTAAAAGAAATAGTAGTGACATGACCATCCAAAGCCAACATTGCATGTTAGGAATTGCATGCAGAAAATATCAATTATATGCAAATAAATATTAACACAGGAAATAAAAACATAGAAATAATAACAACGAAGAGACAATATTTAACATGGTTCACCCAATCTTGGGCTACATCCACCAAACAGAGAGTCGAATATTATTATCCAATAGATCAAAATCAATTACAATCAACAATGCCTTGCAACTCAATGCCGCTGCAAAATGTTATAAAATTCTCTACGGAATACCCCTAACCCTTAGCCTTTTTATCAAGACTTTTGTTGGTTACAAAATTAGGGTTACAACATTTCAGCGAATAGAAGAACAACACTAGGGATGACTTTATAAAATAATAAGGCTTTTCGGCCTCGTGGGGTGCTACCCCTCGACCCTGCCATGTATCGCGACAAGGAGCACGCAAGTGGCGCTGCCCCTTGACCCCACCTTGGGGGCGCTGCCCCCAAACCCCCGCGAAAAAATATGGGGGAAAACCGTGCCGATAGAAGTAGGGAAGATTTAACCTTTGAGTCTGATTAGGCTCCATATAATAACATTGCAATCAATAGTTTAACATTCAATCATCAAAGGTGTAATAGAATGGAATTGTAGGCAGATTAGCTACATTGTTGACAACAAATGTTCATGACAATTTTTTTCATAGAGGATATCGAACTTAGGTAATAAAGCTTATGGGTAAACACTAGACAAAGGTACACTAGAGGTTAGTAGAAGAAGAAAATCCTAATGGACAAAAAGACACGAGAGATGACCGATGATAGAATGTTCACCAATGAATAAATTAAAGCTAACATAAGGGAAGTATGTGTGTAGGGGAAAAAGCGAGACTAGGTTAACATGCCCTAATCCTACCTTTGGACACACATTACAAAATACGAAAGAGCCTAGAGGTATCACACAATTGGCTACTTCTTTTTGTGAAAGAGAGAGCCACGGGCTACCTATTAGGATTTCTATTCCTTTGTTGCAATCGAAAGATAAAATGATGCAAGTTCAAGTCCTAATCCCAAAATGCAAGTATGAACAAGATTGCAGAATTGAGATTAAACAATGAAAAACTATAAACACAAGGACAAAACAAGAATGCAGATGCGTACCCAGAGTCAAAATCTGATTGAAAATGTTCAGGACGGGGGTGCGGGCGCCACTGTCTTGATTCTGTCCCAGAAACTACTCCTGAAACTGTTGTTTTGCAAAAATGTGTAGGGGAAAAAGCGAGACTAGGTTATCATGCCCTAATCCTACCTTTGGACACACATTACAGAATACGAAAGAGCCTAGAGGTATCACACAATTGGCTACTTCTTTTTGTGAAAGAGAGAGCCACGGGCTACCTATTAGGATTTCTATTCCTTTGTTGCAATTGAAAGATAAAATGATGCAAGTTTAAGTCCTAATCCCAAAATGCAAGTATGAACAAGATTGCAGAATTGAGATTAAACAATGAAAACCTATAAACACAAGGACAAAACAAGAATACAGATGCCTACCCAGACTCAAAATCTGATTGAAAATGTTCAGGACGAGGGCGCGGGTGCCACTGTCCTGATTCTATCTCGGAAACTGCTCCTAAAACTGTTGTTTTGCAACCCGGAAAGCTGTCAAAAATATCAAAAATTGTTGTCTGTCAAGAGGACTAGGGCGCCCAGCACCTCTGTCCCAGGGACCAAGGCACCCAGCGCCCCTGTCCTGGTAGGACCAGGGCGCCCCACGCCCCTGTCCTGGTCTTTTGCTCTGCAACTTGGTGGGAAGGTCGGTCTCAGTCTGCTTCTCCCGGATCTGCAACCTGCGGCGTCGTCCGAGTCCCAAAACCTGCACTTATATCTGAAAGGGTATGGTGGGTGGCTATATAGGGTTTTGCCTTAGTCAAACCCCCACTTTGGTGATTTCCACCTCCATGAATAGCCAAGTTGTATTGTAAAAAGTATTGTGTGTGCAGACCTTGTGTTTGTGCAAGATCCTAAAATGCAAGTAAGCAAACTAGAGCAACCTAGAAAGTAAACCCTAATTGCTTGTAAATGACAATGTAAATGCTCTAAATCAAAATGCAAAGTGATCTAAAGCATGAATAAGTGATATATTGAAGCTTATGCAAAGACATGAAAACAAAATGAAATCATACCCAATCCCAAGGGAGGGGTACAAGCCAATCTTCAGTCGGTAATCTCCTATTGCTCTTCAATGTCTTCCAAGCCCTAAATGGATGAATGAAATTGATAAATGCTTGATAGATGGATGTTGAATGTTGTTGAAGTCTTCAAAGATCTGCTCTTTCGCTGCATATGAGGTTCCTGAAAACAAAATTTCGGATCCTTTCAAATGAAGAAAGAGAGCTCTTATGTATAAAACCCTAGGTCGTAATTTCATCTTTTGGCCGACCTAGAGATTGAATCTCCCGCCAATTTCTTGGGGTTAAGCTTTATTTTATGATTGGATTGTGCTCCTAAAATTTTGGGAAAAATGTCCTGGACCATGTGCACTCCGGGCGCCATGGTCCCGAAAACTTTTCACCAAATTTTCATGGCCGTCGGATATGATGATTTTAGAGAGAATCCCGAAGTTACAGGTGATTTCGAGATGTTTTGACCCCCGAAACCAAGCCCCCAAGTTCAAAATATGACTTAATTAGGGTTTTTGATTGAATGATGTATTGGAGGAATAAAATGAAAAGGACACACTTTAATGAAAGGGCCCAACTTTATGATGTGGAGGACGATGAAATAGGACCTTAGACCTAATTAATTTGATTAATTAAGTGCTAAAGGAGAAATGCAATGCAAAATGTAAAATGCACCAAGGCGGGTGCTAAACTAGGTATGAAATTGTACCACCCTAGCAAGTGCGTACAATTTACGACGCTACATTTAGCCCCCACTTTAGCGGTCAGATGAGTACTACGTGCATATGCAAGCTAAAGTACAGAAAAGTAAACATTATTTGAAAAAGGATATATCCATAAGTTGTCGGACGAAGCCCCCAGCGGTATCTGCAGTACACAGTTAGGAACCGCACCCTACAAAACACATGTTAGATCACAAAATCACCTAATTCTTACTAAGGAAAGTGATAAAATTTGTGAGTAGCTAGATGCCACCCTTGTTTCGACTTGCTTATTAGGGAGGTGAAACAGGATAGCATGTTTACTTACGACAAATTGTGTAAGAGATTATTGATGAGGGATGTTCACTAAAGAGGCTTCATCAGAGCACTTTTTCGAACATCTCGAGAGTAGGGGAATGAAAATACGATTCCTACGCAACAAACGGTTCGAAAATTGCATCTCCCAAACTCAAGTTATGATGAAATGAGTAATAGAGGAAAATTGGGGTTTTGAAAGTAAAGGTAAAGGAATGAAAGTATATACCTTGAAAGTGACATTTGCATTTGTCACTTTGTTGATTTCTGAGTATTGTTCATTGCAGCGGAGCCCACATAGCCATCATCATGCTTTCACGACGACCAGAGCGTCCCACGAGGATTGAGATCATGCGACAGGCCGTGATCGATGATGAGCCACTAGACGAGGTGAGTTGACTGAACGTTGACTTTCGATTTTCTGCATTTCTATTGACTTTGACTTTCTGTGATCGTTTGCGGACCCTGGGTCCCACCCAGGGTGCCATGGTCCTTTCAGGGTGCCATGGTCCCTGTGGGGCGCCATGGTCCCTGACAGGGCGCCATGGTCCTCTTAGGGCACCATGGTCCCAATCAGGACTTAGCGAGGGATGTCAGGGTTAGCATACGATGTTTGACAATTTGCATGAATGATTTTGATGATTGATTACTGATTATACTTATGTTTTTGTGTTGCGGGGTCTCCCATACATGAGAGAGCACACCGTGAGGCAGATTCTTCACAGTCTGCGAGATCAGATTCCCCGGCTGACTCAGGCAGAGAGGGATACATTGTCGATCGTGGGTTTATGGTGTGCGATCCTCATGCCGGCCATTCGATTTCATCCTGCGATGTTGATGGCACTGATGGAGCGATGGGATCCTGACACATGCACATTCCATCTCCCAGTAGGAGAGATGACGGTTACACTTGAGGATGTGTACCACATACTTCATCTTCCTATCAGAGGAGCTACTGTGACATACACGACCGATCGATCAACGGAGGACCATCAGAGGGAGCAGGCATACTGCATAGGGAGAGTCATGCCGGGCGAGACGAGAGGTCACATCATGGTCAGTTGGCTCTTACATCCTACAGGAGAGGTGCCCCTTGTGAGACGTCTTATGATTGCCATCATTGCACTAGTCGTCTGCCCTAATGGGCGAGGTACGCACATGCATGGGGGTCTCACATGGTGCATCAGAGCTATGGAGAGACATAAGAGAGTATATGCTTGGGGTCGGAGTATGCTTTCACATCTCTATCACGACCTTGAGGAGTATGTGTTTGGACAGGGTTGCAGCTTGATGACATGCACACTTATGCAGGTGTGGATATTTGAGCACTTCACATGCACCAGGCCTGTCAGCTATCAGATGAGTACGGCTAGCGAGCGACCTAGGGTGTTTGCCTATCCACTTACCAGCGAGTGGAGATTTGGGGATCTGCTATATTGGAGAGTGATACTTGATAGATTGACAGCCGAGGTGACAGTATGGAGACCCTATCTGCGGATGCACAGATGGGATGGGATGGAGAGACAGTTAGCATGCTTACAGAGGAACCGCCTACTGCGGGGACGATATTCACATATCATAGTCCCATTCTACTTTGACCGAGTACGGAGGCAGTTTGGGCTAGAGCAGTGTGTTCTAGCCGATGTGCCCATCTATACTCGACACTCACGAGTCCTTCCCAGACCTAGAGCAGTAGCGAGACCGACGATAGATGACATCGAGACTACAGATATAGAGGGATCCGATCAGGATGTGGTCACTGATTACTCCACAGAGCCTAGAGCACAGCGCAAGTATCTCTCATGGTTTGTGAGATCATACCCAGGGCCTATCTTTCCACCAGATCACTCGACAGGCCATCCAGGCCCATGGAGACATGGAGACCGAGATGAGGATCAGGGATCCAGGTCAGAGGAGCCAGAGGAGGGAGGAGATCCTGATCCACCCCTAGGAGATCAGCCTAGTGTCGAGGAGGAGGAGGAGGGAGAGGAGGATGACACAAATAGAGATGAGGAGAACGAGGATGTAGGTCAGGATGCGGACGAGGATGAGGATGATGAGGAGGAGGGGGATAGAGATGATGAGGAGAAGTCAAATGCAGCTCCCCACCATTCAGGAGATGATACCATAGCCTTGGATCCTCCTCTTATTCCCCAAAAGGGGGAATATGAGGCGATACAGAGACCTATTTCTAGTACGGGCCAGCCTACACCCATCGTGCATAGATTATTTGAGCGTGGGGAGCCTAGTAGTTCCCAGTCACAGATACTACCATATCATGATCCCTACTGGCGTGAGGGAGATCCAGGTATAGTAGGTTTATATTGATTGATTAATTTTTTGATGATATAGAATGATACTAATACAAAAATCTGTTCTACTGCTACAGCTAATGTGCAGGAGTGGCGTTCCTTGATTCAGCAAGCAGTGACAGACATTTCCACGATGGCACAGATCCCTAGTTCCTCACAGATTGCTTATAGGCCTCAGGGGAACGTGGGTCGGCATGAGGACTTGTTTTCCCCATTTCAAGTACAGGTGGACATATGGAGGGAGAGAGAGAGAGAGTTCTATCAGAGAACCTTCAATGGGCACAGCGAGATCTAGCAGCAGCTCAAGCCGAGGTTACCTCCTATCGCACGATCCTTATGGATAGGGATCGTAGGAGTTCCTCTCGAAGTCACTCACGGTCTATATCGCGCTACACACCTATGGGTCCACTTTCAGGGCCAGATCAAGAGGGGACGTCTAGTCGTCACTAGCCCTAGGGATAGGAGATGATCTCATGATGTAGGATAGGTCACATTTTGGATGTATAGTGACCTATATTTGTATACGATCCACACACACACACACACACACACACACACACACACACACACACACACACACACACACATATATATATATATACATGCTTCGCTTTGTCTCAAATGTGTTATCTTTAATGCTTAAAACAATGTATATTTTGCTTTGATTAAAGCTAATACATTTGGTAGGTGTACATGTATGTTCAGGATTTAATTTCCATGTGATTGATTTCTCAATGCTCCATGATTAAATTGATACATGTGTGACTTAATTAAAATATTTAATCAAGTACTACATTGATGATAGGGAAGAAATATGCCTTAAGTCTAAGAATCATATAACTAATGTGACTTAAACACAACATGATACGATTCCACTTAACACATAAAGACATTGTGCAATATGCTAGCATAATGGAAATGTAAATCTTTTACAATTTACATAAATGAATTCAAGACAAACTATAAAGTAAAGAAACACGCTTGTCAAGAACAAAGAAAAACACCATATCATTTAATTCTATTTGCTCTAACCAAGATATGCTAACATATTACCCAATTTTGAAGAACTGAAAAGAAGCTTAGATGAAATGAAAGACAAGGAATGAAGAATTAAGCATAATATCTACGCAAGTGCATAGCATTGATAGGTTCTTTAAGAGGCGTACCGTCTACATCCACTATTTTGTAAGCACCTGATCCATAATCTTCAATAACGATATATGGTCCAAGCCAATTAGGACTAGATTTTCCCTTTTCTGCAGGTAAGGCATTCACATTGCGCTGATTCTCATAGAGGACTAAGTCACCTACCGAGAAGGAACGTTGAATAACCTTATCATTATAGCTTCGTTGTAGAGTTTTGTGATACGCTTGAATATGCTCAAGAGCATTTATACGCTGTTCATCAAGCATCTCAAGCTGTTGAAGTCATTGTTCTCTATAAGAGTCATCATCTACTATACCTTTGAGAGAAACCCTAAGTGATGGAATCTCTTACTCTAAAGGCATAATAGCGTCAGCACCATAAACAAGATTATAAGGGGTAGTTCCTGTAGCAATTTGTACACTCATTCGGTAGGGCCAAAGAGCATAGATTAGCTTATTACTCCAATCCTTACCATGCTTATTCACGGTTTTGCGAAGAATTTGCTCAATTATCTTATTGGATGATTCGGCTTGACCATTTGATTGAGGATAGTATGGTGTAGAAAATCGATGTTTGATATGATACTTCTCGAGGAATTTCTTCACGTCCTTGTTCTTAAATGATGTCCCATTATCTGAGATTATAGTGGAAGGTATCCCGAATCGAGAAATGATGTTTTCTAGAAGAAATTGACAAATCACTTCAGCAGTAGCAGAGCGAAGGGGAATAGCTTCTACCCACTTCGTAAAGTAATCTGTTGCGGTTATAATGAAGGTGTGTCCTTGAGATGAAGGAGGAGAGATTTTACCAATGAGATCCAAACCCCATGCGGAGAAAGGCCAAGAAGCTACTTGAGAACAAAGTTCTTGGGCAGGAGCATGAATCAGATTATTGTGTTGTTGACATTGATGACATTTCTTAACAAATGAAAAAGAATCCTTCTGCATAGTTTGCCAATAGTATCCCATACGAAGCAATCTTTGGACCAAGGATTTGCCTCCAAAATGCCCCCCACAGGCCCCTGAATGTGCCTCTTCAAGAGCAACGGGGATTTCCGATTTGTTAAGACAGTGAAGGAGAAGACCGTTATAACCCCTTCGGTAAAGGACATTAGAAAGAATGATATATCTAGTAGACAGCTTACGGATTCTAGCCCTAGTGTTCCTATTGACAGAATCAGGAAAGGTACCATCGGTCAAATATCTTACGATATGCGAATACCATTCATCTGAGTCTATAAAGTCACAACATGTTACCAAACTAGAATCGTCTACAATAGCTGGAGAAATAAGGTTGTGAATAACAAATTTAAGATCAACCATAGGGTCCTCTAAAGATACAAGAGAAGCCACACATGCCATTGTGTCCGCATGTCGATTATCTTTTCGAGGAACAAGTTCCATGGTATAAGAATCGAATTTTTGTAATAAAGAGATAGCAAGGTCTTTATATTGTGATAATTTGTCTTGTTTTGCTTGATACAGTCCCGTTACTTGTCTTATAATCAATTGAGAATCTCCATAAATATGTATGTGCTTTATATTCAAAGCCAAGGCCGCTTTTATTCCTGCTATAAGGGCCTCATACTCAGCAATGTTATTGGTACACAGGAAATTCAGACGATAGGATAAGGGAATGGATTTCCTTGTAGGAGAAATCAGAACAACACCTGCCCCCGATCCCGTATGACACTTAGAACCATCAAAGTATAACTCCCAAGTTTCATCTTTCTCTATAGAAAGAATGAAGTCATCGGGGAAAGACTCAAAATTAGGGAAGGAGAAAGGTGAAGGGGCCTCAACTAAGTTATCGGTCAATGCTTGCCCTTTAATTGCTCTTTGTGAAACAAATTTAAGGTCAAATTCAATTAACATCATAACCCACTTAGCTAGGCGTCCTGATAAATCAGTTTTAGAGAAAAGATGCTTCAAAGGATCAAACTTTACCATGACGTGGACTTCTGAATTTAAAAGATAATGTCTCAATTTCTGAGTCGCAAACACCAAGGCCAAGCATTGTCTTTCTATCGCAGAATATCGGGTCTCATAATCGAATAAGGTACGACTTATGTAATAAACCGGACATTCCTTACCATCTTTATCATGTTGTGCCAACAATGCTGCGAGAGCATGAGAAGAAGCAGCTGTATATACAGAAGGAAGGGTTTAGAAGGTTCGGCAGGTTGAAGAATAGGAGGACTAGCCAAATACACTTTTAAATCTTCAAATGCTTCCTGACAATCTTCGTTCCATCGAAAAGTGATATTCTTTTTGAGAAGTTGAGTAAAAGGAAAGGTACGATCCGCAAGTTGAGATACGAACCTACGAATAGCTTGAATCTTTCCTTGTAAGCTTTTAAGTTGAGACACATTTCTAGGAGGTGGCATGTTGACAATAGCATCTATTTTCTTAGTGTCCACCTCAATCCCATGATGTGAAACTATGAATCCTAATAGTTTTCCACTATCCACACCAAAAACACATTTTCGGGGATTCAAGCACATGTGATATTTACGAATTCTTTCAAAGATTTGACGAAGGATTTTAATATGATCTATGCGAAGAATGGATTTGGCTAAAATATCATTAACATAATCCTCTAAAATCTTATGCATATAATCATGAAAGATAAGGGTCATCACTTGTTGATAAGTTGCACCAGCATTTTTAAGTCCAAAAGGCATCATTATCCAACAAAACGTACCCCAAGGAGTGGTGAAAGCGGTTTTGAATTGATCTTGAGGGTTAATGAAAATTTGATTGTATCCTGAAAAACCATCCATGAAGGATAACAAGGCATGTCCTGCCGTAGAATCAACTATCATGTCAATGTTTGGAAGAGGGAAATCATCTTTTAAAGAAGCCTTATTTAAATCTCGAAAATCGGTACACATTCTTATTTTATTATCTGGTTTAGCCACAGCGACAATATTTGAAATCCACGGGGAATAATCAATAGGGCGAATAAATCCAGCCTCCAATAATTTTTCAATCTCAGCCTTAACAAGCAGAGCCACCTTAGGATTCATTTTTTGAATCTTTTGTTTCAGGGGCTTAGCATCGGGAACTAAGACAATATTATGAGTGACAATCTTAGGATCTATACCAGGCATGTCAGAGTATGTCCAAGCAAAGATCTCGAGGAATTCATGCAATAAATCCACATATTGTTTTTGTTCCTCTTCATCCAAACACTTTCCAATTTTAATAACTTTTTCTTCATTGCAAGGATCCATCTTAACATCAGTGGTGTCACTTATGAGAAGATTACTTTGTTGAGGAGTATCCTTTAACTGAGGGAATTCTTTCACAATCTCATCCTTATCAATCTCTTTTCCAAAATAGGCTTCAGTGTTCAAACAATAAGGGAGTCCCCTATTATGATGATAACGAGGAAGAGTATCATATGCTCCTAAAAACTCAGCTAAAGCATCATCGGTAGGAAAGATATCCAAAGCACAGGCACACGAAGGATCCCCATCAATATACTCGGGGTGTTGCATTGATAGAGATGTAGAAATAGAATTAACACTAATACATGGTCTCTTAGAAGCTTTAGTGCACTTCTAGGGATTATAACCAAGCCCAAAGATCACATCATAAAGATTATTCTCTAGAGGAACCTTTATTCCTTGTTCGTGAGCACCACAGCCATTTCCACAATACCCATGCTTAGCTAGAATATGAAAACCACGACCATAACGATCAACCATTTCAGAAAGAGAAGGTGGTTTTTCATAAGACAAAGAATCAAACTCTTCAGAATTAGAGGTGTGAGGAGAAGAAGTTTGAGAAGCGGCCACGAAATTATTGCTCATAGGTTCAGGTAAGATTGACTGATTTTTAGCTTCTTCCTTCTTTTCAACTTTAAGCTCTCTAGAAGGAACCTTATATTCACCTACAAAGGTGGGATTAAAATCAAGAGATCCCCAATCGTCTTCTGCGAGAACCTTCTCAGGATCAAAATCCTTCTTATGTGTAGATTCAAGTCGAGAAGAATCTTCTTCAGGAGCTCCAGACTCATCCAAAGAATTTTGATCATCAGAGAGCGAGGATTCATCGATAGGTATCTTGTTTAAAGAGTCATCACTAGACGAGGACGGCTTAGAAGAACCCCCTTTGGAAGTAGATGTTTGTAAACAAGCTTGGAAATTAGTATCACCTATCAAGGTATATGTCTTATTGTTATAAATAAATTTAACTTGTCTATGCAATGTAGAGGGGACAACTTGCATACTGTGAATCCAAGGTCTCCCTAATAACAAGTTGTATGTTAAATTTCCCGACATAACATGGATAGGAGTAGGCAAAGTAACAGGTCCCACTGTGAGGGGTAAGGTGATAATACCTAATGAAGTCTTAGCCACATTGTCAAAGCCTCGAATGGGACGAGAGTCAGGCTCAATGAGGGATGTATCCACATTCATTTTATCCAATAGATTAATGCTACACACATTAAGGCCAGAGCCATTATCTACTAGTGTTCGTCTTATAGCAGTGTCTTTCATGATAACCACAATCATCAAGGGATCATATTGATGTTGAATTTCACTAGTAGGTGTAGACATTCAAAATTGTCATGTCTAATTAAATAAATATTTTATTTATTTAATTATCTAAGCCTACTTCTTCTATTAATTAAATAAATTTTTATTTATTTAATTAATTCATTTATCCTCTTCTAGCCTTATTTCTCATTTAAATAAATACATTTATTTATTTAAATTATCCCTTTCCTAAATTAAATAAATATTTTATTTATTTAATTGTCTTATTCTTCTATTAATTAAATAAATCTTTATTTATTTAATTAATTCATTATCTTTTTCTACACATGACACATCATTCATCTCTTAATTCCTACACTACCTACCTCTTTCATTATTTTACTATTTCTTTTACCTACCCTCTAATCCTAGCCGACCTCTCTTTTTACACCTCTCAATCTTAACCCTCCATTTCTCATTGTGTCTTCTATTTAAGGAGATGCTTTCTTCATTGTCAAACCCTAATGACACATGCTAATGATCTTTCATGCAACTTGGCTACACTACAATTCCACTTACAACCACATTCCGTTTTTTGTTGAGCTCTTGTGCATATAAAAATCTGAGAGCAAATATATCAAGCAAGATCAATGGAGATAGGAAGAATGGAGATCAAAACCCTATTGGACATGTGATGGTATAATCTTTGTGATTTTGAGTTATTTTACATTGTTTTAGGTAATCTTCATATGTTATGGTGGATCTTTGTTCATTGTTAGGCTAGGGTTTAGTGGTTGGATTCATTTAGTCTTTCAATATTGTTGTTTATTGTTATCCATTTTCACCATATACATTTTGGCACGCCCGGTGGGACTCTTGTCCCTTTGCATTTAACATTTTTGTTGCAGATTTCACATTTTTGAAGTTGCAGATCGGACAATTTTCGACGACATTTTAGGTTTTTCCGCGTCTGCGAGTGTTCGGATCGCGTTTTTGTGTTTCAGAAGCGTCTGCAATATCTTGAATCGCGTCTGTGTTTTTTGCCAGATTTTATTTTTGCAGGTTTCTGTAACCGCGTCTGTGAATTCAAACCGCGTCTGTGATTAATCTTCTCGCGTCTGTGTTCGGGAATAGCGTCTGCGGTGTCCAAGCGCGTCTGTGCATAACATAACCGCGTCTGTGTCATACAGACGCGTCTGTGTCTGGTATAGCAGCGTCTGTGCTTTCTGTTTTGCAATTTTAATTTTTCTAAGATTCGGGTTTTCGGATTTTATACTTAGGGTTTCAGATCTGGTTTATTTTCGGCTAACCCTTGCAGATCTAGCTAACCTGGTTTGTGCAGCTTGCTTTGGAGGCAAAAACATTTTTGTTGAAGGCCCCTTTTCACAAAAGTCTTTTTGGGTTTTCTAAAATTTACCTAACTTGTGTGCTTGCAAGAAGGGGTTATCATTTGAAACAACCCAAACTACTAACAAATTTTGTTGCAGGGCCTTGGCAAGGGTTTTTGAATTTTTGTTGTGTGCCTTGTTTTCATAGACTAGCAAACACTTCCATTGGTGCACTAAAATTGAATCATTGTCTTTTGTGTCTTGAGCAATAGGCTCTTTTTGTTTGATCTTTAGAGGGTCTGTCTTCCCGTGTGGTCATTAGGACTACTAGTGAGAAGAGAACGACCCAAGTGGTAGCGAGGAAAACCCACCTCATCCAAACCACTATAATCAAATGTATTCATGGTGAAAACTATGAATAACGTGTGTTGATTAGTTCATACCGACACTATGTCTCCCCATAAACCCGTTTGATCAAATTTATTTGATCATTTGTAGGGCGTAACCCCTACCGGCTGGGAGCCTTCTGTATTTACAGAGCTGAAAGTGCCGCATGTATGGCCACACGAGCGGATGCCCTTACTAGCACCTCTTTGTTTTAGATGCCCAAATCCTTCTAGTTGTTGAGGCAGGAGGTCGGACCTCTGGTAGCGGCCCACACACATACGGTTCTTAGTAGAGATACAAAGTTCGCCATGGGGAGTTTTCATGGGGACTGATACTTGGCTGACCCGAGAAGTGAGTGCCGAGGGTGGAGCCAGTGAGGTCAAGCATCTAAGTATCCGCTCTGAATAGCGTAGCCTCGGGGGTAAAACCCTATGTGGGATCAACAACTATTGTCTTGGCCAGCCCTAAGATTTGTGCTTGTCTTATGCTAAACACTCAAACATTCAAGACAAAACAGCAAAACATTGTGTCTTTTATGTCTTCAAGTGTATGCAAAAACTTTTTACATCAAACAACACACTTTTGGAGTCTAAACAGTTTGCAAACATTGAGTCATCAACATTGTGTCCTCTTGTCACGAAAAACAGTCAAAAAATCAGATTTGGTCACAACAAAACAACTTCACAGATAGGAAAAATTGCACTAAGGTTACAGAAACGCGTCTATGTCTGTTCAAACCACGTCTGCGTCAGATAAGCACGTCTGTGAAGTACAAAATAGCGTCTGTGTTTTTATCAGCGTCTGTGTCAAACAGAGAGGCGTCTGTGTCTGGGAAACGCGTCTGTGAAGTATACAGAGGCGTCTGTGTCAGGATTTGAAAACTTTAACAATCAAGCAAACAAAGAAAATCAGTTTCGGCATACTTGAGCTTCTTAGGTTGTCTCTTCAGGTTTCATCTAGCAGTCAGCCTGTTCTAAGGTCTCATACAGTCCATTATTGCTTTACACCTTACATTACATTCACATTTGTCTAAACTTGAGTCAAAAGGTCACTTTCTTGTCCTCATCATACTTTGTCAACACACTACATACTACTACACTTTGCTAAGTGGTCCCTCATCAAGGTTTCTTACCTTTGGGTCTCATTTGGTTTTACTTAGAGTCAAGGTCAGCTTACCTCATCAAGAGAAACTATCCTCTCTTTGGAAGTCACACCTACTCTACTACTTACATACTTGGTCTTACACTTTGGACATTGCAAGTACACCCCAAGATTCATTTACGTTCCATACAACTCTTGGTCTTCCATACTCTTGTCATTTTTCATCTAGTTTCTCACATCTTGGTCTAACACCTAGTTCATGGTTGAAACCCGCCTTCAAAAATCTAGGAGAATAGCTAAAGAAGCTCAAGAATCCGTAAACATGAGTTCTTATGAGTATGACAATGATCTATTCTACAATCCTGAGCACACTACATTACCAGACATGAATGTTTATAGACACAATCCAAATGTGGAAAGCGCAAACACTATAAACAACAATGCTACACAAAATGACACAGTGGACAACTCTTCAATACTATCAGCAGACATAGAAGAGTCCATAATGAATCCTCAATTCAATAGATTGGTTGAAGAGATAATGAGGAGAGATCGACAATACTTTCTAAACATGATGGCACATAGTGGAGCTAAAATACCACATGATTTTGACTTATCTCAACTTATGGAAAGTCGACCCTCACAACAAACTCAACCCAACATGGATCAAAGGAGACCAAACAGTGGAGGAAATAGAGGACCAAATAATATGATGCCGGAGTCACCATCAGCTTTGCTTCAAAAGCCAGCAATCCCACATACACAAGCTCAAACATATGATACTTACACTCAAGGACCATCATGGAGGCCTTATGCTCAATCACATGCTCAAGGTATGAATCAATCAAAACAAGTGGATACTCAAGGACATCCTCAAAATTTTGACACAAGGAGACCTCATGTCAAAATTGGGGGCAACACAATGGAAAATGAAAGGCCTATTGAATATGGTTTATACACACAAAACAGATATGGGGTCCCTCAACAAGAAGTTATGCCAAGTGCTCCATACATGTCGCAACAATATAGACCTCCATATGGACATGTCTACGATCAGTATCATCCATACATGCAACAAGCTCCTCCTCAAATGGGCGTTTCAAACATGGGGTATGCTACAAGAAATCAATCTCCTCCCAAGAATAATTTGGAGCAACAAATTAGAGATCTACAAAAGAAAATGGAGGACATGAGTACATCAAAACCTACATACACTATGAGAGATATATGTCCTTATCCCTTTGATAAGAGCATTCCAATGCCTCCATTTCCTCCACACTTTGTAACGCCAAAATTTGACAAATATAGAGGGAGAGGAGACCCCAAGGCACACATAAGACAATTCTTCACAGCTTGCATTGAGGTAGCGGCAGAAGAAACATACTTGATGAGGTTATTCCCACAGAGCTTAGGCGATCAAGCTATGGAATGGTTTTCTCAATTACCTCCTGGTATTAAGTCATGGGGCGACCTAGCAGAGGCATTCATTCAGCATTTCTCTTACAACATTGAAACAGATGTCTCAGTTACTACCTTGTGCAATACTAAACAAAAGGAAGGAGAATCTTTCGCAACATTTTTACAAAGATGGAGAAACTTAGCTAGCAGATGCTCTTGCGAAATCCCACAGAAACAAATGGTAGAAATGTTCACACAAAATGTTAATAAGGCTATTGGCTATGATCTAAGAAAATCTTGTTTGTCTACATTCAAGGATGTCATTGAAAAGGGCCTAGCAACAGAAAAGGTCTTAATTGAACAAGGAGTTATCAAACTATTCAAAGAAAACAAAGAGGACTTCAAAGGAAAGGACAAACCAAAATTTTGGAACAAGAACAAGAACACAATTAATGATGGTGTTGTTGATGCTAATACAGTGAGACCAAAGTTCGTCCTTTCTGGATCAAGTTCTACCTACAATCAGGTGAACAACCAAACAACTTCTAAACCTCGAAGAAAGTACACCCCATTGGGGGAACCACTTGAATCAGTATTCAAAAAGCTTGTAGCAAACAAAGTAATTACAGTTCCAGATTTTCCTCCTTATGAACCAAAGGTAAAACCAAATTGGTGGAATGATGAGGAGTTTTGTGAGTTTCATAAGAGCAAGGGTCACAAGACAAGTAATTGCCATCGATTGAAAAACATTGTGCAAGATCTCATTGACAGAGGAGATATAGAGATTGAGGGGCATTCATCTAATCAAGAACATGAGGTGTTTAAGGAACCATTCCCAAAACATGACAAAGGAAAAGGCAAAGTCACAGATGATCAAGCCAATTACACTAGAGCACCTTACAATTATGATTCTACTATCAATCACATCTCAATGGACAATCATATCTCTACTATTACTATCAAGAACAAAAATCCTAAGAATCCTTCTCAGAGACCCAAAATTGTCCTAAAAGGTGTGGGATCTTCGTCCGAATCTACCTCTGAATGTCATGTTACAACCCGTCGAGGTAAGATTACATTGCCAGGTGCCTCCACTAAGAATACCAATCTTTCATCAACCAAGCCTGAGTACGACCTTGTAGAACAACTAGGGAAGACACCTGCACTCATCTCTATTCTTGAGCTCTTACGTATATCTCCTGCACATAAAGCTATCCTTGACAAAATCTTGAGAGATACTGCCGTCCCTACTGATCTGAACGTGGACCAGTTTCAAGCCATGGTGGGATACCTTTCCGTTCCACATTCCCTTACATTCACAGAAGTCGATGACGCCTCCGTAAGTCAGCCACACAATGCACCTTTACACATTGAAGCCTTCATACATAAACATCGAATAAAGCGAGTCCTGATAGATGGAGGAGCAGGTCTTAATATTTGTACATTGAGCACCATCAGACAATTGGGATATTCTGACAAAGCTGTGAATTCTACAAACCAAATCACCATTAAGGCTTATGATGATGAAGAGCGCTCGTCCAAAGGCACGGTCACCTTACCACTAAGAATAGGGCCAGTCACAAAGGATGTGGTGTGTCAAGTCCTAGATCTAGATCTCACGTATAACATATTGCTAGGACGTCCGTGGATTCATGAAATGAGGGCAGTTCCATCAACATACCATCAATGCATAAAGTTCCCTCACAATGGAGTCGAGGTAACGGTCAATGGTGATCCAAATCCATTCATATATTGTAATAACTTGAGATCACATACTGAGACTATCATCCCCAGCAATCGTGAGGCTACTCCTTCTTCAGCATATATTGATCCTGAGTCATTAAAGCCCTCGACATCCAAACAAGGTGAACTTAGAGCCAAGTTTCAAGACAAAGGCATGGGAGAATACACTTTGAATCAGACAATGTTTTTACGACAAGTCAGGAGCTCTCCCAAGGAATATGGGAGGCCACATCCTAACAAGCAAATCTCTATCATGATGCTCAAATGGGATCCTACCATCTTTCAAAAATGGGGTGAACTAGAAGAAGAAAATTTATATAAAATGCTCTATAAGGACGTTGAAGAGGACACACATGATCAGATTATTATACCCTGTGAGAACTATGGCAAAGGCTTCAAAATTTTGCAAAGATTCGGGTATGATGGAAAAAGCCCTCTCGGACTACGCAAAGAAGGTGTCATGGAGCCCTTACAACCTGAGCTAACTACAAGAAGAGAACACTCCAAGGGGCTTGGTTTTCTGAATCCCAGACTACAACATAAAAGAACAAAAGAGGTATGGCGAATTAAAGTTGTCGAAGTTCAACAAGAGGATTACTATTCCACAGACTCCAATGAGTGGGAATGGGGTTCAGACAAATCCTCCAGTGACTATGAGCTCACTGAAACATTCAGAGAGCCAGATGAACCCACAGAGGAGGAGGAATTTTACAAAAAGTTCAGAGTTGGTCAAGAACCAACCCATAAGGATCCCGCACAAGCTTCGTTTCAAGGTCCTAGGTCAAAATCACATAGGATGAGGACACCTGTCCCAGAAGGCTCTACTAGTGATGACAATTTGGATTCGCTCACGATCGAAACGGATGAGGAGAGTGCCATCGATGACCTCGACGATTGCCTTGACATACCTGAATATAACCACATCTTCACTATTAGTCCTGCAAACTCTGAAAACACTAATGACCTTCCCCTTGTTCACCCCCAACTCATTGACTGGGATCATGAAGGACCAGCACAATTTGATACATTTCAAAATGATGAAGCTATTATCGACTACCTTGGCATTCGAGATGATCTTCCCCCTGGAGACCACAAAGCAGGATACGCCATAGAGCTCAACAACATAGCATACTTTGGTGAAGGTGTCAGGCCTTCTAGTCGCAAAAATGTGAAAATAAAAACAAAACGAGGGTCTTATGGCGAAAACCACACTGTGGCGCTATCTGACCCCAAAAAAGTAAAAAGAAAGGACGTATCTGAGGGTGAAAACCTCTCTGAGGCACCCGAAGATGGAAGGCTCGACATTCTCCCAGCATCATACGAGGAAAAATCATCCATGTTGGTAGAGGAGACTATAAAGACAAACATTGGTACAGCAGAGGTTCCACACAACATATTTTTGGCTCAATCATTGACAGAGGCCGAGAGAGCAAAATTCATAAGCTTCCTTAAGGGACGACAAATCAACTTCGCATGGTCTTACGCGGATATGCCTGGGCTAGACCCGGATTTGGTGATGCATCATTTAACAGTCAAACCGGGGGCAAAACCAGTAAAGTAGAAATTAAGGAAAATGCATCCACAAGTGGCATTGCTAGTCAAGGCAGAGCTAGAGAAATTATTGGATGTCGGATTCATACGCCCAATTGATTATCCTGAATGGATTTCCAATTTAGTACCTGTCAGCAAATCGGATCGCAGCATCCGAATATGTACAGACTTCAGAGATATCAACAAGGCTTGTCCAAAGGACGATTTCCCATTACCAAACATTGACTTGATTGTTGACCTCACAGCAGGCCATGAAATGTTATCTTTAATGGACGGATTTTCTGGATATAATCAGATCAGGATTGCACCTGAAGATCAACATAAAACATCATTCACTTGTCCATGGGGAACCTTCTGTTGGAATGTCATGCCCTTTGGGCTGAAAAATGCAGGCGCCACTTATCAAAGAGCGATGACCACTATTTTTCATGATCTCATGCACATAACCGTGGAAGATTATGTTGACGATCTTTTGGGAAAATCAATAGACAGAGGCACACACTTGGACATACTTTCAGTTGTCTTTGATTGGCTGGAAAAATACAAGGTAAGGTTAAATCCTAAGAAATGTGTCTTTGGAGTAACCTCCGGGAAGCTCCTAGGATTCATTGTGTCTAAAAGAGGAATAGAAGCTGATCCAGCAAAAGTCAAGGCTATCTTGGACATGCCGCCACCCAAGAATATCAGTCAACTTCGATCTTTACAAGGGAGACTCCAGTCCATATGAAGATTCCTAGCACAACTTGCAGATAAGTGTAATCCTTTCCAGCACCTGCTACACAAAAACATCAAGTTCAAATGGGATGAAAACTGTCAACAGGCTTTTCAGGCGCTCAAAGACTATCTTTTGAACCCGCCAGTTTTGATGCCACCGATTCCAAATCAACCATTGCTACTTTACATATCAGCTACTCCGACAGCACTGGGGGTACTCCTAGCACAACAAATACCTGACGGTAAGGAAAAAACAGTCTACTATATCAGTCGCACATTGGTGGGATATGAGCTAAACTACACACCAATCGAGCGTGCATGTCTCGCTGTGGTCTTTGCTTCACAAAAATTATGACATTGAATGCTCACTCACAAGACTAAGTTGATTGCCAGAATTGATCCACTAAAATATCTTCTCAACAAAGCTACACTTACTAGGCGGCTGGCCAAGTGGGTAATGATTTTGAGTGAATTCGACATTGAATACGTGGACAGAAAAGCTATAAAAGGACAAGCAATTGCAGATCAACTGGCAAATGCTCCCATGATAGATGATGCTCCTCTACAGTCAGAATTTCCAGATGAGTCCATTCTAACAATATCACCTGCAAAGCCATGGCAATTATATTTTGACGGCTCATACACACAACACGGGGCAGGAGCGGGTATACTCTTTATAACTCCCCAAGGCGATTCTATACCAAAGTCATACCGCTTATCATTTCCTTGCACTAACAATATAGCGGAATACGAGGCATTAACAACTGGGTTAAGAATTGCAGTTCAATGGAAGATCCAAGAACTTCGTGTTTTTGGGGATTCTCAACTTGTCATCCGTCAAGCAACTGATGATTATCAAACAAAAGATGAAAAGCTAATGCCTTACAAACAACTGGTAGATGATCTGAAACAGCACTTTGCAAAGATAGAGTTTGAGCAGATACCAAGAGAACAGAATCGCGCTGCTGATGCCATGGCTACAATTGCTTCGCTCATTGATCTACCGCAAAATGAGACCTGCTATGAGTTCCTAGTAGACAACCTGCTGATTTCGTCATATGAGATCACTCCTACGGAAATGATATGTGTTGTTGGTCCTGAATCCCAGTTATATGGTCCCATATTCACATACCTTCGCGACAATATCTTACCTCCCGATCTATCGAACAATCAACGCCGCACTTTCATTCGCCAATCCTCTCGATACGTCATTTTAGCAGATATCCTATACTGATGAGGTCTAGATGGCACCCTTCTTAGATGTTTAGAGAGTGATGAAGCTCAGATTGCGTTACGAGAAGTGCATGAAGGGATATGTGGTCCGCATACTAGTGGTCCTACCTTGGCCAAGAAACTCATCAGGACTGGATACTACTGGCCTACTATGGAAAAAGATGCATATCAGTTTGTCAAGAAGTGTAAGCAATGTCAAATTCATGGAGACCTCATACATGCACCAGCACAGGAACTACAACCACTTGCATCTCCTTGGCCCTTTTGTCAGTGGGGACTCGATCTCATAGGCAAGATTCACCCTCCTTCCAACGGTCATAAATTCATTATCACAGCCACAGAGTATTTTACAAAGTGGATTGAAGTCGTGCCTCTCACACAAGTTACTAGGAAACAAAGCGCTACCTTCATCCTGAACTACATCATTTGCCGATACGGGATTCCTACTTCCATTATTACTGATAACGGGCGTCCCTTCAAAAATCAGGATGTTCGTGAACACTGTGAGCGCTTCCATATCTCCCATCGTTTCTCCACACCATATTACCCCCAAGGTAATGGCCAAGCTGAGGCGTCTAATAAAACAATTCTCAAAATCCTTAAAAAGACAGTCGACGACGCTGGCCGTAACTGGCATATCCAACTCAATCCTGCACTCTGGGCCTATCGCACAAGTGTCCGCACACCTACAGGAGCTACACCCTACTCACTTGTCTACGGCTCTGAGGCCATCTTTCCTATTGAGGTCGAGCTACCTTCTTTACGGGTCTCCTTGAGAAACATAATCAACGATGAAGACTACAAGGTCTCTCGCTTACAAGAACTAGAACTGCTGGAGGAACGAAGGCACACTGCTTTTAATCATCTCAAGGCTTACCAACAACGAATGAGTCGCAGTTATAATCACAAAGTTAAGCCTCGCACATTTGAGGTAGGTGACTTAGTACTCAGAGAGAACCCCAAGAATCAACAAGACAGAGATAAGAAGGGCAAGTTCGAACCAAACTGGCTTGGTCCTTACATCATCACAGCGGTATATGGATCTGGGGCATATCAGCTCTCAACTACAGAAGGTGAACCCTTAGAGGATCCTATCAATAGCATGCACCTTCGCAGGTTCTACACATAAGCTCTTCGGAACATCCTAATTCAAAAATACAAAAAAAAATTATTAAACAAAAAAATCGTTACTTGGTGAAAACCTGGCAAACAAGCGCCTTGTGACACAAAAAACATTGAAAAATTGAAAAAAGTAAAGAGAAATAATTTCGTCCAACGGTGAAAACCACTTCGGTGGCTCCCTGGGCAAGTACCATGGTGAAAACTGGGTTCCCAGCGCCATGCGTAGAGACTTTGCTCCTCTCTCCTTCAGGATTCTCTTTCATCTTTCACTTTGCACACACTCACAACCTATTCGTTCACAATAAACTTACCTATTCCCATCATGGCTTGTTATTGATCTACCTAAGATTGGTTAGCCATCCATAACCCTCCCTTTTCACTCCCTTTCCATCCATAATAAATCAGATCCTATCTGTGGCTAAGGCAAAATCCTACATCTAGTGATGGGTGTGGAACTGAGAACATCACATGTTTCGAGGAGTACAGTTTCTTTCAGCTTCCTTCAAGTCTATCCGCGCACAATCCGCAATAAAGCAAAATTTTGCATTGCCAGTCCACAATAAAGTTCATCTTCTCCACAATAAAGTATCGATTTCATGGATTCAGTCAGTTTCAAATGAGACACAGCAGCAACAATGAGCTTCAACAAAATCAAATCTTTCAACAGACTCAGACTACATATGGTTCAGTGCTATCTATCCTTTTTGTGAAAGTGAACATTGTGACCACAATCGAATAAGACTTAAACAAGTGACAAGAGACACTAAACTTGAGGACTACAGTGGATGTTGGTGTCGAGTCTTGGTTTTCTTTTGATTTTATCTTTTTTGGTGACATGTCTTTTAGCTTTTCCAGGATGTCTTTGACTAGAGATTCTATCTCCAGGATGTCTTTGACTAGAAAGGCGAGGATGGGGTATCGTCACCTATTTGCATTTGCTGTCTGTGGATTGTCTCTTAGTAATGCTATGACTTGTCCAAGGATATGAGGACACTGTGAGTCTAGTATGAACTGGGGCATTCCTTGTTTGTGACTGTCTTATCTCCATGCAAACGGGTACAATGACTTTCTGGGTCGAACATATGCCTCGATTGTCATAACCTACTTGCCATAATAAGCCCAATGATGATAACGCACAAGAAGCTCTTTCACGTTCATATCTTTTGTCTTCCATCCCCCTTTCTTGATTGACTTCCATTGTCCTTCTCGAGTCCGCGTAGCCTGCTATCACATGACTGAGTATGATGACACACCAAAAACATTTGCATTTCATATAGTTACACCTGCATCACCACATATAAGCATTTCATACATACATATAGATATCACAACTGCATCACATCCTGCACACAACACCTGTTAGCACAATTAACATCTGCATTATCATATTCATCTACATTACATACATTCACATTTGCATCATGCATCACATATACAACATAAAAGAACAAAAATATATTGCATTGCATCATATAAGCATCCATATCATAAAACATGCATCACATAAGAACATCTAATCACATAAGGTACACATGCATATAGCTGCCGCAAAAATGGATCATCTCTCATATATAATCAAAAGTGTCATGATACAATGATGTCAAAAGAATCATATGGCTACAAAATCACCCGCAGGTGTCTACAATACAAAAATGGTACATATACTGATACAAAGAGGAGCCCTCTATGGCTATGATGAACTCCCTCCCTCGGAGCCGCCTGGCCTCGACAGAGTCTGAGCTCTAGATGATCCCACTCCAGGATCCCCCTACCTGTCTCGTGGTGGTGGTGGAGGACCCATGACCCCACCGCTGGATGCCTGCCTCCTACGACTCCCTCCCGTAGCCGTCGTTGTGCGCGACGATCTATGGAAGCTCCTCGCCCGCTGATCCGCTGGCACGGCACCATAGTACAGATCCCTCCAGTAGGCAATCTCCTCTCCGGCTCGCAGCACATATGCGTAGCCTGCCCCTGCATCCTCTGTTGCCCGCCTCCCTGCCCTCAGAGCTATCTCGGCCTCAGTATATCTCTGGATGGCCTGGTCTCTCTCCCGCTCTGTGTCCCTGAGCCTGATCCTGAGGCGATCCCTCTCCCGCACCAAATCAGCAATCTCATCTGCCTGACCCTGGCAGATCTCTCGCAGCTCCAACAGCTCATCCTCCTCAGGATCTCCACCCTCAGCCTCTGCCTGTGGCTCCTCCTCTGCAGGTGCCTGTACCTGTGCCTCCGCCTGCACCTGTCTAGGTGCCTGAATAGGTACCTGTCCCTGTGCCTGTCCCTGTCCCTGTGCTCTAGGACCCTGTGCTGCTGGTACCTGTAGGGGCAATCCACCTCGACCCCTCACCACCTGAGCTGCTCTCTCCTGTCCTCCCTCCCTCCGAGGTGCTACTCGCCTCTCTCCCACCACTCCCCTCCGCCTCCGTCGACCCCTGCCTCCATCTCCTCCACCATCATCATCATCATCCCCTCCAGCCTCTCCCTCCAACAGCTCTCCCGGATCTGTCAATCTCGGAAAGGGATGCTCTGCCCAATACGTAGAGTACTCTGCGTCCATCCCTGCATCCTCTACCTCCGGCCACATGTCCCATGGTAATGGCATCATCTCTGCCAGCTGTGTCACGGCCTGATCATATGATAACAGTGGCCCGAACTGTACCTGATCTCTGACTGTATGGGCATACATGCCCGAGCCTCGCGGCATCCTCTGGATCCGGCTGAACTGTCTGCATACCCTGTCAACAAGTTGCCTCTCCAGAATATAGGGCGTCCGCCCAATAAGATACCTGCTCCTGAATGCATAGGGTAGCTCCAATGCGTCGTCATCCCACTCCTCGCACCCCAGGTACGGCCTCCAGATAACCATATCAATGTCATCTATGACGCGTCTCCAATGCTCCAATCGACCAATCTGAGGCTGTGATGTAATCATATCGTATAAATGCACAAAACTTCGTCCATGCCCTCTGCCTCTAAAGTGGATAGGTCGTGTGATAGGAAGGTGCTCATAGGCCCACACCTGTAGGAGAGTCACTCCGCAGCCCAAGCCCACTGATCCGTAGTAAACAAACTAATGCAGCTCATAGTATAAATGTGCTAGGACACATGGCCCCCATGCATATCTGGTGTGCTCTGTCATCAGTGTCTCCAAGGCTCCTCCCCAACCCACTGCCAATCCCCGTGTAGCCCTGTCTGGACATAAGAAACCACTGATGGCTCCTCCAATAACAGCCAGCAACGCTAGCCCTGTCGCGGTCATGGTATCCCATGCCACGTGACCTGCTCTCATCTCCAACCCGGGATCCTGAAATACCCGTCTCAGTGCCTCTCTGTCTCCGTCTCGATCGTATGGAATCAACTCTCCATCGATCGGAATATGCAAAATCCTGTAGACATCCTCCAGCGTCACTGTCATCTCCCCCATAGGCAAATGGAACGTGCAAGTCTCGGAGTGCCATCTCTCCGTCAGTGCAGTCAGCAAACCCATGTTTGCCCGAAACTCGGGCACATATAGCACATGTGTGAGACCCATCTCCTCAATAGAAATCATGTCCTGAATCGACAACTCTTGTCGCAACCTCTGAGTCGATGGGAATCTCTCCTGTGACTCCAACATAGGCAGATACTCCTGCAGTCAACCAATCAATCATGTCAGTTATCGTGGCATTCACTGTTTATCACAAAATGCTACTTGCTACCTAAATGCATACGCTTATCTATCCTAGTGACACTCACTGTTCATCACAAAGTGTTGCTATCTATCCTAGTAGTGCTCCCTGTTCATCACAAAGTACTACGTGTGTGACATTCCCTGTTCATCACAAAGTGTTACTCACATTCGCACTCCCTGTTCATCACAAAGTGCTGCCTATCTTGGTGCTCCCTGTTCATCACAAAGTGCCTTGATCTATCCTAGTCTTCCTAGAGGACCTGTTTGAGTGTATCCTCTCAGCAGCTTATCCAATCGACAGCGTATGTTCATCATAGAACTGCCGATTTGACCTAAAAAGACTCAACCTATGCATTTTGCAACACAAACGCGCTTTAAGCTCACACACGCGCTTATAGACTGCACAAACGCGCTTCTGCAACACAGACGCACTTCCTGAACACATACATGCCTATATCATGCACAAACGCGGCCAGGGAACACAGATGCCCCTGCATGACATAAACGCTTCTACAATTCTCAAACGCGTCCGCATTCAGCATAAACGCGGTCCCAGGCATAGACGCGCCTGGACCCGACACAGACGCACCTGTTGGACACAGACGCGCCTGGCACTGACACAGACACGGTTACGCATTTTTACATTTTTTAACTATCCTATTCCTAGCGCATTTATTGCTATCTAGCATGCATTAATGACAAAACTTGAAATGCGTGAAAGTACGAGGAGGTTTTCGGGTACTTACCGGCTCTCCTGCATCTGCTGGTCGCTGGAATCGGCGAACGCGATCAAATCTATGAACCAAAGCCATCGCTGCTGACTACTGCTGCTCTTTTCTCGCTCTGCACTGTGATCTTGTAAGGGTGTGGATGACAATGAGGATGTCTTTTGCCCGTGATCTATCTTATAGCCTACCCTAGCCCTCGCCTTCATTTCCCGAGTCAGTCTTCATTATCCCGTGACTTTGTCACTTTATCTGACCATTCCATTCTAGCCTTTTTTTCTTATCGAGAGATTGTCTGCAATCTTTCCAGACTTTTTCATCCAATCTCTCGAGGGGGCATATTATTCCCATACTGGGGCAACTCTGTATCAGTTCATCTTATCTTCTTTGAAACAACGCAACAAGCCGCATTGTCTCAAAGAGGGGCAAAATGTAGACATTCAAAATTGTCATGTCTAATTAAATAAATATTTTATTTATTTAATTATCTAAGCCTACTTCTTCTATTAATTAAATAAATTTTTATTTATTTAATTAATTCATTTATCCTCTTCTAGCCTTATTTCTCATTTAAATAAATACATTTATTTATTTAAATTATCCCTTTCCTAAATTAAATAAATATTTTATTTATTTAATTGTCTTATTCTTCTATTAATTAAATAAATCTTTATTTATTTAATTAATTCATTATCTTTTTCTACACATGACACGTCATTCATCTCTTAATTCCTACACTACCTACCTCTTTCATTATTTTACTATTTCTTTTACCTACCCTCTAATCCTAGCCGACCTCTCTTTTTACACCTCTCAATCTTAACCCTCCATTTCTCATTGTGTCTTCTATTTAAGGAGATGCTTTCTTCATTGTCAAACCCTAATGACACATGCTAATGATCTTTCATGCAACTTGGCTACACTACAATTCCACTTACAACCACATTCCGTTCTTTGTTGAGCTCTTGTGCATATAAAAATCTGAGAGCAAATATATCAAGCAAGATCAATGGAGATAGGAAGAATGGAGATCAAAACCCTATTGGACATGTGATGGTATAATCTTTGTGATTTTGAGTTATTTTACATTGTCTTAGGTAATCTTCATATGTTATGGTGGATCTTTGTTCATTGTTAGGCTAGGGTTTAGTGGTTGGATTCATTTAGTCTTTCAATATTGTTGTTTATTGTTATCCATTTTCACCATATACAGTAGGCAACTCATCTTGGGTAAACACAATTTGAACTTTAGGATTCATCACAGAGTTAACCAAAGATGCTATATTACTAGATGTATTCGGTGGAGGAACATTCAAATCTTTCAAGGCATCTTGTAACATTCCATGATGAGCAGAAGAAGTTTGAATCAAATCCCAGAGGGATATCTTAGCAGGGGTAGCTTTAAGTTGTTCTATGAGATCATATTCCTTACCCATAACTTGTGAAATACGGGGAGCTTGTGAAAGAATTGGTTGAGGATTAGGAAGAGAAACTGGAATAACAGGAGGAGGATTAGGCTGCCTATTATTTCTGGTGTGATAAGTATGGGCAACCGCATGATGATTGGTTTATTCGGAGTAAGAAAGGAATCATGATCATACCCTCCTTGGACAGTAAGGAGAGGTGATTTAGGAACTTGAAAGGTGGGAGAAGGATAAGCACCTTGGACTTCAAAGAGAGGCTTATTATGCTCATTCAGGTTTATCATGTTGACCAATTTAGAAGTCTTGTTCTTGTTTAAAGACTTCGAAAAAGCCACAAAGTCATCAAGAGCATCATCCAACAAAGTATGATCATAGCTATCAAAAGGTTTATCTTTTGATTCAAAAGGAGACATCTCTTCATAGAGGGGATTATTGAAAACAACCATGTTACTAGATTCAATGGAAGAGTTGATAGGAATGTACCCTTGAGAGGAACCATTCGACTTATCTTTCTCATCACACCTAAATGGCATAGTAACAAGGTTTATGAGTCTTTGGTAAAATGAAGGTTTGGCATCTTTAGGGTTCAAAAACTCATATAAAGCTTCATCTAATTCATCTTGGCTATACTCATAATAATCATCATAAACATGAACATCTTGTAAATAAAAATCTGACATTTTGAAATAAAGGTTGCATAAAATTTAAACACACAATGCAAAGAAACACACTCTTTTTTTTTTTTCTTTTTTTTTTTTAATGAAAATGAAATGAAAACACACTAAATCTAGATCTAGATCTAACAAATGCAATGCAAGAGGAAGCAATGATAGCCTTCATGTCGGGTTCACCAAAATGTGTAGGGGAAAAAGTGAGACTAGGTTAACATGCCCTAATCCTACCTTTGGACACACATTACAGAATACGAAAGAGCCTAGAGGTATCACACAATTGGCTACTTCTTTTTGTGAAAGAGAGAGTCATGAGCTACCTATTAGGATTTCTATTCCTTTGTTGCAATTGAAAGATAAAATGATGCAAGTTCAAGTCTTAATCCCAAAATGCAAGTATGAACAAGATTGCAGAATTGAGATTAAACAATGAAAAGCTATAAACACAAGGACAAAACAAAAATGCAGATGCATACCCGGAGTCAAAATCTGATTGAAAATGTTTAGGACGGGGGCGCAGGCGCCACTGTCCTGATTCTGTCCCAGAAATTGCTCCTGAAACTGTTGTTTTGCAAAAATGTGTAGGGGAAAAAGTGAGACTAGGTTATCATGCCCTAATCTTACCTTTGGACACACATTACAGAATACGAAAGAGCCTAGAGGTATCACACAATTGGCTACTTCTTTTTGTGAAAGAGAGAGCCACGGGCTACCTATTAGGATTTCTATTCCTTTGTTGCAATTGAAAGATAAAATGATGCAAGTTCAAGTCCTAATCCCAAAATGCAAGTATGAACAAGATTGCAGAATTGAGATTAAACAATAAAAAGTTATAAACACAAGGACAAAACAAGAATGTAGATGCGTACCCGGAGTCAAAATCTAATTGAAAATGTTCGGGACGGGGGTGTGGGCGCCACTGTCCTGATTCTGTCCTGGAAACTGCTCCTGAAACTGCTGTTTTGCAACCCGGAAAGCTGTCGGAAATATCAAAAATTGTTGTCTGTCAGGAGGACCGGGGCGCCCAGCGCCTCTGTCCCAAGGGACCAAGGCGCCCAGCGCCCCTGTCCTGGCAGGACCAGGGCGCCCCACGCCCCTGTCCTGGTCTTTTGCTCTGCAACTTGGTGGGAAGGTCGGTCTCAGTCTGCTTCTCCCGGATTTGCAACCTGCGGCGTCGTCCGAGTCCCGAAACCTGCACTTATATCTGAAAAGGGTATGGTGGGCGGCTATATACGGTTTTGTCTTAGTCAAACCCCCGCTTCGGTGATTTCCACCTCCACGAATAGCCAAGTTGTATTGTAAAAAGTATTCTGTGTGCAAACCTTGTGTGTGTGCAAGATCTTAAAATGCAAGTAAGCAAACTAGAGCAACCTAGAAAGTAAACCCTAATTGCTTGTAAATGACAATGTAAATGCTCTAAATCAAAATGCAAAGTGATCTAAAACATGAATAAGTGATATATTGAAGCTTATGCAAAGACATGAAAACAACATGAAATTATACCCAATCCCAAGGGAGGGGTACAAGCCAATCTTCAGTCGGTAATCTCCTATTGCTCTTCAATGTCTTCCAAGCCCTAAATGGATGAATGAAATTGATAAATGCTTGATAGATGGATGTTGAATGTTGTTGAAGTCTTCAAAGATCTGCTCTTTCGCTGCATATGAGATTCCTGAAAATAAAATTCCGGATCCTTTCAAATGAAGAAAGAGAGCTCTTATGTATAAAACCCTAGGTCGTAATTTCGTCTTTTGGCCGACCTAGAGATTGAATCTCCCGCCAATTTCTTGGGGTTAAGCTTTATTTTATGATTGGATTGTGCTCCTAAAAATTCGGGAAAAATGTCCGGGACCATGTGCACTCCGGGCGCCATGGTCCGACAACTTTTCACCAAATTTCAGGGCCGTCGAATATGATGATTTTAGAGAGAATCCCGAAGTTACAGGTGATTTCGAGATGTTTTGACCCTCGAAACCAAGCCCCCAAGTTCAAAATATGACTTAATTAGGGTTTTTGATTCAATGATGTATTGGAGGAATAAAATGAAAAGGGCACACTTTAACGAAAGGGCCCAACTTTATGATGTGGAGGACGATGAAATAGGACCTTAGACCTAATTAATTTGATTAATTAAGTGCTAAAGGAGAAATGCAATGCAAAATGTAAAATGCACCAAGGCGGGTGCTAAACTAGGTGTGAAATTGTACCACCCTAGCAAGTGCGTACAATTTACGACGCTACAATATGTCGATTCAAAAGTGAACTTAATTGTTAATTCTCATCTAATATATGCTAGAAAAAAATGCATTAATATAGAGTACATTAAATATTGTTAATACAATGGTTACCACAAATTAATATTACTCGAACCACTTTAAACTTCATGCCTCGTACATTAATTAACCATTGCGAAGTCTTAAAAGATATAAAATTGTGTAAGTTTTATAACCTCGAACCATATATTATCGTAAAAGAAATCTATCGCCACATGCTTGTAGGAATAAGGACCAAGGCTTAGATAAAATTTTTAAATTTGTGCTAATGAATACACACTCTTAGATTTTGGGTCTCTTATATACAATGAAAAGGTAATGTTAGATTCCTATGAAACTACATTTAAAAGAGTGTTTAGAAGTTGATTAGGAGAATGTGTGGAAGTAGTGAGCAGATATTGTGATGAGGAAAAAACTATTCTATAAGAAAATAGGTGGCTTAACACAGAGTGGCAGCAACAAATTACAAGTACAAAACAAAAACTAATCTGTAAGATTAATAATAAGAATGCCTTTGAACACAGCCTGTGGAAATCTCATTCCACCTGTCTCTTAGCATGTAAGAATAAAGTAAAATATCTTTCGGCTGAGAGGGACATAGATTAGAATTTAGACATGAAAACCTCTTTCCGTGAAATGTTTTAACCGACGTTAGATAAAAAGTAACAAATTGGTCAAGCAGGTTGCAGCTCTGTCTGCTGTCCACTACTTTTCGGTGTGGATACCATTCACCGATGAGTCAATTCAAACTTTTAAGTGCATCCAAGTTGCTTTCATTATTTTGTTATTATTTTCTTTTCTTAAGGGGGATGGGCCATACGGTTCAATTATTGTACAATCAATTCTATATATTCAAGTTGATTTTACTATTTTATTTTCTATAAGGTAAAGGGGCAACTAGTTATGCATGGTTCAATTATTGTACACCAAGAACTAAACTAGATATCGAAGCTCCTTATTATTTTGTTTTCTATAGGACACAGGGATCATTATAGGACAAAGGGGTCATTAGTTGTATAGGGTTCAATTATTGTTCAACGTGTTCTAGATATTCAAGTTGCTTTTATTATTCTTCTTTCTATAGGATAGAAGGGTCACTAGTTGTATATCTAAGCTACTTATATTATTTTGTTTTCTATAAGATAAAGGGCTAGTTGTCTAGGGTTCAATTATTGTGCAACTAGTTCTACGTAAAATATCTAGTCTTATCACTTATTTATATTGTATATTGTAAATAAATAGTTCACATGTAAAGAAAAAAACACTTTAATAGATTCATATTTGAACACATGAGAACCTATGAAAATTATATAAATAGGGGTTGTGAAATTGATGTATTGGGGGCTTGGGATAAGGTTATGTTTTCTGCAAATTAAAAAAATGTTGAGCATGTTCAAGCAATATTACAATATCGAACATCGGTCATTTGTGGACAAATTTATTATTTACAAACATTGGCATTAGACTTTCACCCTGAAAGAACTTCTACATCACGATATCCAAAATGTGCGGAGCTCCTCTTTATGAATCTTTCTTTCAAATCTTTCCTATAGAGAATCATTACTCAACTGGGCAAGGTTATCTCATGCAAGAACAAATTTGATAAATTTGTCAGTTTAAGGGTGTATCCAAGGGTTTGTGTTGAATTGGACGTAATTAACTAGTTACCTACAAAAGTTAAGCTAATTGGACTAGGGTCTAAGTTTTACCATCCACTAACTAATTACCTACAAAAGTTAAGTTAATGCTTGTTTTCATTGTGGACAAAGAGGACACTTAATAAGGGATTATCTGACAAGAAGCATTGGAATGATGCAAGCCCAGGTTTTAACTCAACCTAGTCCACTACAAGTTAAGAAGTAGACTTTAGTTTCTTCTTTGCCTAAAGATTCAACTCAAGTCCAAGAGATCAATGCCCCTATTAACACCAATATTAATCAAAATTCTAAACAAATTTCCTTTCCTTACAAAAATATTGTAATAGAGGATGGATGGAAGGTAGTTAGAAAAGGAAGTAACCCTTTGAGCCTATAGGTAGATATAGTGGTTTTCAATCTCATCGAGGGGTTTATCACTCTTCTACTCAACATAATGTTGAATCTACAATTTATAGTTCTTCATCAACTCCCTCTTTTATGAGACAAAGATCTAGGTCCCCTTCTCCTAAGGATGGGGGTACCTTTGTGCAACCCCATTCTGCCAAACAAAGATCAAGGTCTCCTTTACATGCTAATTTTGATTTCGGTTCTTTTGATCATTCTACATGTATAGCTAACCATTTTTAAGCTTTTCCACAAGAAGATGTTACCTCCATCCCTTCTTTGCCATGAATTTTAAAATTATGTCATGAAATATTAGAGGGATATGTATCTCTCATCGCAAATATGGAGTTAAAGATGTATTGGTTACTTTAAAACTTATAAATATAGGTCTTTCCTCTCTTATATCCAATGAATGGAGATATTATTTCTTCCTTCATACATTGTATATAGAAGGTAGAGGGGGTAATTATCATTGGTTTGGAACCCTAGGTGTATAAATTTGTCATTGATAAAAGGGAGGACCCTTCACACAATTTTGTGTGGGCCCTCAATTTTATGAATGGACAACCCATTGGTTTTTGCTCTATTTATATTCCAAATTTCTCTAAAAGATAGAAGTGGGTTATAGGAATGGATGGTGAAAAACCTACCTAATGTTGATTGAGCTATAAAAGGTGATTTCAATATGATTAAACATAAAAATGATTGAACTTGGCGAAACCATACCAAACTAAGTAATGAGTAATTTGATAAATGGTTATATTGTCATAATGCCATTGGTGTAATAGAACCTATTCACAAAAAATGCCTTAATCATGACAATAATTAGTTCACTTAGTCTAATTGCAAATTTTGGGAAGATAGACATAGACAACTCAATAGACTAGATAGATTTTACATATCTCCCAATCTTCAAATTGGTCAGGACTCATTTGGTCATTGTGTTAGAGTAGATTACACTTCTACTCTCTCAAAACATTTGTCTATCATTTCTTTCCATAACAAGGATTGATAAGAATAAAGAGGACTCAAAGCTACCATATAAGCTTAATGCTTCACACTTGATAAAAGAAACCTATTTGGCTGCCCTAATGGAACTTTTGAATTTTATTTGTAATCCAAAATGAAGGGGATTATCAAAGGGAATGGTGAAAAATATGCAATTTCAAGGTGTGCCAAATTTTTACATGCCTTGAATAGAACAAGAATAGCATGGTAGTAAAAATGTAAAGAAAAATCTCTCAAAGAAAAAATTGAACATGATAGAAAATTATTGAATGGTAGGCCTAATGATATCAATTTATAGACTTTCGTATCTTTATTAGAAGCTCAAGTTTAGATAATGGAAAATGATGTTCTGCATTCCCTGGAGAAGAATAAGAAAATTGGGATGGTCCTCAAGCTTGATATATCTAAAGCCTATGCTTGTATATCTTGATTTTTTTTGTTCATTACTCTTTAGAAGTTTGTATTTAATGAATACAACATTTAACTTATCAAAGAATACATTGCTACTTTAATATTTTTAATCATCAACAATGGAGTGGCTAAAGAATTATACAATAGTGAAAGAGGTTTTCACTAGGGATACCCCTTGTCTTGATATTTATTTTAGTGGATGAAATTTTGGGAAGAAATATTTGCTAAAATCATTACCCAAAATAATCTTCAATGAGTGCAACCGACTTCCTCCCTCCCCCCAACATCACACCAACAATTTTTGGATGATATTGTTATGTTTGGTATCTCCTCTATTCATGAAGCTTGACAATGGATCAAGATGACCCTTAAAAAATATGTGAGGATCTCAGGCCAACACATCAATTATAATAAGAGCATGTTATATTTTTTCAACATTGAGGAGAGGCTCTACGAGATGGTTATCAAGATATTAAAATGTCAAAATGAATCTCTCTTAACAACCTACTCAGGCTTGTCACTTGCAACTAAAACGTTACCTCATAACTACTATATTGGTATTATGGAGAGAACCTAGAAACAACTTGCAGGTTGGAAAGGTAAGCTACTAAGTCAAGTTGGGAAATTTGTGTTATTGAATGCTACCCTTCAAAGCATCCTAGTGTTCTATTTTTCCCTTTTCAAATTATTAGTCTTTATAGCCAACAAGATAGAACAAATACATAAAAAAATTCTTTGGCCTAGGGTTGAAGAGAAAAAAGAATGACTCTATTTAAATGGGAAATAGTATGTATACAAATGTACATGGGAAGGCTAGGCCAAAGGAGAATTTATCTCTTAAACAAAGCCCTTATTTCCAAAATAGGGTGGAATTTAATACTTTTAGATAATTATTGGATTAGGATTGTGCAAGAAAAGTATCTCAAGGAGGAAGAATTTTTGTTTTCATCCCCACCTAAAGGGTCTCAAATTTGGAACAACATCCTTAACTCTTATTTAGAAAAAAAAAAAGGGAATAAGATGGAGAGTTGGTAATGGTTGCAAAATAAAGTTCTTGGAAGATATTGGGTTGGCAACACAACTCTCCACTCCCCCCTTCATTTAGAAATATAATAGAGCCTCTCTCTTGACACTTTGGGGTTAAAATTTTTTATTATGTGGATTGGAGGGAAGAAAAGCCTAAGTGAAAGGATATTCTTTTTCAATTCCTTCCAAGGTGGCAAGAAAGAGACCTATTTTTTGAGGCTTTAAGATGTTTCCAATTCTTTGATCTTCAAAGAAGAGATGAGGCTATATGGTCTCCTACCATGGAAGGTGGATTTTCAGTCTCCTCTTCTTACTCCAAAGCCGCACTTACACCTAAAGAAGATTAATTGGAGACTAATATGGGACAAAAATATTACTCCTAATATTTTCCACTTTTGGTGGAAAAGTATACATAATTAGATTCTTGCAATTGATAATTTAGTAAAAAGAGGATTCCAGCTTGTAAATAGATGCATTGTATTTTTTCGAGAGGAAGAATCAATAGACCACTTGCTAAATTACATTGTAATTCCACTAGAGATGTTTTGAATAGTGTTTCTAGCTTTGAGTATTAGTTGGGTCATCCCTAGTACCATTAAAAAATCTTATTATATCCTTGAAGGATAAATCACCTTTTAGACATTTGGTGTTAAGGATCTCCAGAGTTGGATCCCTCCCTTCTTGGCCTAGCATATTTGCAAGGAAAGAAATAATAGAATATTCAAAGAAGAGGCTTAAAATAGCAAGGAGGTTTTCCAATTTATTAAGGAAAACATAAATCACATGAAACATGATTACACAATTCAGAGGGCTTGCATTTTGGTATAATTTTTCAAAAGATGGTGTGGAGTGGCATGTAGCATGGACAAAATCAAAGTAAGTAAAATAAATTTAAGGAAGCATGTGCATTGGAGAAAGCCAAGGAAATATGTGGTTAAGTTAAATTTTAATGGGTTTCGTATATGAAACGATGGTGTGGCTATGACTGCTAGAATTATAAGGGATTCTAAGGGAAAATTGATAGAAGGATATGCTAGATCTGTTAGGATTAAAAATAAAAGTGAAGTAGAATCTATCACACTTTGGTGGGGCCTAAGAGAATCTTGATCCATGGGTTTAACAATGTCCTAATCGAAGGTGATTCAAAATTTGTAATAAATGTTATAAGGTCAAATGTTTCCTCATCATGGAAAATAAAAAAGTTCATGGAGGATAGTAAGTGCATTATTGAGTTGCTATCAAAATGGGAGGCTACACATATTTATGGGGAGGGGAATAAATTCATGGATGCCTTTGCTAATGATGGATTAAAGTTTAGAGATTAGAAGAATTGGACCAACGAGGTGAAGATCCTTAGTCACATCAAAGATATTATAAACAATGATAGATATGAAAGGTTTATGAATCATATAGAGGAAGGAAATGTTTAAATTTGTGCTTATTGTTATGCTTGTATGGAATGTAAATACTTCTCTAGAGATAAGGTGGAAAAGAAAGGATGTGGTGACTTGGAAAAGCTCTCACACTACCAAATTTCATGAAGTAATCTATCTTTGAGAGATTTATAATGATAATATTTGATACTCGCATAAGGGAAGCATACAAGTACACCTAGAAAAGGACTTCCTACAGTAATTACCATTTATGGAGAAATAAGGAAATTGTAGAGAGAAGAAAGGAAATTAATTATATGCCTTTTCTCTCAAATGGCAATAGGAAAGGAGTTCTTTTTGGTGGTCGCCAAACTTTATATCAATCGTAATTTTCTAGAAAGATCCACTAAAAGCCTAGTTTTTCTTGCTCTGGGTACTAGTAGTGTTGAATATTTTATTTTAAATAGGTACCAAAAAAATATAATTATGGCAGGCTAGAGTTTGTGAGTTGATTCCACTTCATTTTCCTCTTTTAAGAAAAACAATCAAGTTCGGGACATTTTCAACATGAGGAATAACTCCATTCTAGGAAAGTGATGAAGACCTATCATCACAACTCATGAATAGTTGGAATTTTTTTAGAGTGGTGGTTGGGGGTGTTAAAATGGAGGTTTTGGAGGAACTTATTTCTCAAGTCATTGGCTTGAGCTGCAATGGCAACAAAGTTCCCTATTTAAGTCAAAAGAATGCATATGAGGTCTATATTTTTCTATTATTAGAAAGTGGAGAAACATTGAAAAGGCACTTGAATTCATTTAGTAGAGAAGAGTTCCTGCCACCATGGGGAGCCATTAGTTATCATTTGATTAAATAATTCTCTTTGGAGGAAAGGTTTTCAATGTTCCATGGTTACCACTTCCCTCTCCTGAATCATTTAAGGCACCACAAACGTGTAAGTTACTTGTTCTTCCTGTTCTCTACCATGGAAAAATATGTTGCCAAGATGGTTTATCCTCCATTAGCCAAGGTCTTATTTATGCAATCTACAATTATTGTTTAGAGAATACACTTGTAGTTAGCCCTACTTTGTGCCACAATTCCCCTACTAACCAAGGTCAAAATCATCCACTACCATGCATCTCGAAATGAAAAATTTCCTTTAAGGATGATGAGCCATCCTCTTCCCATGTTATTTCCCAACAAAATCATTGCTCTATTATTCCTAGAAACAAAATCCTAATCTTGGTTGTGGAATTCCCCCTTTGGTGATTGACATTGATCCTATAGCTGCCCCAAGAAGTGAAAATTTTTTATCACTAACCTTGAAAGCATTCACCCCTAGTCTGTTAGTGGCAGAGGCAAAGTGGTGTGTAAGTCCTTAGAGAATAGCCATGATGTTTCCCCATCCATTTCTATTGATATTTCTAACAATGAATTGGCTATGGATGTTAGTACTCCTATCGCTAGAGAGTGTAGGTTTGTTATGCTTGCTAAGCTTTATGTTTCCACTAAAATTGCTAAGGCCATAGAGAATAAACCCAATGATGATATATATAAGGAACAGTCAGAGGATTCAACTTTTAATGGGAGTGATCTTGGGAGTAAGGAAGAGATCTAGGATGAACCACTCAATTTGGTTAAAGAAGAATAACTTTCCTATTCCCCTTCGACAAAGACTCAGTTCAATGATGCACATGAAGGGCTTAAAATCCTAAAGGATTATAGGAGAATAGAGACCAATTACTAGCAAGCAATGGTAGCAAAAATATTGAGGATCTTCATGTTAGGGTCGAGAACCTAGAAACCCCTCAAATTTGTTTGAGTTGTGAAAGAAATAGAGAGTGGATCAAACACATAGAAGGAGGTATTGAGAAACCAATCAAATTCAATCAAATCTTGATGTAGAAGTGTGTGGTGGAGGCTGTGATTGTGGAAAACATATTTTAGAAAAAGAAGGAAAGGAAGACTCCTCTGAAGACTAAGGGCCAGTGGATCAAGGGAAAGATAAAACAACACCTTAGTCCCATGGGAGGAGGAGTTGAAGGACATGTTGGATGGATGGGGCTATTTTTCTCAATACCCTCCATTATTTCATTTTTTTTCTAGTCTTAGCTATTTTTAGATTATCTTAGAACTTATATATTTATGCTTATGTTTATGTAAACTTGTTATAAAATCTTTGTTTCTTTTAGTGGGCTTCACCTCAAAGCCCTTTTTTTGATAGATGGTTTTTTATTTGGATATCTAACAAGTTGGGGCCCTTCTCCACTTAACTTAATAAAAAATGTAACTAAGCATGTCCTTTCTATATAACCCTTGTAATTGTGATGTTTGCATATTGACGTCCTTTCATTTGTGTTTTGGACCCATTTCAATTAGAATGACTTTTATGCAATAGCGAGTGTACAAATATTTCTTTTGATTAAGAGAAAACACACAACCTAAGATTTATAACTTTCTATCTACACTATTTTATAAGGATTAGTCATAATTCTTAGTTTTACCCCTTTCTTTCCCAATATTATATCTATAGTCATGACAATGATCTCAATTTGTTCTATACTTGCACACAATGACCTATTTAAGTTTTTAAAATTGAAATTCAATTTTTGGGATCAACTTGACCTATGCTCATTACCATTATGTCAAATCAAGATGAGAAAGAATTTCATTTATGACTCACCGTGTTCTATTTTAAAGTGAAGCTCTAGTTTGTTTTACATTATCAAGACATATCACTTGAGATTATTTCCTTCCTAGAGCTACCATTTATCACTTGCATATGCATTATTAAGAGCATTAAGGTATTTTACATGTTTGAGTGCACTATCCTTGATCTTTTATTTAGTTGTTGATTTAGTATCTTTACATAATTCTAACAAAAGGTAAGCAATTATCCTTACTATATGCAAATCAACAAGCAAAAGAACCAATTTTATGTAGAAACAAACTAAAAACATATATTGTGGAGTGTTCTTGTGCTCTTGGATGGAGCAGGCTCATTTTTGAATCAGATTCACAAGTGGTGGTGCATTTGTTGACTCAGCAGCATTGTGCAAATGCTAGTTGGTAGTTAGTTTTGGTTGTTAACTAGATCCTTAATTTGTGTGCGTGTTTGGATTTTGTTACTTTCTCACATATCCCTCGGGCGTGGAACGGAGTAGCAGATTGTCTAGCCAAATGGACTTATGATCAAATGCTAAACTAGAATATTGCTGATAAGGGTCAATTACCCCTAGGTTTGTGGCAACAGTTAGATCACTTAGTGGAACTTGATAGGGCTATTTGATGCCCCTGCTATGTATTTCTTCTTCTTTGAATAAATTCTAACCCCCATTCTATTGGAAATTCAGCATTTTCAATATTATTAGGAATTGAATCTGCAAGTCCAAATTAAATCTACACTTACAAAATCAAACTCTAGCCAAAAAAATGACCCAAAGTGAAAAAAATCATTCACTACTCCAAACGCTTGTTTAAATTTACTAATATTGTTACACCATTCATAAATCAACAATTGATATGAGTCACAATTTTCTATCAAAATACTTCTATTAGTCTATTCATTTCCAACAATTTTCATTTATATAAACTAATATAGTTTTTTATATCATCACAAAGATAGCACATTGAATATATTCTAAATATTTAATATTTTTATATATCTATGTTAACTGGATTTTATTCTCCTTTAAATTAGGCGAGGGCTCTTTATTTTGCCTCTTTTCAACCCTCAGCCATCAAAGGAGTCTCATAGGTTCTTAGAATGATCATAATCTTATATGCATTCATTGGCAAATCCTACACCTACACTTCACTTAAAAAAAAATAAGAAATTTATAGTTTACTTAGAAAAGGGAACAAAATTTAAGAAAAAAACTGAAAACCAATAATTATATACAGCAATTGGGTTCGCCATTATAACAGCAAAGCCTGCAAGTGATTAAAAATCCAATCAACACTCATTTATGAACTGACATTCCTGCGTTGCTAATTCTGTTAACACTTTCAGTGCTGCCACTGTGCAATCCATTTGAATAATATAAAGTTGTCCTTCTATGGGACCCTTCATTTATTCCTGAATAAATTAGTCATGAAAACTTGTCCAATTCCACAATGTGTCTGAACTGACAGAAAAGTAATCATAAAAAACAATCCAGGATGGGTTCTTAGCTTTTCATTACTTCTTCTCACCCACATAAGAACGATAATAAAAACAATGATATGACAGAAAAATAATGATAAAAGACAATCCATTAATAAAGTACTCTGATACCCTGTTTTCTGTTCACTACTACATTCCAAAATGAACTATGAAGCAATTCAAGCTTTTAAATGGGCCCAATTCAAACTATCCTTTTCAATCTTGTATAGATACCACACAATTCAAAGTCCTGAGGATTAGCTGTCCCCCAACTCTCAATGTTCACATGAAAATTCATGCATAGAACAAAAATGTCATGCAAGTGACTGAAGTTAGAGAAGAAGATGAGTGGCTCAGACGTGGAAGAGGAGGACATTATGTGAAAGGTGGATTGTTTTTAGCAGGGTGGACGAATGGCTCATTTTACACTGCATGCTGTTAGAAATTTTATTCCTGAATAAAATTAGTCATAACAACTTGTCCAATTCCACTATGTGTCTGAACTGACAGAAAAATAATCATAAAAAACAACCCAGGATGGGTCCTGAACTGACAGAAAAATAATGATAAAAGACAATCCATTAAAGTAGTCTGATACCCTCTTTTCTGATCACTACTACATTCCAAAATGAACAACGAAGCAATTCAAGCTTTTTAATGGGCCCAATTCAAACTATTGTATAGATACCACACAATTCAAAGTCCCGAGGATTAGCTGGCCCCAACTCTCAATGTCCACATGAAAATTCATGCATAGAACAAAAATGTCATGCAAGTGACTGAAGTTACAGAAGAAGATGAGTGGCTCAGACGTGGAAGAGGACATTATGTGAAAAGTGGATTGTTTTTTAGCAGGGTGCACGAATGGCTCATCTTACATAGATACCACACAATTCAAACTATCCTTTTCAATCTTGTATAGATACCACACAATTCAAAGTCCTGAGGATTAGCTGTCCCCCAACTCTCAATGTCCACATGAAAATTCATGCATAGAACAAAAATGTCATGCAAGTGACTGAAGTTACAGAAGAAGATGAGTGGCTCAGACGTGGAAGAGGAGGACATTATGTGAAAGGTGGATTGTTTTTAGCAGGGTGCACGAATGGCTGTTAGAAATTTTATTTATTGGAGACAATGAGAGGGAAGAACAGATGGAACATAGTTTTGGAAAGGTCAAGTAAAATCTGGGATCTACAATGGAAATGGTTATCTGGTTTTTAGAATGTATCTAGGTGTGTTATTCTTTACACATTATAAATATATTATAATAGATGTTTGGTGCATTCTAGAAGCTAGATAGTCATTCTTATCGAGGACTATTCATTCTGTAAGTATAACAGATTTGTTGAATTTTACATAGTATATGTTATAAATATGTTAACATTTAGAATTTATTGTTAAAATTCTAATAATAAATATAGAGATTTAATTATAAATATTAAATAAATTAAATATGACATTTAATTTAATTTTCAATCATTAAAAAATTAATAAACGATATTAGTAATCAATCTGTTAAAATGTTGGAAGTTTATAGTTTGACTAAGCAATAAAAATTTAAAATCTAGAATTGTCTATTGATTTAGATTCATACATACAAAAGTGAATCTGCAAGTGTGACTTAGCCTGTTGTATATCTGTTTGTAGAGGGATGATGTCTATAAATATTGTGTCAAAAATTGTTAAATTAGTAAATATCATTTATGACAATTCTCTGATTAATACTTCTCTCTAAATAAGGAATAGGAGATTAGGGGTTTTCAAATGATTAAGGAATGTATTTGAATATAACAACATAACAAATGAATCCACACAAACATACACTAGGTTCACTCACAAGAAGCTATGAAAAAGGGTAGAATGGTTTAAAATTTGAATTTGGGTTTCAAAATTTAAAGTTTAGATTTATGTCAGTACAAAATCAATGGATCAATTTCACACTTTAAAATTTCAACAAAGAAGATAAATGGTCGATCTGGATATTAGAATTGATTCCTTAATAAGAGTGTTAATGGGGACAAAATGATACATGGACATGAGTCTAACTTAATGCACACACACATACCCTATGTTGAGTTGTTACTACATAAATAGGAGGATTAATTGATGCTTGTCAAAGTAAGACATATACTCAACATGTAAATTAATATTTCAAACACTCAAAGGAAACAAACATGTATGGTAGTTGTCACAACCCTCCTTTATCACTTTTTGATTTGATGCAATTCTATTATGTTTTTTTTGGTTAAGCTATTAAAAATGATTGAATAAATGTTATAAAAGAATAAAAATAATAATAAACACACACACACACACACACACTTGGAGAGTATAATTCAAAGGCATTATTTTTATTTTATTTATTTTCCCACTCCCAATTATGGCACATGTTGTAGGAAGAATTAGAAGCTTCTAGAGGAATCTCCACCACCTTGCATGTAACTCCCCCACTAAATTTTTAATCAATTTGCATGAGTCCAATATTGGAAAATAATCTCTCTTTTTTAAATTCTCTAGATAGTGGAATTCAGGGATTTTTCTTATAAAATTGTATGCAAGTTTCAAAGAAGGGAGTTGATTATATTTTGAAGAAAATTTCCCAAGTTTTAATAGTAGGATCTTCTTGGTAGTCTCATTTTCGTTGCAGGATTTGTTAAGTTAATGTTTGAAAGATTTCTCTCAAGTGGCAAGGAAGGATCTAAGGAGGATAGCTAGAAGGTTGGATTCAACATTGAACTTTGATAAGCCAGGTTCTCCTCTTGTTATTTCACATTCCCATATGAGAAAATGGTATTATCCAAAATATAGCTTCTAGATCTTCCTTTATAAAATTTTCTTTTGTGATAATATTGAAAAGATAGCTTATCTATTTGTTTAATTTTTTCTTAGAGAAGAAATATCAGATCTTGCCTGCATGTCAAAGATAGCTTTATTATTTGTTTTAGAAAATATCAGATCTTGCTTTTCTTCTCTCAATTTCATTTATTGAATTGGAAATTTAAATGTAATTCTTTTTCTTACATTAAAATCTTACTTCCCTACGAACAGAAAATGCCTAATAATAAGATATAAATCTCATGTATTCATTTCTCTCTATAAATAATCCTCTGTGTTATTCATCTCTGTGAATAATTCCTCATTCTCATTTGATTTCATGAATATTTTTATCTGGTTATATACTTCTCTCTGTGAATATTAGTTGAAATGGAGGAATATATTTCTCTGTGAATAATCCTCTGTGGAAATCTAATTATCTGTTTTATTTGCTGAAGCAAATCTCTCTATTTCTTCCTGTGAAATCAATTTCCTACCTCTGTGATAATCTAATTATCTATTTATTTCTGAAGCAAATCTTTCCATTTCATTTCATTCCTGTGAAATTCTTGTTCTTATTTCATAAAATACTCCTTTTTATATACCATTAAATTCTGGAAATGTAAGCCATATCCATATATATATATATATATATAAAATTTATATCATGTGAAAATGAATATAGTAAACATTGCAAGCAATTTTAATATGAAATTCACGTCATTTGAATTTTATGGGTATTGGGCGACGTGCAGGCTAGTGGAGGCGGTTATAGTAACCGTTGGGGAAGTGGTACCTTCCACTTCCCTTGCGGTCACTGTCACGGCAGTGGCCACAGGGTAGTGGAGGGGACCACATCACTGTGGGCAGCCTGCTTCCGCAGACCCGCAGTGGTGATGGGACCCGTGGGTCCCACTCCCACTTGCCCCCTTTCCTTTTTTCAAAAAAATGCCACTACAAATTTAATTCATGGCAATTTGTACATTGTTAACTTTTTTATTTTAGTTTAATAAAATTTTAACTTAGGTAATTTCAAAATGTAATTATTTTAGCAATTTTCTAAATTGTAAATTAAATTTTATAATTGTCCTTAGTAAAATTTATAATAATTATTTTCTTTTAAGCAATTCTCTAATTGTAGATCAAATTGTGTTAAATTTTATAACTGGAATTTTATAAAAACTACTTAAATTTGTTGGGTCACTTAGTTGGCATTTTGGACTCATTAAAAGCAATTAATGTATATTAATATGATTTGAATCAAATGTCTAAACTAATCACTATTTCTGGAACCTATGACCATAATTAATTATTCTGTGATGGGATTCATGCATTGCTTAATCTTACACGCAAGTTACACTATTCTTGTATCATGCAATTTCTTATACATTAATTACATTTATTGATGTTTTCGTCTCCATGCAAGTTACATGTTTAATTATTAATGTGCAAGTTTCATAATTGTCATTATTATGCAAGTTATATTTCAAGTTTTGAATAATAAATAATTTTATTTATGGTTTTTATTCTGCAAAATTCATCAAGTAGTTATTTCAATTAATTAAGTTTTGCAATGTCTAAATTTTGCATGTTCAAGTCATAATCGTTTTCAAGCATGATGTTTTCATAAGTTTCTTAGCTAAGAAAACTAATAAAGGAAGTTGGAAAATCAAAACCTAGCAGTGTTCGGTATATACAGTGCCTCTGGGTCACGCTTACGGGTAATGCCATCGTGTTGAACTACTGCACTTAACGCCTAATAAAGTTGCATCAACGACGTCTATGGCATCATCCCTATAAATCGTCGGGGAGTAATAAGGGACACTTGAAAGTTAAAATCCAAGGGGCGGGTAATCCCCCTTGGATCGATAATTTAATAAGGTAATTCTAAAATGATCTTTCATCTGCTGAGTTAAACCATAGTAAACTCCTATAGGGATGATGAGTGAAATGCTCTTATGAAATTGATTTAATCTCGAAGAATTGTTGTCGATTGACAATTGGCCAAGGGTGACGCTTATTATAAGAATTAGGATCTAGTTGTTTTAGGCCACAAGCAATAGGCCATCTTGAGCCTTTTCTTAAGCGCTACCACCGTGGGTAGCAATTGTAGAGAAACTGTCTGGGACATTGACCCTAGAAAGGGTTGTGTACCCACTAATCAATTTACATCAAACCATAGAGTAGAAAATAGAACTACATATTTTACACCTTGATCCTGTGCCGAAACGGGTATGTAGGCAGTCTTGGGACGGAGTTGTCCCTAGTACTCAAGCATTCGTGGGTGGGGTCTAGGCTTTGTATAGAAGGATTGAATAGAATCCTAATTTGAAAGACATGTATAATAAAAAGGAAAAAGTAATTCAATGCATACTCAGAAGGAATCCCGTATGGATTTGCTTGACTTCCTGAGGCTTTAAGCCAAATTTTGAGGTAGAATTCAAGCTTGTATTATGTTATTTAATTACTCCTAAGGATGATGGCCTCGGTGCACTTCTATTAGAAGAGTGTAGTACTTAGTGAGTGGCTCAGGACCCGAATGGTCCCGATGAGTCTAAGTCTCTGGCCAGAGCACCTCCTATCCCGATTGGATAGATGCCTACCCCGTATGGGTAGATGCCTATCCTGTATTGGATAGATGAAATCTTATGTCCTGTATGGATAGATGCCTAACTCGTATGGTTAGATGCTCATCCCAGATGGATGAATGCCTAATCCAAATGGATGGATGCCCAGAGTATGCAATTGAATCAAACACATTGATTAAATTAAACAAAAAAAAAGAATGGTCAATTTTGTTGGGTTAATTGTGGTGGGTTATTACAATATTGCTAAACTCTTTTTAGAATGAGTTCTCCATGAAAACCATGTTATATTTTGTCTAAAGTATTCATGTTAAAGTATCATGAACACATGGATAGTATCTAGGAAAACATGATATGGGCAATGATTCTAACTGAACGTAAACAAATACCTGTACAAATACCAAAGAATGGACATTTTTGGGGGTTTTTTACTAACTCCTCTTATACCGTGTGCTTTGTAATGTCAGCATGTCATGGCATTATACATTAATCAATAATAAAGTGGTACAATGTTAAGTCATTCAATCCACTATATACAAAAAAAAATTTGTTGAGATTATATAGAAAAGTTTTGGGGTGTGTGGATGGAAATTGGGGTCAAAATGGGTCAAAAGAGACCACTTTTTTACTTTTTTTATGAAATCAGCAAAAACTAATCTTGGATGAGAAATTGAAGATGACCATGCTCAAAACTAGGACATGCAACAAGACTAAGATTAAGAGTCTTGGGAATGTAGTTTTCAAATAAATATATTATTTTAAGAATGGTGGAGCTAAAGAGGTTTAATAGGGGATCACACAAAGTGCTCCTATTTTCGTTACATATATATATAACATAGAATCTTATGTACTCCCTATAAAATGGTGTTCTTTTAAAAGTATTCCACAAATTTATTTAGTCAAGAATCAACTAAAATAATGCAATTTATCCCTTTTTTAAACAAATTTTATAATTAATATATATATTTTGATTAACTTTCAAAGTAAACACATCATACAAAATGAAAACTTGAGTGTGTTCCCCACAATTTTTTTTGAAAACTAATTGAAATTTATTTTTTAATACTTATATAATAAAGTCTAGAATATAAATATGTGATTTAAAAATAAAAATAGATGAAAAAATAATAAATGACACTAAAAATTCTAGATACATAGTTTTTTTGCAAAAAGAGACTAGAAAAGAAATTGAAGGTAAAAAAATCTACAAAATATACATGATTATAAAGGTAAATTTTTTGACATTATTATGATATTAGATTGTAGATCAACTTCAAGAGAAATGTAAACATGATGGAGAACATGCTGAACATTTAGTCGTTCTTTGCATTTAATAACCAAAACATGCATTTAGGAATTGACATGTAAGTCCAACTATTTAGGTTGAATGCCTTAGAAAAATTGAATCTTGAGGGCTAGTAATAGCCAAGGTAGTATATAACTTAAACATGTTATAGCTATAACATAAATACAATTTTATACAAGTGAAAAAAAATAGTTATAGAATTTTATCAAATTTTACCTTCCATACTGTAGAAGTATAAAAATGACCATATTCTTAAATGAATATTTTATGTTCATTTCTCTATTTAATTAAATCCAATTTAATTATTTAATTATCCATTCCTCTATTTAATTAAGTAAATTACTCAATTAAATTCACTGTACCATTTAATAGGATAAATTCATTTTATTCAATTAAAGCCCCTGTCAACTTTTTAATTAAAATCAAATTTAATTAAAATAGTTATCCTAAATTAAATAAATCTAATTTATTTAATTGCAACCAAATTGAATTAAATTCAATTAAAACCTATTTTCCCTCACCCACTTGCAAAATCCTACACCTCCCACTTGCATCCTAACCCTCTTTCTAACCTCTTCTAGATTCTTCTAAACCTAATTAATTAACCCAAACCCATCCATTATCCCTTTTCCCTAAACTTGAGGAGGTCACTTCTCAAATTTGGAGTAAAGTCTTCAAAAGGCATTAGAGCCTTTATCCATTCAACAAGCTAACTTGTTGAATACCCCCAAATTTGGAAGGACTCTTACAAATTTGTCCCCAAAGTCTTCATAACCATTAATGGTTAACTCAACCTTCTTACATGGTTAAAGAATTTCCATAAACTCAACCTCCATCTAACCCAAGGGTCTCATCAAGCATTTATTGCTTTGACCATGGTTATTCTTAAACCTTTGCACAAGAGTTTATCCTTTGGGTAAAAGCTTTATCCAATGGATAACCCTAACTTAACCTTAACCCTTAACCCCTAGGATAACCATGAGGTCTTCTCAAGCATTTAATGCTTCTTACATCTCTTCTCAACCAACCTTATGTTGACAATTGTCACCATTTCATTGGTGCCAATTGCAAACATGGATTCCCAACTTTCAAACTTGGCCCTTGATTGCCTCTTTCAATCCTAACCATCCATTGCCCTGTTTTTGCTATAAATAGAGCTCTCATTCCTCCATTTTCATCATCCAAGTCTTTAGCATCACACTTATAATCAAATCCATTCAAGCTTTCATATCTCATTTTATGCTCATCATTTAGCTTCTCTTTTAAATAGGAATTAATCTAAATATGCAAATTTAGAGTATGTTCCTTATCATTTAGCTTAAATCATAAACTAATATAGTATGCTAGGATAGTCTTGTTTGCTAATCTTGTCATCTTATAGCTAGTTTATTGCATTTGTAGCATCATGCATAGCTTAGGATGCATCTCATCTTAAAATCAACAAAAGCATCCCCCGTTCTTGTATTTGTCATCCCTAAACCATTTTGCTTAGTGATCTGAGAGCAAAAACATTGGTTTGAGGGACCATGCAAGATAGAGAACCATGGAACCAACCTTGGGAATCTGAGCCATACTTCATGACTCCATAGCTTGCACCAAGAAGTCATGTGGGTGTGTGAGCAAGGCTCCCCAGAGCTCCATTTTTCACATATTGAATTCTATCGATCCGCTTTTCCCGCATACATTTCTAGCTCCCACCGTGGGGCATTACCCCATATATCAAATCAGTTTTTAAATTTAACCACTTTTGTAGGTCCGTAGGAAATGAGAATCGATGCGTGGGAAACATTCCCTAGTGCATCTGGTCAATAGCCTAGTGCATCCGGTTAACTGTTCAACGCGTTGGGTCCATCATCTAGCGGGTGAAATCTGTTTATTAGTGCATCATAATACTAAAATTTTCCTGTAGGTCTCGACGCAGGAGAAAAAAAGAGCAGTGCTTCCGGAACACAGAGTAGCGCATACCGAAATCAGTATAGCACATCACTGATTTCTTTTAGCACATCATTGTTATTTTGTAGTGCGTACAGTTTGTTCTGTAGCGCATCATAGACAAACAGAAATCAAAAAATTAAAATCTGTAACCGAGGGTAAAAATTTAGACTTGTTGAAGTCCACCAGTCATGTAACATTTTCCACTTGTTCTCTTGCAGGATTCTAACAAATTTGTTGCAGATAGGAGCTTAATCTTAAGATTATTAGGATAGTTAGGATTTTCACTAACTTAGTTAAGTTAGTTTAAAAATCTGAACTTCTTTTATTCTTAAAATTGAACTCACTTTTTTGGGCTTTAAAAAGAACCACAAATCAAAAAATTTCTTGCTTTCATAGGAGAAAACTTTATTTTTGGGCTTTAAAAAGGACAATACAAACCTTCCTTCTTGCAAAAGTAGCTTTAAAAAAAACCTCACCATCCTTTGGTGTATAAAAGGATTCATTTCTAATTTTTGCAAAGGAAAGAACCACACTTAAGAAATTCTTGTTACAATCAAAAGAGGGAAGTTATTCCCCTTTTTGTCAGTTTCCTTTTGTTATCTGAAATTGAACTTTTGCTTTATTGACTCGATTATTTTTCCTAGATTAAATAATCACTGATTTGGAGAAATAAAATTAACACCATGCTTTTCGGAGCAACATCTCCAAATAGAAGTTAGCAAATCATTTGTCTTGAAGGCCAAAAAAAAAAATTGTTTGCCTTGTTTTGAAAGTGGAAGGTATATGCTCTCCCCTTAACTGGGTGATCAAAAAGCCAAACCACTCTTAAGCTTTCTATACTTCAAGCATTTTACAACCCTTAGCAGGCCTACCTTCCCGAGGAGTTGGAATCAACTCTTAAAGCCATTTATGGCCAGTGTGAAGGGAACAACCTAAGTGGGAAACGACTTTGACGCCAAGTATTCCAACCCACTATAATCAAAGGTGGAAAGTGACGAAAGTCCTTTTCAATGGTTGCATGCAGCGATTAGCCTTCCCCCAGTATCCTTGAGATACGTAAAGCCTTTGTTCTAAAGGTTGGGAAGCCCCCTAAGGGAGTTTATCACTGACGACTGAACATGAAGCCTGATTACGAACCATAGAAATAGAAGCCTTGACTCGAGTCAGTAACCAGACATTTATAACATCATAGTGCAAGGGTGGGGAAGAATCCGCCCCCAAGATCGCTCACCATATATCTCCCAAGATAACTACTCAATTATGAAGCAATTCACTTTGAGTTAATTTATGGCAAAAGGCAAAAAAGACGAGCGCCCTCTAGGGGGTGACACAGTTGTTTGAGCTGACGGAATATCGAGACTAGTGAACTATGATGTTATTTATGACCTTTGAATAAAGAGTCTTCTTGAAGTGTATTATTCATATCCAAACCTATTAAAACATTGGGGATTTAAACACATCCTCGCAGAACATACACTTTTTGTTGGATTAAGCAAAATGGTTGTCTTTTTGGTGATGTGCTTGCATTTACTACTTCAGAAAATCATCCATCACAACTGAAAAACTCACAACAAAAATCTAAAAATTGCCAAAAACCAACCAAAGGAAAATATCAAGGCAGTTTAGCGCATGAGAGCAACTTCTTAACGCGTGAGGTACTTTTGTTAGTGCATCAAAACATAAAGTTAGCGCGTTTAGTTAAAACAGTAGTGTTTATCCAAAATTTCAAAATAGTGTTAAACAATTAGCGCATCTGGAAAACAGCCTAGCGCGTTGAAGCATTAGCTTAGCGCGTAGGAATCAAACTTTAGCGTGTAGGGTTTAATAGTTAGTGCATGGCAGACCCATACTAGCGCATAACCTTTTGAGCCAGGCAGAAAACAAATTTTAAACAGTCGAAAACTTTAGCACGTGGCAGGGGGCAGCCTAGCACATGTGGTCCTTTATTTATCGTGTGAAGTAAATTTGATAGCGCATCTTGTCTCTGTTTTAGCGCATGACCAAAACCTGAAAAACAGAGGGCAAAACAGTAAGGAATTTTGAAAATTTTGAAAACATCTTTGGAAGCCTCTTTTCATTAGCATCATTTTTCATCAAAACAGAGTAGCGAAAACAAAACTGTAAAAACTATTTCTTGAGCAAAATTTGTGTCAAACAAACGTTGTAAAAATCTAAAACCGATCGCACAGTAAAACATATCTATCCTATCAAAATCCGGAAACATCATCACAAGTATCAAAAGGATCCTTTATCATCTCATGGATTTCATCTCAAAAAACACTTGTTTAAAACCTCAAGTTGTCAAATCAAGTTTCCATATTGGGAGACTTTATCCATATCATTTGACACGCTTTGTCGTGAAGGGGCATCTAAACCTTCACTTTGATAAAGTAGAACTTGAGTTTTCAAGCAAGATCAACTAAATCCAAAACAAATCAAAAGGAAACCATTGATCACTTATGCATGACTAATCCCCATATTCTGAGAAGAAAGAATATTTATCGTAACACCACATTGAAGAAACAACAACCAAGTTTTTCCAAATTTATCAAAAGAAACAAGTTTTTATACATCAATCGTCAACTCTTCAAATCTCATCGAGTATTCCTTCATCACGTCAAACTTTATATTCAAAACAAATCCAACGAATTTGACAAAGAGCCTTTGAAGACTAGGGCATATTGTCAAAAATCCGTATTTAATCAAATCATAAACCGTGGAAGAAAGATCAATCCGACATTCTTGCCCAACGAGTGTATCACTTACAACACACCCTGACTTGAACCACCAACCCCCGAACGACATATAGAAGAGGATTTTGTCCCCTTCGTCACTGAAAGTTTCTACTAAAATGCATGTTACTCACTCTCAACAAAGCCAACAAAGCGAGGCACAAGTAGAGTCCAGTATGAATCGAAGGTTATCAAATCCTTTTGAAGGTCCACACCTAGAGGATACTGAAATTTCTGAAGAACTTCTTCAAGAATGCCAAGAAAGTGCTTCATTCCAAAATCTTGTAGAAAGGCTCATGGATTGTAACTGCAGGAAGGAAGACTTAGCAAGCACGTGGTGCCATAGAGTTAGAAATGCAGATGTTAGAAAGCTGCAAACTCTACGACCCATACTGAGAGGAAGTCGACTCATCTTCCACAACTACAGAAGATGTTATTAAACCTTCCATCCCTCCAAGACATGTAGACTAGAGATATAGCAAAACTGATAGCACTATGAGAAAAGGAAGACGTGAGATAGTAAAGTTAAAGACCTGTCAAAATGCAGAAAAAGAATTCAATTTGATAACCATAACCAAGCCTCAAACTTAGGAGATATCATAGGGAAAATTTAGAATAAATGGAGGCATAAGATCGATAGGAAGAAAGAGGAAAAAAAGAAATAGAAAATAGCAGAGCAGAAAGAAAGATATTAAGATAGAATTGCAGAGATCGAGAGAGAGAGTTGTTTTAGAGCAGAGTTAAAAGAACAATAGAAGATTGGTGAGAGAATTTTGAGCCATCAAGGAAGATGTAGACCCATTTAGAGGAGGCATGACAGAGTACTTTCCAACCAATTTCAAGCATAAAGAGGTCAGAATCTTATTTTATTTTGGTTATTTTTGCAAGAAGGAAAGTTAGAGAATTAAAGCTTTGTAACTAGTATAAGATTTCTTTTATGATTTTCCATACGTTATTTGTTTTATTGAATATGTGTTATTATTCCTTGAAAAGATGAAGAAAGAAATCATTAGGTGGAATTTATGTTGAAATAGTTAAGATAGATCATTTAATTGTTTAAAAATAGTGATTATTGTCAAAGAGATTAGGTTAGATTTTCAATTAAGGAATGTGTACTCATACTTTACTCCTTTATATGAAAGAAAATCATACTTGTGATACACCTTCTTTTTACTTTGCATTTACTCGAATAATATTGTTGAAATTATATTTGCTTTTCAAATTACGAAAGATTGTATTCATTTAGGTGAAAGAATGAAGTAGTGTTTAATTTATGAAAGTAATAGGGAAGATGTTATTTCAATTAGTCAAAAGATTGTGTTCTTAAAATGTATTCTTGTTTGTGGGAACCAAGCTATGGAAAGGCTTGTGTATAGAAATTTACCTTCCGGAACGGGTGCCGAATATGGAATCTTAGAGAGAATAGTTGCTTTTTCCAACTATTTATTTTTGCTATGCATGGCATTATACTCGGCTGAGTAATGAATTGAATTCTCCATAGAAATAGATGGAATTCCTTATTTTATGCTCTCTACCATATCCTTGCATGATAATGCTTGTTTCTTAAAAGAATTAAGAAAAATAAAAATGCTTGTATCATCTAGGCATGCACCAGATTCCCTCGTCTTTCAAATTATTTGGTTAAGACAATTTGTGCAGGGTTGGGTATTCTTGATTGACCAAGAATTCCGAGGAAGCGTAAGATTTAAGGTTGGGCGGAAAAAGCGCCTAAATCTTGTTCTCGTCTTCATTCGAAGGAATGAAAGGAAGCGACTCAGAATGGAGATCGACGGATGTATCTCACCTTCTTTCTATTTGTATATTACTTAAGGCAATAGGAAAGCCTAAGTAGGGATTAAGGATATATATATATTGATAAATTTGTACCTTTCATTTTACATGAAAATTGTATTTGACTCTTTGATATCTATGATTGTTTTATCAACTTATTGATATTTCTTTATATTATGTATGAAATAGACTTCTTAATTGACCTATGATTTTATTTATGAATAAAGAGTAGATTATGTATTATATTTTAATTTACGTCTTTACACTCCCAAACCCTTGGGAGGTCTTCTCTATTATAACCACTCTGCAATCTTAAGACCCATTCACTCGACTTAAAGAACCTCTTGAAGTCATGTTTATAGGTACCATTCAACTTTTTGGAGAAGCTCAGTCACTCCAGAGATAAACTAATAACAACAACAATTGTCTCTATACAAAATCCACTCCCCCAACTTTTACTTCACCTTTCTTCCATGACTAAGAAAACTGTTGAGAGATGGTAAGGTCAAAACCTTGTATCCCTTCCACTTAATTTGCAAGGTTACTCTTTACCACTTTTGGCCACAACTTAGCATTGCTTTTTAAATCCTCATATCTATCTATCTTAGTTTGAATAAAGTCTCCTTTATAACTAATACAGTGAGACCAAAGGCAAAAATCAAAGACAAAATTCAAATGCCAAGAATATGAAAGGGACAACATTGATAAAATTGGGGAAGGTGCATCAGAAATTAGATTTAAATATCTACCACCTAAACAATAAATGATTGGCAAATATGGTGGCTATGAAAAGAAGTAAAAAGGCGGTCTTAGGATTATTTTGCATCATTGGGCCTTATGTTACCAAGGAAAGTGACATGAATCTCATTAGGAATTTTATGAAAGCCATCCAAATTTAAATATGATTTCAAAGTGGTCCAAAATTAGCTAGCTTGTCTTCCAATTTATTTCTTTCTCTCTGCATATGATTGAGTCTTACATGGCAAAGCATAGGGAGGAGATTAAGACACTTGGTGATGAGGTGTTCACATTTCCAATCAAGATTAGCTTTTTCTTTGAGCATTAGGATAGTGTGTTTTTAATCAACTTCAATAATGATTTATCTGTACCCTCTATCATTTGAAATTACTATTCCATGATAAACAACTGCCACCTCCAGAAAGCTTGATATTTGTACCCCGAGGTTAGCCACATAGGCTGGGACCATATTACCATTTGAGTCGCGTGACTCTACCCTTACCCGCCTGACCCAATCTACCTTTTAAAGAGATATCAAAATTAAAGTCAATATTGATAGTTAATTATACTTAGTCTCAATGCTTACATCTCTAATTAAAATTTTTAAATTAAGTCAATTATACTTGAGTCTCAATGCTTATATCTATGATTGAAATTTTACAATTAAGTATGCTCGAACCCTTAGTGGTGATTTTTCACTTTTTGAGATTCACTTAGATAGATTCACCTAGACACATCAAATGTCAGTAAACTATTCATGCTCACAAAAAATAGATCACCATTATAACTCACTTAAAACTATATATTCCAAACTTTAAATAAATATTGATTTACTTTTAACATATAATATTGAATTTTTATTTTTTTTCTTAAAAAAATATCATAGTCCATAAACACTTTAACTCAACATTTTGTTGCAACATTCTTCTTATTATACATCACTTCATAAGGATAAATTTATTACCTAAACTTTGTTTAAAGATAAGTAGTTTACTAAGTTTGTAGCATTGACATTATGTTTCTATAATCATCTAAATTAAGTAATGTAAGATGTACTTTTATGATAGAAATATAATTTATTTGTCTAATCCTACACACATGAATATCTGACTGCCCACATGCTTCTAGCATACATTTAATGTTTGACCCTACCTGTCATAAAAAATTTCTTTGTATTTTTTTTAGATGAAGAGTTAAATGCAAGTTGTATTTTTAAAAAAACTCACTCATTTCAATGTCTAATATTGAAGATGTTTTAAATTTATTTTCCATTTTAATTTTAAGTAGGTAAGATGTCAATTTTCTATTTATTAATTTTATTTTGTAGTTTCAAAAAAAAAATTTAATCTTATATTTTTTAAAGATTGTTTTATATTTAATATTTTTATTATTTAAATACTAGATTTTATCCTACTTGAAAAGATGTTTTTTTTATTTAGGAAACATTTTCAATAATTTTAATTTGTATTATTTTTTAAATAATTATTTTTGGACATTTTAGTTTGAATTTTATAAAATATATAGATTTTAAAGTTTTTTATGTGTTTTTTTTTATTTTGTACTTTTTATATATTTTGTCTTTTTTTATTATTTTTATATTATATTTTATTCTATTTGTAAAGATGAATTTTCAGTGTTCAAGAATCTTCAATAATTTTAAATTTCATTAATTTTTTAAACAATTTATTCATGTGTATTTTAATTTTAATTTCATGTAATACATCAAATTTATATTTTAATATGTTTGTATTAATTTTATGTTTTTAATATGTTTGTATTAATTTTATGTTTTTAATATGTTTATTTATATTTTTATATATCAAATTTTATTCTATGTGTAAAAATGCATTTTTATTGAGAAGCACCCTTGGTAATTTTAAATTCTACAACCTTTGCCAACATCCTCCCTATCTATCAAAAAGGATGTTTGAAAACAAGGTATGAACATCCATCAAAGTATAGACAAAACATGACAATATTCCTAATAAAAATTGGTTTCATGGCTTGCAGTGATCACAAGATATGAAAAAAAAGGATTGGTTGAAAAATCTTCAGGAAATTTTAAGAAAAAGGAATTGTTTAAGTTTTAAATATTTAGTGAACTGGTCTTTAGAAATTCTCAAGAAAATCAAATTGGTAGGTAAAGCCAAATTCTACAACCTTTGTGAATATCCTCTTTGCTTGTGTCAAAATGGATGCTTTGAAAATATAGTATGGACATACATAAAAGTGTAGACAAAAAATGGTAGTATTCTTGGGAAAAAATGTGGTTTCATGGTTTGCGATGATTATAGGAAATAAAAAAAAGTATTTTTTAAGAAAATATTTAGATACTTTCAAACAAATGCACTTGAAAAGTGTAAAGCCAAATTCAACAACCTTTTCTAGTATCCTCCCTACTTGTGTTAAAATTGGAGCTTTGGAATAGGTTATGAACATTCATCAAAGTGTAGACAAAACATGACAATATTCTTGGAAAAAAATATATAGTTTCATAGTTTGTAATAATTGTAAGAAATGCAAACAAAAGATTGGTTGAAAAATCTTTATCTAAGCTTTCAAGAGATGTAATTGGAAGTGTAAAGCCTAATTCTACAACCTTTTCAAACATCCTCCCTGCCTATTTCAAATGGAAGCTTTGAAAACAAGGTATGGGTCACATCCATCTAAGTGTAGATAAAACATGGTAGTATTCTTGGAAAAAATATGGTCTCATAGCTTACAAGTATTGTGGGATATGCACAAAAAGGATTTGTTGAAGGAGTTTTAGAAACTTTCAAGAAAATCCTACTTTTCTCGCCACATTGTTACACAAAAGGTGGTCTTGTGTTGTACACATACTACAAAGTTTCTAGGAACACCAATCACTATCATTATGGATAATCATATGCTTGAATATAGCACAAAAAGGTTGCCTACCAATAAACATTTTTATTATTATAGTAAAGTATTTTTTAAACATCTTGGAACAAAAAAATAGAAAAGATTTTGGAAGACAAGACAAAGGATGAAATGTTAGAGTAAAGTAATTAATTAACTTTACTCTCCTCTTAAGATTTCCCTTTATGCACATATTAGTCATTTAATAATTAATATTTAATTATTAAATGCACACACCTTAGGGTTAGGTTTTCCTTTTGGTGTTGATCTCCTTTATAAGGATTGATCTCTTGTATTATTCATTCTCTTGATTCATTTTTCTCTGATAATAAATACTTTCTCTTTGTCAGAGCCAAAACCCTTGTATTCGTTCTCTCTCTTTCTCTGTGATAGGTTTCTTACATGCAGATTTCTTTGGGTGTTGTGGATTTGTATTTCTCAAATCCTACATGGTATCAGAGCCAGATCTGCTGCAGCTTGTTCAGACTTTTGAAAGATTTTGAGATCCAGGTTTTGGTTGCATCAGATCTGTATTTGTCTTCTGTTTTTTATTTTGGAATAGGGGGTATTTTTTTTCGGTGCACTTTGAGCCCAAACGGACCTCACCGTTGAGCTCGTAGTGCCCAAAAACCCCTATTTTCATATAAAATTCATCTGATTTGGACACAGTTGCTCCAGAAGGCAAATTTTTTTATGCCCCAAGGCCGTACAGCCACAGGGCACGCAGTTCGAGACAGGAAAATCAAAAAAAAAAATTAAAAACGCGCAGTGTGTTACACCACATGGGCGCCGCCGTTTGGAGCCCGCGCCACCGGTGCGCAGCCCGGCGGTAACCACCGGCCGCGGCTCGACAACCACCGCCGCGTCGCCTGCCGCCCGCCGCGCCGCCCGTCGCTCGCGCCCCGCCCGCACGCCGCCACTCTGCCACCGCCGCCCCTGCGCTGCCACCGCACCGCCACCCACCACCGCTAGCCCCTGGTCGCCCAGCAGACCAGGGGCTTATTTTTTTAGCCCTTGAGGGCTGAAAGGGCCTATCTGAGCTTTTTGGAGCTGTTTTACAAAATCAAGCATAACTTGGGCGTTCGATCTCCGTTTTTCGAAAACGAATAGGCGTTGGAAAGTTGACTCCGAGCCCGTTCTAATGGTGCGGGAATTTTTTCAAATTTCTCCAGTTTGATTACATTTTTTTGCAGTCAAAGTCCGGAGAGCCTTTTTTGCACTCCGAGGGGCATAACTTGCTCGTTTTTGCTCCATTTTTCGAAAGCGAATAGGCGTCGAAAAGGTGGTTCTGTGCTCTTTCTAGATCTACAATCTATTTCATTAGTAAATTCTTCAAGTGCTCCACATTTTGTCTCAACCCATTACTGCTTTCTATCATTTTCTGGCTTTCAGTTTGTACTGGGGATTAGTTTTTTGCATTGTGGGGGGGGGTTTTTCTCTTGCTTTCTGTTATTTACATCAGAAAACCAAAATATACAAACACCAATACAAAACAATCAAACCCCTTCTACATCTTCTGTCTAGTTCTGAAAGACCACTTAATAATACTTAAAACATTCAGAGCAGTTGAGGCACAGTTCATAGGATGGCCGACAAACCTATTGACTCTCTCACACCGCATAATTACCACACTTCGAAGGGTTGCATGATGACTCTTCTCCAGTCTAGAGGGTTATGGTCCTGTTTGGATGAGATTCAACCTCAGTTGACACGTCCCTTTGAGGTTATGCAACACAGGAACAATATGGATCAGGCTATGGGATTGATGGCTTTACACATTTCCGACAGTCTCCAATTTCATCTTGAGGGTTGTCTCACTCCTCAAGCCATTTGGACCAAGTTTGAAGGACTTTTTGGTACTGTCAACGAGTTCAGAGCTTTATAGCTTGAGGCAGAGTTAACTTCCTTGGTACTTGATTCATTTCCTTCTATTGAGGACTTTCTGATGAAGTTCAAATAGCAAAGATCTATCTTACAAGGTTGTGGTAAGACTAAGACTGATATAGAGTGCATCTTCCTAATTCTCTCCAAGCTTCGGGGTCCATTTCAGATCTTCTCTTCGACCTTCTATTCCACCATGGATGTCTTGGGTGCTCGACATGTCATGCCTTCTTTTGAGGTCTTTTGTGATCATCTGAATCGTGAGCAAGCTAAGCTTAAGCAGTTGGATTCACTTTCAGGTTCACAGAACCAAGCATTGGTAGCCCAGTCCTCCAAAGGAAAACAGAAGCAGAAACCAAAGCCTAAGAAAGATTCAGAGGCTAGTGAGAATCCCTCCAAGCCACCACCTAAGTTTGATTCAAAACCACAGTCCAATTCTAAACAGGGCAAATCTTCAAAGTCTGGTGAGTCTTCCTCCAAGACTAAGAAGAAATCAGGTGATCCTTGCAGTTTTTGTGGCAAGGAAGGACATCCCGTTTCCAGGTGTTGGAAACGTTTAGAGGCTTTGGAGGAAGCCATGCAGCAGCATAATATCAATGCACCACAACCTCCTTCACAGCCCACAGGGAAAGGTCATGCTCTTTCTGCACGAGCATTGTCCTCCACATCCACTTGGATTCTAGATTCTGGTGCTTCTCACCATATGACACACACAGAGGATTTGGTCACCGCTCTTGCCCCTACAGGCACTAGACATATTGCAGTTGGTGACTTAGCACAACTTTCCGTTCAAGGTTCTGGTACTGTTTCATTGGATGGTGGTTGTCTTCAGGATGTCCTTTTGGTTCCTGACATTTCGACAAACCTTCTATCCGTTTATCAGATTTGCCACTCTAACTCTGGTAAAACAGTTGAGTTCTCACCTCATGATGTGGTTATTCGAGATCTTCATGATCCTGACTTGGTTGTGGCTACTGGGAGTGTGGATTCTGCATCTCACTTATATAGTTTTGATGGCTTTGAGAGTTCAGACACTGTTGGTTCCTCTCTTATAGCACATGCAGATTCAGTGAGCAGGCTTTGGCATGAGCGTTTTGGCCATGTCAATTACAGATATCTACAGCAGATGAGTACACAGGCACTTGTGATTGGGCTTCCACAGATTTCTTGTACGAATGGTGTATGTCGTGGTTGTGTTCTTGGCAAACATCATCGAGATCCTTTTCCTAAGGGTCGAGCCTCTCGTGCTAGGGCAGCCCTAGAGTTGGTACACAGTGATCTTATGTCCTTTTCGACTCCTTCCTTTTCAGGGGCTCGTTATGTACTCACTTTTATTGATGACTTCTCCAGACGTACATGGGTGTACTTTCTTAAGTACAAGTCTGATGTCTTTGACTCATTCAGGATTTTTAAGACATTTGTGGAGAAGCAATCTGGACTTTCTATCAGGCGGATACGCACAAATAATGGGGGGGAGTATGTAAATCAGGCTTTCAAAGATTTTTGCACTGAGCATGGTTTACAACATCAGTTTACAGTTCCTTACACCCCTCAGCAGAATGGTGTTGCTGAGAGAAAGAACAGAACCTTACGGGAGACGGCAAATTGTATGATACAGTCTCGAGCTATGAGTTCTTCATTTTGGGCTGAGGCAGTCAATTGTGCCAATTATATTCAGAATCGGATGCCTCATAAGGCATTGCGACATATGACTCCTGAGGAGGCTTGGACCCATGTCAAGCCTGATGTTTCTACATTCCGAGTTTTTGGTAGTGAGGCTTGGGCATTTATTCTTGATGCTTAGCGGAAAGCCATGGAGAGGAAGAGCCGACCACTCATATTTGTTGGCTACTGTGAGGATGTTAAGGCATATAGGTTGTTTGATCCTGATTCCAGTGAGGTCCTGTTTCGGCGGGATGTCCAGTTTGATGAGTGCTATCCTTAGAAGGATTCTCCATCACCAGCTTCTCCCTCATTGCCTACTCCTTCCTCTTCATCTCTTGAGGATTACTTATCTCTTAAGGATGATGTAGATGATGATCCACCATCTCCACCACCACCAGTTGCTCCATCTTTGCCGAAGTGGGCCCGTGATACTGTTGATGCAGCTGGTTCTTTGGCAGGTGATCCTTCTGATACTCGTCGCACTCATGCTCAGACATCTGGTTCTAGTCTTTTGAGTCATGCCATTTCAGATGATCCTCAAAAGTTTTCAGAGGCGACAGGACACCTTGAGTGGGATAGGGCCATGGATGAGGAGTATTCTTCTTTAATGAAGAATCATACTTGGGATCTTTGTCCTCTTCCTAAGGGAAGAAAGTTGGTTCGATGCAAGTGGGTGTATCGTACCAAGTATGCTGCAGATGGTTCTATTGATAAGTATAAGGCCCGTCTTGTTGCGAAGGGGTTTTCTCAGGTAGAGGGTATTGACTACTCTGAGACCTTTGCTCCTGTCGCCAAGATGAATTCTATATGCCTGGTACTTTCACTTGCAGCTTCACAGGGATGGACAGTGTTTCAGATGGATGTGAAGAGTGCCTTCTTGCATGGAGACCTGCATGAGGAGATCTATATGGAGCAGCCTCAGGGTTTTGTGCAGGACACTTCTTTGGTTTGCAGACTTCGACGTTCATTGTATGGTCTCAAACAAGCCCCCAGGGCTTGGTATGAGAAGATGGACTCCTTCTCCTCTCACTTCACCCGCTGTCATTCCGATCACACAGTCTATATTCAACGTCAGGAGGGTGATCTTTTGATTCTAGTGCTATATGTAGATGATCTCATCATTACAGGTAGCTCATCCTCCATGATTCAGAGTGTTCAGAGAGCTTTGATGGAGCAATTTGAGATGACAGATCTTGGTCTCTTGCACTTCTTTCTGGGTCTACAGGTTATTCAGTCTTCGGATGGGATTTCCATATTTCAGGAAAAGTATGCTCTTGATATGCTTCAGCGATTTGGCATGCTTGATTGCAAATCTGCCCCCACTCCATTTCAGTCAGGTGTTGTTTTGTCTTCCACTTGCACTACTCCTTCAGTAGACCCCACTTTATACAGACAGTTGGTTGGTAGTTTGTTGTACCTGACACATTCTCGTCCTGATCTTTCCTTTGCGGTTGGCCTTGTCTCTCGATTCTCCCATGATCCTCATGAGAGCCATTGGCAAGCAGCCAAATGTATTTTGAGATATATTCGGGGCACCACTCATTATGGCATTCACTACTCTTCAAGATCCCCTCACATCATTGGCTTCACTGACTCCGATTGGGCTGGTGATGTCAATGATCGGAAGTCTACTTCTGGCTTCATTTTTTGCCTTGGTTCTGGTCCTATTACAAGGTCTTGCAAGAAGTAGTCTGCTATTGCATTATCATCTACAGAGGCTGAGTACCGTGCAGCAGTGTTAGCCAGTCAGGAGGTTTTATGGCTTCGGCAGTCGATGACAGAGTTTGGGTTTCCTCCAGATTGTCCCACTACTCTTTGGTGCGACAATCAGAGTGCCATTCACATTTCTCGCAACCCAGTGGAGCATCAGCGTACAAAGCATATTGAAATCCACATGCACTTCATCAGGCAGTTGATTCAGGATGGTTCTCTCATCTTGGAGTACATTCCTACAGAGGAGCAGGTTGCTGACATCTTCACTAAACCTTTGGCATCTCCGCGCTATCTTTAGTTGCGCTCCATGCTTGGGGTGAAGGAAGTTGTCCTTGGGGGGTCTCAGTGAGGCCTTCCTTCCTTCATGTTTTTCTTTTCAACATGTTTTTGTATCTCTTTTTGGAGAGGAGTTTTTCCCATTGGGTTTTCTCCTTTACTCCACTTTATAGAGATTTTCATGTATTCGGGTACCTGATCAGGCCTTGTTGTCGGGACCCTCTTTTGCATTGTAGTTCCTTTGCTTTCTTCTGCATTGTTTGTAGCTGCATTGTAGCTCATCTTAAGGGGGGGTGTTAGAGTAAAGTAATTAATTAACTTTACTCTCCTCTTAAGATTTCCCTTTATGCACATATTAGTCATTTAATAATTAATATTTAATTATTAAATGCACACACCTTAGAGTTAGGTTTTCCTTTTGGTGTTGATCTCCTTTATAAGGATTGATCTCTTATATTATTCATTCTCTTTATTCATTTTTCTCTGATAATAAACCTTTTCTCTTTGTCAGAGCCAAAACCCTTGTATTCGTTCTCTCTCTTTCTCTGTGATAGGTTTCTTGCATGCAGGTTTCTTTAGGTGCTGTGGATTTGTATTTCTCAAATCCTACATGAAAAAGTCTACACCTTGTTCAACTCAACACAAAAAAGTTTATTCTTTTTTCAATTGTGCAAGGTGTATGGAAGATATCTCAATGATCAACTACAAATGTATTATGTATAACCAATCTCTTAAGTTAATTGTTTTCATACATCAATAAAAAAAAATTATCCTAAAAAATTGTCACATTACTTATTAGTTGAAATCAAGTTCCATTCTTTCATATTTAGTTATATTTACATTACAAATTTGATTTACTTATATTGTACACAATTAGTTCTAACAAAGGTAGTTTCCATTTTTTACAATTTCTCAATCCTCTAAATAAATTACCCAAACTATATTTGATGATTGACATAACCATTGCACCTCGTTAAGGTGCAAGTGCTAGTTTTTTTATGACAGAATTGACTTCTGAGTAGAAATGAAGATTTCAAAACTTTGTTCTATATAGAAAATGGTAAGAATGTTATTTTAAGGTCTTGGTAGCCTTATTAAATTTGTAGAGATTTTAGAAAACCTTACAAAATTGTATCTTCAGCAAGAAATTATATTTTCAATAAGTAACAATCAATTTTGAAATGACTTGATAGGTACAAGCCTTTAAATTTTATACATGTTTTCATAAAAAGGTTGATGCCTAATGGGGTTGAGTAGTTGATATAATAACATCTACATGGGTAGTGGTAACTTAGCACATTAAGAAGGCGTCATGTACCACCTTTGGAATGGCGATGGAAGGACTTGATGTGTATCATTGACTTGTCATTATATGATGTCGAAAGTATATAGGTGATGCTACATTGTAGAAAGGTGTTAGAACTTAGGGCTGAAACTTAGTAGTAACATGGCCATCCAAACTTAGCGTGGCAATCCTTAGTTTAACATTCAATAGTCAAGGTATAGTAGAGTAGGGATGTAGGTAGATTAATGACATCGTTGGCAAAGAATACTCATGACAAGTTTGTCCATAGAGGGTACGATATTGAAGTGATAAAGCCAATGGGAAACACTAGAGGTCAATAAAAAAATAATATGTTAGTGGACAATAAGAGACAAGAAGAGGTGACCAATGATGAAATTGCCACTAGTAAATATATTAGAGCCACCATGAGGGAGGCATGTTGGTTAGAAAGTAAACCCGGTTCTTAGTGCTCATCTAATACATATGCAATGAATTTTTTTGTAGTAGAGGGTACATCAATTATAGGGTACCACAAATTAACTAGTATCACCAAAAACCCTCATAAAAAGACATGCATCATACCTCCACCATTGAAAAGCCTTAAAAATTGTAAAATTTGGTATGTTATAGAACCTCAACCATACACTAATGTTGAAAAAATTTACTTCCACATGCTTGTAGGAAAAAAGCGAAGGCTCTAGATAAAATGTATACATTTGAGCTAATAAATGATATTCGTAAGTTTTGAGCCCTTTTGAATATGACAATAAGATGATGTTAAAATCTTACCAAACTATATCAAAAAATATGTTATTTACAACAAAAAAATCACTAATTTTCTTCTATCAAAAACTCTTTAAACTTAATTCTGTCAGAACCTAATATAATAAGACAAATCCTCCAACATTAATATCATATAAGATTTTGTGAAAAAACAAAAACAAAAAATATAATGCCTGAAAATAAATCCAAAAACTATCATAATACCGATACCAAAAATAAAATATCAGAAGGGTTGCTATTAAATTGATAGAAGACGAAGATACGAAACGAGGGACACGTAATCCAATAAAAAACGTAAATCAGTCTTGAAGAATAGAAAGAGTGACCTATTTTTTTCTCTTTAGTGATAAAATAAAGATGTTTGGCGGTGTTGCTCAATGTAAGTTTTTCTTTCATTGACATTTTCTTGACAAATTAACTAAATAGAGCAGTGGAAATTAAAACTAAAAATCTAACAAAATTTTGTATGTTGACAGTTCTATAAAATGAATGGCTTTTTTTGAGTTACCTGCATCGTTTGGAAAGACTTGTGGTAATATTTCTTTTCTAATCGTTGTCTGCCTTAATATTTCTTTTGTGGCTGTCTTTAGCTGTGATGTTTGATCAAGAACCTTTGTTGTAGCCGTCAAATTCAGATCCATATAGAGCCCAATTATCTTGGTGCGAATACCGCTCAATTTCTTAGAGTTTACAGTTGTTTTCAAGAAGCTGCATCACAAAAAGCTAATGGTGAACATAATAAAAATTACTTAAAGAGAGCATAAAATCGTGGAGAAAATGATATCCTGACTAACCTGAAAACTTTTCCCGAATGTAGTTGGGATGCACAGCTTATTGACCCTTCCATAATGAATTTAAAAGCTTTTTTAAATGTCCTTTTCTTCAATTATATGTTTGCGTAACTTTGTAATATGAGAAACAAGCGTAATCATCTCTTGTAAGACCTCTAGACATTCATTTCTGTTATCAGATACTTTTGCACATTTTTTGACCAGATATCCTGCCATGGAAAGCCCTGCAACTGCCCAATGCACGTGGCCAAATTGCTCAAGTATATTTCCTACAATTTCTGTTGCTTCCCCCGACTGAAAAAAGCTATCCTGCAATTCAAGAAAAGCACGACTAAGAAAACAAGGAAAGAAGTATCGGGAGCAACATATATTATTGAATGCACCGTGCAAGTAACTAACCTTAGTGTCAATTTTCACATTTTCTGTGTGATCGTTAACAAATTTTAAAAATTTGCCTCCGCTCTGGATAATGGAATCCCAATTTGAGAGCTTGTCTGTATGAGAAGAACTTGTAGATGGAGTATCTTGTGTATGCTGCAAAACAATAACAAGAATTGAACACTATGAAAGATCTCTCATCATTATTACAGCCTTTGAATTGAAAGAAGATCGAGGTTATACTAACCGTTCGAGCCGTCTTTAAGACATCTTCAACAGCTTTAATAAAACCATCTGCCTGGCTTTCAATGTTGATATTTTCGAAGTTGCTGATAACTTCTTGCAGCGTGGGTGGTGGCTTTTTGGATGCAGAAGGTGGGAGTGGTGTTGTGGATGATGGCGGTGGGGGTACGATCTCAGTTTGGGGCGGATTAAGAGCAACTGTTGAAGGATTTATCGAAGATGTCTGTCTATCTTGTGGTAAGGGTGTGGTGGGGTTTACAGGAAGATCTGCTGGTGGCGTTTCTGTAGGCTTCCTTTTCCACCAGAAGCAACAGCAATTACACAGAGGTTAATTGCGGTCCAGATGCTTAGCGGATGGTCCGAAAAAATCTCAAATTTACTGTTAGAGCCCAAAGCATGTAGAGATATGCACCAATGCTCTCTAGGTTATTACAGGAAAAAGAGAAAACCTTATCAAGAAAAAGGGATTCATCACAGCAGGATGACTAAAATGATCTATGTCGACTGGCAGCATCAAATTTACAATTAATAATAATAAAAAGCCTTTTCTGCTCCCTAAGGAGGTCTGTACAGGAGGGGCTGGCTTAAACAACACACACTAAGCTTTGACTTAGTGTGTGTTGTTCTACGTGGGTCCGCCTCTAACCTGTGTTTGTCAGATAATAGAAACGTACCCTAACTTGTGGCTCGTGTGGGCCCTCCCAACTCGTCACTTTCACCGTTCTCTCGCTGTTACTCCCATCTCCAGTTAATCCCGCCTAAACTTGAAATATTTAAAACTATTTCTCCCGCCCAACCAATCTCCGTATGCACATTTCGAATCAAGCATTTTTCATATTCCCGCCTGTGCGAAATCCGAAGCTTTGAAATAGGTATGGACGTCCGTCGAAGCATGATGGAAGGACGGTTATTGTCATACATTGCAGTTAGAATGGTCTGATAAACATGTATGCAAAAATGTTGATTGCAGGATATTTACAAAATGCATTCGTTGAAAAGGATTTACAAACTTCCAACCAAATGCGATTTGCAAGCGTAAAATAGAGTCTGCGACACCTGCTAGCATTCTCACAACCTATGTGAAAATGGGAGCTTTAGAACAGGGTATGGACATCCATCACGCACTGAATGGCAGATGAATTTCGTAGATGTTGCAGTCGCAACTGCCTTAACAGACATGAATTCAAAATGTGTAAGCATAGACAAGGTACATGAACTGATTGACAAAATGCCACCAAGAAAGTTGTTCTCGTGGAACAAACTGAATGTAAGATATGCAAAATGTGGTCTAATAGACTAGACAACTGATCTGTTTGACAGAATGCCTCAAAGAGCACAGTTTTAATAATGGAGTACTTCGATTGCAAGATTTTAACAAAATGGGTTTGTTGAAAAGTCTTTGAAATAGGAAAAATCAATGTAAATTAAAACCATGAGCATATCGCATGGATATTTTCCACTTGTTCTTACTCTTACATTACTCTTCCACATGTTCTTACTCTTGTGAAATTTTGATGCTCCCTGTCTGCCACTATCTCTTTCTCTCTTTATCATGGCTGATCTATGTTTTAAGTCTCTGGACGTTTTGGGTTCATCTGCTATTTCTAATGTATTGCAGAGATACAAATGGATGGATGGTTTTGATCTATTAGAATTTTCTTTAATCTGGAAATGAGGGTGTGGACTTATATCCATTCAACTGTTTGAATTACGATAGATCATTATGTTCTCGTCTATTTGTTTGTATCAAAAGGCTTTTTGGAAGCAAGAAGAGTTGCATTAATTGTACTTGTAAGCTGTATATTTGTGGTAATATTCTTTATTGGTCTGATAATCAAATATCATTAGGATTTTCAGAGGTAATATTCTTTTAGTATGATGAGCAAATATCATTAGGATTTTCAGTGTAATTGTAACCAAACTGGTTTTCAAGTTCCAATGCTTAGGTTGGCTTACTTTAGAGATAAAGTAATTGAAGTGTTAGATTCTATATTCAAAATTCTAATATGACAGCTAAAGGTGGAATTCTAAGTGGTGTATTGGTCTTCCACTTTTAGGCTTCTAACAGTAATTTCAAAGTTGCTTTTCTTAATGTAAGAAGTATCTGTATTAGTTAGTTCATATATTTGTGAGTTATCTTTGTAGACTATCAAAATTTTATTTAGAAATTAAAAAAGAAATGATTCAATTTTAAGTTAACCTGTTATACTTGGGTATTCAAATTTTGATTGACTTTTTCACAGGGAAAAATATGAAGTTTGCTTGCTAAAGGGATTACTAATTAAAATTTGAAGAGTATATTCAAGAGGAAAATGTTGAAGTATATTGTTATTTATGGTGCTTAAGAGAGGGTTTATACTCATAATTGAAGCAGTAAACAATGGTAAAACATTGTGCTTTACAATATTTATTTTTTTACAACAGTAGAGAATGGATAATAAAAGAGATATTTTTCTTCACTTTGCTTTACATCAAGAAGAATTGAGTAAAAAATTTGCGTAGAAGAGTTGTGCAAATAATTGAATAATTTAAGTTTTGGGGTTTCAAATCCACATCAATTTTTCTTTCCAAAAATATATAGAAAGCTATTTTTCTGAATTTTTTTCTTTTGTATTATAATATAATTAAATTTTAAAAAATGTAATGTTGCTATTAGTGGCACTTCTAATTCATATTTACAATTCATCTATAACATCTATCACTTAATATAGTTGTAAAAATTATATTTTATGACGTTGTTCCTCTAAATTGTTTGGGAATTATAAGGACTATCTCATTTGCATTGCAATATTCAAAATGTAATCTATTGTGACAATGATCAATGGGACATCAATTGGATAATACATTGGGATAGAATGATATGTATTGAAGGGCATGTCGTGCCAATACCATGAGTCATGTTAAAAAGTTTATTTGGCGCAATGCAATTTGTAAGCGGCTACTCAATTCCTCTAGTCTAAAAATAAATAAAAGTTGTTTTCATTTTCAACATTTTTTGTGTAATATTGTTGATAGAGAGAACCAATCTATAGAACCAACAACTACTAGATAATGAAGTTTGGAAGTATAGGAATTTTAAAGCTTTGTTTTGTATAAAGGTTTTAGTTAATGGAGATGTGTTTTGACACAAACAAGGATGTAAACTAGTTTAGGATAAAATTCAAAAGTTAGGAGCTCTATATGAATTTTACATTCAATCTCAATTGGAGTTGCTCAATACTGAATGAAAAAATAGTGATGTGATGAGCCTAGCTTCAAAGAATTGCGCCATAAAACAAGATGTTGATGCTAGTAATGGTCAAGATGAGAACCTTTGGGAGAAATTGCCCAACAAAAAGCCAAGCCTAATGATAATATTTTTAATTTTAGAGGTCGATAAATTGATTGATGAAAAGGTAGATACCAATGGAGGAATAGAGGAAGAGGAGGTAAAATTGATAGATGGCAATATCAATATGATGACCAAAATGATAGAGACCAAATATTGTAAATGGTGTGCTAAACAAGGTAGTCATTAAGCCCATGAATATAAATATCATGTGGCACAATAGAAAAATCTTTCGAACAAAACCATATAAACAACTATGAAGATAAAATATCAAGTAGCTCAATTTGTATATGGTAGCGACCATGATGATGATGAATACTAAGAGGGGGGGGTGAATTAGTATACCAAAAAATACTGAACTCAAACACTTAAACAGTTTAGCAGTAAACCGGTATAACACTTTTACTAACAAATCGGTTAATGCAAATGCAAACCAAACAGCAAATAAGGCATTCACCCACAGGAGCACAATCACCATAACACAAGAGGTTTTGACGTGGAAACCCAAATGGGAAAAACCACGGTGAGATGAAACTCACAAGTAACTATCTGCAGAATAGTAACCAGACTGGTTAAGGTCATACAATGTTCTTCACCAGAACAGATCCTGTTAGGAATCTCAATCTCTGTTAGGAGATAAGTCCGATTAAAGACTACCTTGTGAGAGGATTTTAGATCCACGGTTGTGAACCACCTTGTTAGAGGATTTACAAAGGCTTTGCCAGGCCTACCAAGTTAAGGGTTTTAGACTTGTCGAAGATGTAAGTAATCAACAAGTGAGTGATCTAAATACTAGCACAGTATGCTTAGCGAGATAGAGAGCGACATAGAGAAGAGGAGAGAGAGAGAGAGAGAGAGAGAGAGAGAGAGAGAGAGAGAGAGAGAGAGAGAGAGAGAGAGAGAGAGAGAGAGAGGTTGATAGCCAAAGACTTGATAGAGAGAAGGAGAGAGACTTGAGAGAAAGAGAAATGGAGCAAGAGGGGGAGAGAGAAAGAGAGTTAGAGGGAAAGAAATACTTGACAAAGGAAGAGAAAGGGAGGGGGAGGGGGAGAGAGAGAGAGAGAGAGAGAGAGAGAGAGAGAGAGAGAGAGAGAGAGAGAGAGAGAGAGAGAGAGAGAGAGAGAGAGAGAGAGACTGAAGAAAGGGGGAGAGAGTGAGAGAGATATTTGAGAGAGGGGGAGAAAGAGAGGGATATATGAAAGAGAGAAAGAGGGTGAGGGAGATGAGAAAGAGAGGGAGAGATACCCATGAGAGGGAAGAAAGTAGAGAGGGAGAGATACCCGAGATAGGGAAGAAAGTAGAGAGGGAGATGCGTAAGAGACAAAAAGGTAGGGGTTAAGGAAGAGAGAGGGGGAATGTAGGGAAGAGACGAGAGAGATAATGCTGATATAAGCATGTTGATTAATGAAATTTGACTAAGTCTAAAATTTATAAAAATACTAAAAAAACTAGAATCTGCATTATAACTCTTAGAGATCTGGAACCACTCTCAAACATCTTGACAATATATACATAAAATATAATTTAAAGTATAAGAAAGATAAAAGACAAAGAGAAATGTCACTTATACTTAAATGTTATATTTTATGTATGTATCCTACCGAAAAACCTAATGGAATGCTAAATGAATTGCATTTTATTGATAGACAAACGCATAAGCGGTTTAAAAATTAAAACCGCGTACAGGGTTTTTAGTTTATATTTGCAATACCACAAGAGAAAGTGATATGTGCTTCAAAGCTTCAAGATTGTTGCAAGTATGGTGTGAAAATATTTAGAACAATGGTTAGTCACACATGCAAAAGTGAGTGAGAAATCAAGAGAGAATGCAATAGGAATGTTCTAGAGAGCTTCTACCAATTTAGTATGGCAAGATTTGCCTATGACACCTGACCTAGCTAGTAGGATAATTATGCTAGCAGAATGCCAAAAGCGTAATGCTCCAATGATTAGGTGATTCAAGTATTTTCATGGGATGCTAGCACGCCATGTGAATGTTCATATGAAGTGCAATTGTTTAGGAACTCAAAGGTTGAGGACTGGTCCCAATTTGGTAGAAGGAAGTATATTTGATGAGATTATTATTTTATAACAAATTTTATTTTGTTGATCTAAGAGTAGGTTTATTTAATGTTAAATTATAAGGTATGCAATTTGTGACATTCCATCATGTAATATATTAATTGTAGGTCTTGTCTAAATTAGTTTTCTCTTTGTAGAAATAAATGTTTAACAAGTTAATTAAGATAAACATGAATCAATTATAATTCTAACACATTGCATTATTTTTCATGAAATAGTCTTGAAAATTCATTTAATAACTCTTATATGGCATATTCATTCATTAAAAAGCTCCAATTTTCGGTCAATCAATCAGTAATTTAGGCTTTGTGTTAAGATGTTATACCCACATGGATTAGTTCATCTCTCATGATGCATTGGTGGTTTAAAATCTATAAATGTCATATGAGTAATAACATTTCCTTTAATCATCTTCATTGTTGGAAACATATAAATAAATATTATTTTGCATCAAAATAAAACTCTATATAGAAAAATTTTAATTGATTGATTGAGATTTTAGGGGTAAATAGGTGAATCTTTTTGTGGATCAAAATAAATGATTCTTCCCAAAAAGAAGAGTTGCAATTCCTACTAAAGAATAGGTTCTATTAAATTTGGTAACTACTTCCATCTTTATTGATGAGGAGGATTCTTTATCAAAAGAATTGAAACTTTCAAGCTCAAGGTATTAAAGAATATGTCCCTTCTTCCCCTCTTGACTCACCTATGAGATAAAGCATAGTTCAATAGAAAGTTAACTTCAAGAGGTTCCTCTTTCTAAGACCCCATTCCTTACCCACCTCATTAAAATAATCCTCATCCTGAAGAGATTCCTATTTATAGATTCTTCTCCTTTCAAATGTCCATCTTTTTAAAAGTACACTTGTCCATGAAAAGATTCCTCCACATTTACTCTACAAAATTAAATTTACCTTCTCCTAAGAAAGCAATCATCTCATGAGAAAGAACAAAAGACTCAAGTCAAAGCCCCCATACAAACAAATATTGATTCCTCAACTACTCATGTCTAGTTGCAAGGAAATGTCAAGAGCAAAATAGTCATTAAACCTTTGGTTGCTAAGTTCAATGGCAATGTCCTTTACTACTCCAATGCAAAAATCTAAGAAAGTTGATACTATTTCCATTATCATGAATCCTATTCAAAAGGTACAAGGTAGATGGAAAAGACAACCCTAACACTTAAAAAGATAATATAGATGTGAGAATATAATTATTAGTCATCCAATATTTAGTTGAGAAACAATAAAGCAAATTTGAGAAAGAGATTAATAAAATATCCACCATTCTGTGAAGAATACAATGTAATATTTGATAGACCTAGTGCAATCTTCTATTATTTCATATCTTCACATATTATAATGTCTAGTAAAGAAATACCAAAAGTAGATGAGATTGGGTGTGCAACCAAGGGCATCAAAGGTTAGATAGGGAATTTCCTTGCTTGAGGTTCAAAACTAATTGATGAATCTACTTTGTTGCATCACAAAATTTATGATGATTTCAATCACAACAAAGAGTTAAAAAAGAGGATTTGAGATTGTTGACATCGAAATTTCAGTTACCATTAATTAGAGAGATAAAGATTGTAACTTTTAAATCATGATAGCATAAAATATTCTTAATAATTCAAAAACGTAGATTGTTTATTAAGTGGATGGATGGATTTAAATTGGAAAATTGAATTAATCAAGACTAAAGAGAAATTCAATAGTATAAAAAAACATACTCTCACAAACATTGAAGAGGTTATTGAGAAAATATCATTGATTTACTTTCAAGCTCCTAACATTGATATTTGAAGGCATATAGACTCTCTCTGAAACTTGAACCAATTATGCCTTGATTATAACATTAGAGACTCAAGAAAGTGAATGTGATCATTTGACATACAAGAGGTAAGAAAATTTTTTAAATTGAGATGAAAATTTCATGATGATATAATAACAATTAGAAATATGTATAATTATGTTAAGAAATGTAACCTATCTGCAATGGAAATAAGGGGTGGATTATAATGGTAAGAACATGCTTACAAACACTTTGTATAGTAGTTGACAATTTTTTTTATACATGCATCATAACTACAGGATTAAAAATAATAAAGAATATACATTCATTTGTCTTATTCCTCCTTTATATATTTTCATAAAAAAATGTTTTCCATGTAGACTGACTAATCTTGAACATTTATGTATTATCATAATTTGCTATTCATTAAATTTTGGTTCTAATAGTGTTTTTAAAATTAATGTATTTGCTTTATTACAACTTTGTAGATATGGCCTAATTAATATAAAAAATTGAAAACAAATTTCTTGGTGGCGTTTTGTCAATCAGTTCATGTACCTTGTCTATGCTTACACATTTTGAATTCATGTCTGCTAAGGCAGTTGCGACTGCAACATCTACGAAATTCATCTGCCATTCAGTGCGTGATGGATGTCCATACCCTGTTCTAAAGCTCCCATTTTCACATAGGCTGTGAGAATGCTAGCAGGTGTCGCAGACTCTATTTTACGCTTGCAAACCGTATTTGGTTGAAAGTTTGTAAATCCTTTTCAACGAATGCATTTTGTAAATATCCTGCAATCAACATTTTTGCATACATGTTTATCAGACCATTCTAACTGCAATGTATGACAATAACCGTCCTTCCATCATGCTTCGACGGACGTCCATACCTATTTCAAAGCTTCGGATTTCGCACAGGCGGGAATATGAAAAATGCTCGATTCGAAATGTGCATACGGAGATTGGTTGGGCGGGAGAAATAGTTTTAAATATTTCAAGTTTAGGCGGGATTAACTGGAGATGGGAGTAACAGCGAGGGAACGGTGAAAGTGACGAGTTGGGAGGGCCCACACGAGCCACAAGTTAGGGTACGTTTCTATTATCTGACAAACATAGGTTAGAGGCGGACCCACGTAGAACAACACACACTAAGTCAAAGCTTAGTGTGTGCTGTTTAAGGCTGGCCGTAAAGGAGCACCAGTAGAACAGGTAAGGACAAGATATCAATACTGTGATGCAGACAACCATGTGCCATCATTAATTGCCTGAGGGGTCGCTGGATCGAGTCCCTACAAGAATCGATGCGGTACTCGGAAATTATCATTATTATTAATAAAATGAAAGGTACTCTAGGAGTAACAGCTTTTACACTCTTTAAAATTGGGCGGGAAGGTCTGGAGTTAACAGCAGTGTGTTCCACGCAATAATAATGGTGAAAGGTAAATGTACCGGCTTTACTTTAATGTTGAGTGGTGGCATGGGGACGGGGGTTAATGTAACGGCTTTAAGTTATCATATGGAAAATGTGTTTGTAGTTGGTGGTTTTAAGGGGGCGGTGGGGTTCTTTAACGAAGAAGAGACAAGAGACTGACTATGATAGAAGTTGTAAAGGAAATATGCTACACTATTAGTTTCTGTCCTTTCTTGTGCTAAGCTGGATTATTTATTTATCTATCTATTGAATGCAATTTTTTTTGTTTGATAATAATATTTTTTAAAAATAAGTTTCAAATTTATAGTTTAAATATTTATAAAATCATTACATAATTCAATTAATTTTTTAATTTTTTTCAAAATGTTAATATTTTGAAAGTTCTTGTATTTATTCAATACTATTAATGTTAATATTAGCTATGCTTATTACATTTATGACAGTTCTAATGAATTTTAATTTATGGGTTTTTAATTTTGAATCTTCAACACTGAAGTAGATGTGCAATAAGATAGTTGGTGAGATATTGCACTCTATTAAATTTGAATATTGCAAGTCAATATAGTTGGTTATTAAAGTAATAGCATTTGCCCATGAAATAAATAATTCTCTGTGCAAACATTTACTATCAGAATGAGTGGGTAGATAGACCTAGCCCCAATGCAATCACTACTTTCATTGAAAAATACATAGAAGTAAAAAAAATGTATGAAAATACCAAGCAAAAAAGAAAATCTATGAAAATCTATGAAAATGCTACCTCATTAAATACAAACAAGTATATATTAATAGCTTTTGTCTCTAGATTAATAATTAAAAAGGAATACAAATTGAAAATTGCTAAAATGGAAATAGCAAATGAGTAGACAGACATAATCAAATGCAAATGAGACACAGTTTCACTAGAAAAGACAAATCTAAATTAATCTAGAGAAATCTTATCTTATTGAATGTAGATAAGTAAATATTAAATATATTTCTCTTAAATAATATTTGAAGAGGATACAAGTTGAAAATTGCAAAGAATAAAAACCTACAAATACTTAAAGCATTAAAAACTACAAATATTCAAAGTACTGGAAATTGCAAAGATTGGATGAAGTACACCTTATTCATTTTCAAGAAAATAAGATACCTAATGTGTTTTTCCCTATGGTAACTACAAATTCATTTTGTCTTTGCTTCTAATTTTCAAAGTGTTTTTTCAATCTGATTTGCAAGTTCATCTTCTTATGCTTCAAATTGATGCGTTGTGCTTCGTTTTACCTAATTTCTTGTGTATGCACAACTTTGGACACTATAAATATATAATCATAAGACATACACAAATTTATTGATAAATATATTGGACTCATATCACATATAACATTTTTCTATAAGAAAATAAAAATGTAGGATATACTGTGTACTTTTAGTGCAAGAAAATTTATGAATATAAACTACTACTTCTGGTGGGGGGTTGGAACTTTGTAATATTATTTTAGTAGTTCTTTTGTTATATAGTAGCTCCGATTGATACTTTTTTTATTCATTTTCTATAAATAGTTAACTAAAAGTTTTCTCAATGTGGTTCTCTAACAAACAGTTGTTCTACATGGCACCTACCAAGAAAACTTCTCAACCATCATTCCAAGTGACTGAAACATTATCCCATTCTTAGGCTACTACTTCTACTTTTAAGGAAAATGTGATCCCATGTATTTCTCTTTTAACAAACCTGGGTATGTGCACCAAGATGGTGAATAAAATTGTGACCACTACCAAAATAAATGCCTAAACTATACAAAACACATACATGTTTCTCATAAATTCAAAAAACCACATACATGTAATGTGAATTAAAAATGCATACAAGTTATTTGAAATAAAAACATGTGCATGTTTTTATGAGAAAAATATGCACGTGTTGTAACATGTATCTCTTATGATAAATAAGAAAAAATCGTATGTGTTTTGTTGACATAAAGATAGGTAAGCAACATGCCCCTAGATGTTATTTCCTTTGGCCTTCCCTTAGTTTTTTTCATTCATATATATATATAAAATAAAAAATTCAAGTATAAGTTATATTGTCTGTATACTTTAAGCTAAATATCTTATGTACATATTGGCAAGATGTTTGAGAATGATTTTAAATCTGTAGGAGTCATAATGCAAATTCAGGATTTTAGGAGATCTTATAATATTTTAGACTTAGTCATATTTAAGTAATTAGTAGGCTCCTATCACCATTCTCTTGTTATCTACTTATCTCACACTCTTTGTCTCCTCCAAGCTCTAGACCTATCTATTTTCCTATCTCTCTACTTCTCCTCCCTCTCTACCTCTCTCTATCTCACTCTCCTCTCCCCAAGATCTAAATCATATAATTTCTTAGAATTAGTCAAATTTCAAAAAATACTAAGCTCTTATAATCGTTCTCTCTCTATTTCTATTTCACTCTCTTTGTCTCCCTCAATCTCTAGGCCTATCTCTCTTCCTATCACTCTCTTATCTCCCCCTCTTTTTATTCTCTCTATCTTACTATATCCTCTCCCCCAAAGCTTTAAACCCATCAATTCTCGCCCTTCTACTCCATATCTCCTCTCTTTTCTCTGAATATCTCACACACATTCTCTCCTCTCTATCTCAACTCTCTCTCACCCTCCTTAGCTCTCTCTCCTTCACTCTCTCTATTTATCTATATCTCCTCTATCCCTCTCCCTACATACATCCCCTCACTCCCTCCCTAACTCTATTTCTCCACATGTATCTCTCCCTCTCTCTCCTCCTTTCTCGATGTCCCACCCTCCCATGTTCCCTCTCTACTTATCTCGCTCTCACCATTTGCCTCTCTACTTACCTCTGTGTCCCCTCTCCCTCTATCCATATACATCTCGCTCTCTTCCACCATACCTCTATTTATCTACATAAATCTCCCTCCCTCTCTCTTTCCCTCTCTATTTCTATTTATCTCACTCTCTTTTTCTCCCTAGAGCTTTATACAAAGCTCTCTCTTTCTACTTCTCTCCACCTCTCTTTATCTCACTCTCTCCTCTCCTCCCTAGGATCTAGACCTATTTTTCAACGTCTCTCTCTATCCACCTCTCTCTCACTCTCTTCCTACTTTTAATTTTCTACATAGCTATCCTTCCTTCCTTCCCTCCTCTCTCCCCCCTTCTATCTCTACTTATATCTATCTCCCGTCTCCCCCTCTCTATACTTACCTCTCCCTCCTTTCCCTACCTACCTCCATTTGTCTATATAGTTATTTGTCCCACCCTCTCTCTCTTTATACCTACATCCCTCCCTCCTTCCCTCTCTCTGCCTCTCTACTTATCCATCTATCTCCCCTCTCCCTCTCTCTATTTATCTAATTTCTCTCTATATATCCATCTATCTAGCCTCTTAGTCTCTTTATCTCCCATCTCTCTCTCTCTCTACCTCTCTTTCTATCCATCTCTACTTTTATCTCCCCTAACTCTCTACCTCCTTCCTTCCATACTACTATTTATCTCACCTCACTCTCTCTAATTAGTTGTCTTTGTAGTCTCTCTCTAACTACTTGTGTCTATCTACTCTCCATCTCTTTGAATATCTCTCCTGCCCTACCTCATATCAACTCACTCCACTTTGTCTATCTCAACACTCTCAAACTATTTCCCCCTCTCAAATTATCTCTATCTCCCCTCTCCCTCTCCTTTTCTCTCTCTATATATATCCCTCCCTCTATTTCCCTAACCTTCCCTTGTCAATTCTATCAATTTGACCTCTCTCCACTCTTCCTACCTACTACCTCTTTCCCAACCTACATATAGAGAGTGGGGAGAGAGATGAGATTGGTAGAAGTGGCAAGAGAAGGTGTGAATTTTAATTTATGATTGCCTTCTCTTTTGGGTCCTAATTATGTTTTCTCCCTACACAGGGTGTTCAAAGATGCAACTCACGCACGCTTGCCGCATGTTGGCATGACGTGCCTTTTCAATGGCTTCTTTTTCCTTTGCCCCCCATGGCTCACCTGAGTTCTATGTGGCGTTAGTTATTTTCTCCCATGAAGGCTTACTCACTCTTAAGTAGGGCATATTTTAGAAGACACGTGGGAACTTTGCGGGACTATTATTGTCGCAGTTTCATTCAAAGGTGAGACTCCCTGTCTTGCTACCACGTTTCCATCTAGAGCAGTCTCCGGAAAGATCCACGCACGTTTGTTCTTTCGAAGGCAAGGCATTTCCCATGAGGCGGATGATTGAAATGATTAACGGTAAACCAATTTTGGGGCTTCGTCCTAGATAACTCCAAGGAGTTTGTTGCAGGAGGACGGTGAGGATGCTTTTACTTAATAATAAAGAAAATTCTTTACTTAATTAATTACCAAGAAATATTTGATAATTTTTTTAAAATGATTGATATAGACCAATATTATTTTTTAAGTAGCAATTGACATATGTCATAAGGGAAGTCATATTTCAAGTATGTAAGCTTGTATAGATTTTCCAAGCTCAATCTTAGTTGAAAAAATCCATCCATTTTTAATGGATATATTTATTGTAATTATTTCACTAGTTGAGGAAATAGAGGAACGCTGTGATTAACAAATTAATCAATATGTTGTTTGTACTTGCAACAATCTCACCACTAGGTGTGTTAGTTTAAAAACGAGTAGAGAAAACACATAATAGTGAACAGAAAACAACAAAAAGAATAATAGACACAACAAAGAACTCAAGGCACAAGATTAACGTGGTTCACCACTAAGTGGCTACGTCCACCAGAAGCGTAGGGAGAATTCTTATTAACCAATATCCAATTACACAGTACATCATGTATGGGCTGCACACAACCATTTATATAAACATATCAAATATGAAATGAAGAGTCTTTTGGGGAAGACAAACAGGCATGTGACTGTTGGGCTTCATATACCCAACAATCTCCCCCGTGAAGTCCAACCGGCACAACCTATAACATTCCCTGTATTTCCATTCCAAGGCTCATACTACAACCAGCTCTTGAGAAGATTTTAATATCGCCAAACTCTGTTCATGAACAGTGCGAATTAATCTTCTCCAAGTCAGATCAGAGTTAAAAACATATTCTCTAACTACTTCATTCGGTAATCCATAATCAGGGACACTACTATCTGCAAATGCATAATACACTCCTCCATCAAAGTCTCTTGCTCTTGTGCTCCCCCGTAATAGAATATCTAGAAGATCACCATTATCAAATTTTAATACCCAAATATAAAACTCTCGTACAGGTGTGAATAGCCTACAAACATCACTCCCAATTCTCACGGTTGCCTCACTGAATGAATTTGTTGTATTTTGTGCATAAACTAACAATTGGTATCAGAGCTATGGTGAAATGTTGAGCAGAGATGGGATCTGATTGGATAGTTGATCCTGGAGTTGGGTGCTTTTATGTTATCAATAAACAGGATGAAGTTTCAGATGATGAGGCTGAATCAATCATCGAAAAATTTCTTGGCAGTCTAGACTCAGTAGAGAGTGATGTCCAAGTGGAGGTTGAAACCAAATGTCATTGGTGGGATGGCTGGAAAAAGGAGGAGACTTTGGCTGAAGAAGAAGAGGGTTTGTTGTATTCGTTGTTTGAAGAAGAGACTGGTTTGTTTCCCTTCCAAGATGAGAAGGATGCCTCCCAGGGTGAGGAGGATGTAGTCTCGAATCTAGTGAATGAGGATGACCCTGAAGAAGAACAAGCAGATTGCAGAAGTGATGGTTTATTATTGCAGATTGCAGCAGTGGAGGCAGAGTGGAATGCATTGATTGTAGGTACTACACAAGTGGAATGCTTCATATACCCAACAGGGTGCACCAACTTACTTTGAGCCTTTTGTTCAAGAGATTTATTTGGAAGCTTATGAGCATGATGTAGATTTGGTGCAACATTTCAATGTGTTGGAGAATTCATTTGGTTGCATGTCTAAAAAAGGAATCATATCTCTAGATAGCATGTTGTATAAAGGGGAAATTCTGTGGGGTTCAGTTGATGAGAGAAGTCCACACTTCTAAGGTTGAAAATCACTTTGGGGTACAAAAGTAGTTGCAAATTTTCAAATGTCTCCATGTATTGGCCCAAGATGCAAGTTGATGTTTAAAAATTCATTCCTATTAGAATATTACATTTTCCACCACTTAGTTTAGACAACGGTTCTAGTGATAATTACTTGCAGTTCTTCAGTTATAGTTATATCAACTATATTTCTCCTTTTTAAATTTGTTCACTGTTCATCAATGAAATCAATCAAGAATTTTACCCTCTCAATTTGGTATCAGAGCAAGGTGTGCACAAAAGCATGGTAGTTGGAGTGACGTAATGCCTGAAGGTTGGTAGAGAATGAGATACCCTATATTTTATAAGAGTCTGTACACAAAATCATGGTGGAGCCGACATTTAACTGTAGTTCTTTCACTATGTTTCTCAAACTAAGTAAATTTTAGTTGCCATTCTCTTTCACATAGTTTAATGATCAATGTTCATGTTGAAAATCTAATATGCAAAGTTATCAATGAAAGGTTAAAAAATATTGGTTGTGACTATCCATTCTAAACTAAATATGTGGCTATAATCCAACAAGAAGCATGCATCTGAGGCCATAGAAGAAGAATGGTTTACCCCCCCACATGACCTTACGAAAGAGGCAGATGCCCATATTGGGCTTCTCTTTCTCTTCCTTTTCTTATTAAGGGAGTGTTGTTGTAGCAGAGTAGAGCATTGTACTAGCATAGAGGTTAGGAAAAGGAGATGTGATGGTTTTCTATTGAAGGATAGAATAGCAGTGTTGGGCAATGGCATGGATTATTTGTGGCATATGTCATTGTTATCCAAATGCTTGTATAAAATGTCAAAAGCCCAATTAATGACATCAAATTTTTCATCAATTGCGGTGGTGGCTCATATAGTGTTGGCCATTTTTTATGCAATTTAGTTCTATAGGGTAGATGTGTTCGCTATTAGTTTAAGAATATGTACATGAACTACAACCATAGTTTTGGCAACATAAATCAAGAGAAAATGACTTGCCATGCTTAATACCTAGATTATGTTGCATCAACCAATAAGAGGAATAAGCGGGAAAGTGTCTAATATTGAGGTTCAAACAAAATAAATAAGGTTTCACAAGATAAATGTGGTTAGATTACTATTTGGGATTATAGTGTAAATAATTGAACACTTCTTCAAGGATATTGATGGGACAATTACATATCTTTAGTGAAAGCTTTGGGTATGGCCTTATTAATGGAGTGATTGATCAAGTGTCTATTGTACCTATTACTCCTCTATCAAAGGTTGTAGTACTTCCTCTGGTGCTACGTTTTGGAGGGTAAAGGACTAAAAATTTGTGGCACTGAAGGCTGTAGGTTTTCCATCATCTCAAGCTAGCTTATCACTTAAGGATGGCATTTTGTATGAGAAGCACATGAATTTGTTTTTACTTTTTGTTTTTTATTGGTTGGCATATTTTACATTGCATATATTGTGAACTTTTCTTTTTGAAGACAAGTAAGAGACTTGGTGAATTCATTATGGATTGTTGTCCAAATAGTTCATGAGACAACTTGATGGAGCAATGGATTGTTGTCCAATAATTTAAGGATCTATGATTCAAGAGTTCAAGGAGGTGGTAATCCTGAAACTTGTGAATTCAACTTAGAGCTCTATACCCTTCCAACATTTAGAAGGCACTTGAGGGAGTTCCACTTAATTCAAGATTTGTTTCTTTAAAGAAAAATCTTCTCAATACTATGTATTTATTAAGTATCATTTCTTGAAGGAGAAAGTTAGTGATGAAGAAGTAAAATTGGAGTATGTATCTACAAAAGATCATATTGCATATATTTTCACTAAGTCTTTGCCTGTAGATACATTTGAGTATTTGAGAGACAAATGAGGAGTCTCTACCCCTCTTGATGAGAACTAGGTGCATTGAGATGCATCAATCCGATGGACTTTACAATCTTATCTCATTATTTAGGTTGATGAGTTGATGTTGCTGCTCAACTGGAGTAGTTAGTGAGTTGTTTCAGAGTTGTAAATTTATTCTTAGGGGAAGAGATTGTTCTTTCTAGTGGGGAGAGAAGCTTAGCTAGTTTATATATTTGGCATTCCTGTCAAAGGGGGAGAGAAGCATGTTCAAAACTGTTTTATCTTTGGAGCTTTATGTGCATGATCTTAGGGGGAGCCTGTTAGATTTTTCTGATGTTGACCTATTCCTTTGCATTGATTGTTTTTCACATTTATATGTTGTCATCAATGCTAAAGGGGGAGATTATTGGACATTATTGTTGACAGGATATGTTGTTGTCATTGATGTCAACATATTCTTGTGCTTTGGTATTGCGGAGAATTGTTTTGGTGATCTGGTGATTGCATTTGAGGTTTAGGTCTTTCTGTTCATTGGCTAGAAGAGTCTAGTTTTTTATCTGGTGAGCTCTGGTATGGTCATATCTTGTGTTGCAAATTTGGGAGAATGTCTTCTAGGATGTTCATGTGTATCTTCATTTCAAGTGGTTCATTATTTGGTGCTCTGAAAGCTATCTTTCTTATCCGAATTTCTATTGTGAAGTGTTCTTTAATGTTAGTGTGTTGATCGATGAAGATTTTCATAAGTGGATAAGTGCACCAAGATGGTGAACAAAAAGGGGGGTATAAGTGGCCAGTTTTTTTTCTTCTGAAAATAGGTAAACCTGAACTTCAAAGAGATATTTGAAGGTCATGCACTCAAAACTAGGTGTTGAGAAAAGAATAAGATTTTTAGTACTCTGAATCTAGTTTCTAAAATACTATTTTTTAAAAAAATTGGATAAGATTAAGAGAGTCAAACCTTTCACGCACGAAAAATTGTTCCTGATTTTTTCAGAAAAACATAACATAGTTGTTTTCGTGCACTGCACAAAATATATAGTTAGATTTAGTATTTTGCAAAACCCTTTGGTAGGATGATAGGTAAGAGTGGGATCTATAAGTTGTGTATTTTTTTGTAATTTTCCGTTGAGTATTTTTTTTTTATGACTTTTTGAAGTGACTAAATCCTGAAAATTTGGTACCTGTTTGTGCGTTGGACATAACTTGCATCAAAATAATAAAAAAAATGCAAACTTTTTTTTATAAAGTGTATATAATCTAGTATAGAACAATAATATGTAATTTATTTTGAATTTGGTTAAGTATATCAAAAGTTTTTAAAAAATGGTAGACATATGTCTGTGAGGACTATCAAGGCACTGATAAAGAAAATTAAAGTTTACTATGCTAATGTTGTCCAAAAATAGAAAAATTTATATGGTCAAAAAATTGAGAAGATGTGTGAGATTATGGTGGTAATTTTAGAGATACCCACTTGATCATTTGTAAATCTGATGACGACGAAGTCAAGAAATCATGTTGGAGGATGAAAAAATGTGTAAAGGGACAAAAATGGGGGAGAAATGGGCTTGCAAGCCTTAGGGTAGTTTTCCAACCCTCTTACCAAGCCAAAACCCGCATGGGTTTTGAAAAACAAAAAGTACTATTCGTATTTCTAAACAACTCGTACGAGTTATGTAGAACTAAAACCATTATTTTGTGTTTCACAAAACCCGTACGGGTTATGTAAAACTAAAAACATTTTTTTGTGTTTCACAAAACCCATACGTGTTATGAAGACATAATAATGTATGCTTTTAAACTTAGCATTTACTACTCATATGTTAGACATACCTATATAATATGTGTTTATGTATGTATATATGCATATCTATAGTTATATATACATATATTTATGTAGATATATGTATATATGTTTGTATACATTCATGTATCTCTTCTTTTTCTCTCTCTCTCATCTTCCTTCCCCCATCACCGTCTGTCTATTCTAAGCCCTAATTATCCTCCTTGAGTTCTATTTCATCTCTCTCCCCCTCACACTTCTCTCTTTTTTGATTCTCTCACCCTTTTCTCCTTCTCGTTCTCTCTCTACCTCATGTCTCTCACCCTCTCCTCCTCCTACTCTCTCTCCCTATCCCATTCTCTCTCTCTCTCTCATTATCCTATCCTATTCTCACCCTCTCCCCCTTCCCTCTCTTTCTCCCCCCTCTCCCTCCCCCTCTCATTATCGTCTCTCTCTCTCTCTCTCTCTCTCTCTCTCTCTCTCTCTCTCTCTCTCTCTCTCTCTCTTTATTTATCCTATTCTCCTTATCTTTGCTCTCCCTCTCCCTCTCCCTCTCTCCCAATTTCTCCTATATCTCTCCCCCTCTCCTTATCCTATTCTCTCCCTCTCTCTCTCTCTCTCTCTCTCTCTCTCTCTCTCTCTCTCTCTCTCTCTCTCATTTTTCCAATCTCCCTCTCTCTCCCTCTCCTTTTTCCAATCTCCCTCTCACCCTCTCATTTTCCAAATCTCCCTCCCTCCCCCTCTCCTTAACCCCTTCCCTCTTTGTCGCTAACTCTCTCTCCATTCCCCTCTCCTTATCCTATTCTATTCCTCTCTCTCTCTCTCTCTCTCTCTCTCTCTCTCTCTCTCTCTCTCTCTCTCTCTCTCTCTCTCTCTCTCTCAATTCTACATAACCCGTACGGGTTATGAGAAATTGTGAACGTTCACATTAAAGGTTTCCATTACCCGTACAAGTTATGGGAAAATCTTAATATATTTTAGTCCCAATGACCTAAAAACTAGCATTGCAAGTTGTTTGAAGGCCCCACTACTTTTGCACATGATTTTCCTGGGATGATAACAGTCAGGTTTTCATATTTTTTTGTCACTTTTTCTTTGAAATGATTGATTTGTCTCATATATTGGATTGTTTTTTAAGTTATTTTATCATTGTTACTTTAGGTTATAACAAAATGATGATAATTTGTTTTTTTTTTGCTTTGATCATGATTGATTTTTCTTGTATTTTGGTTTTTTTCGAAATTATTTTATTAATGTTACTTTAGATTATAACAAAATGATGATCATTTGTTTTTTTTTTGCTATTTGATTGTGGATTGTCATCATGATGTTATGTGTAGGACAATGGGAAAGAACAAGAGAGGAACAAATGAACAAAGAGAGGCAACAAAGGAAAGACAAAGGGAGCGTATGAGGAGATTACGTGAAGGTACGTCATCTAATGCACCTAATGAAAGTGATGAACATTCAACAATTGAAATTGATATGATGAATGCACCAAATAAAAATGATCAACATACACCAATTCAAATACATATGATGAATGCACCTAATAAATGCAATGAACATACACCATTTGAAAATGATTTGGTGAATGCACATGTTAATGACATTGGAGAAGATATACCATTTGAATTTGATGTGATCAATGCACATAATGCACCTAATGAAAATGAAGAGAATGCACCAATCTTAACACCTCTTAGAATAATTCATAGAAAACCAAAGTTCCTAATAGATATTGATGAAAATATTGTGAAGCCAATGCATGATAAAATTTCCAAAAAAACTTGTAGAAGAACGGTTAGAAGAATTTGGAATAACTATTTTGAAAACTTAAATCAAAGTAGAAGATACCAATTAGTTGTTGAAATGATTAAAAATTTGAAATTTAGAGAGACAATGAAAATTTTGGGGTTAAGAACATCCGAAAATAATAGTGAAAGAACCATTGTGAGAAATATTTTTGATGCATACCAAGCCATTGGTTCGAAATCACGCACTAAAGATGCTAATGTTACTCTTCGTGTCCTCACATCAACCATAATGGGAAAGGAAATAAAAAAATCTTGTTTAATAAGAAAAACAAGCAAGTCATTAAGGATAAGTAGAACCACATTACACTATGCCTTAGAGAGGCAAGAGAAAATCGAGGATCTTGACAATAATTCTCTTTGGGCATTCTCGGGTAGACTCCCATGCAAGGACAAGGTTGTTGTTGATGCACTAAGAACATTAATTGAGAAATATTGGCATGACAACACAAGGGTTTCACCCAACCAAAGAGATGTTGTTAGAAGACAAATTGGAATTAGTAATCGTGAGCCACATCCAAAACACTATTTAGATACAACTCAAACACAATTTTATGAAAGGTTTCTTCAAAGCTTTCCTCAGATTAAAACTAGTCAAAGATTTTTTGAGATGACAAAATCATTTTATGTTAAGATTAATCATGCACGTACTACATTTTGTTGTAGGGTCCATGTTGAATTTTCCATGCATTATGATATTTATCGCTATATATGTTGTACTTTGTACACTAACGATGTTTTACAGGAATGTGGTCTACAGGCACCTCCTAAGTCACCAAGAGAATTTATTTCAAGTGTACTATGTAGACGAGATGACAGGTGCATTTACTATAAGATGATGTGTTTGAGAGGTTCTTGTCCTACATGTGGCACTTTGCAACAGTTGCATAGATGCCTACATCTGGATAGCACACATGAAATTGGTAAGGAACTAATTTCTATTGGAAAATACAAGTCAGTCACATATGGTGTTAAAGATGCAGAAGAATTAAAGAGGTGTGAGTTAGTGAAAAGGGATATATGTGTAGCTGATTTTACGAAGATGTTTCAAGAGAAACTAGTGTGTGAGTACATAGGTCACACACATAGAGCTAGGTGGTTAGATGAGAAATTCAAGTTGTGTAAGGACACTTTCACCCTCGACACTATTGTCTATATCATTGATTTTGTTGAGAATTATACACTAAAGCCGCAAAATGAAGTACAATCTACATGTATTACCACTCTACACGTTACAATTTTTGTACACATAGCATTCATGCATGCACATGATAGCACCGAGGAGGACAAAAAGGTTATAAGAGAATATCACTTCTATATCAGCGATGATCGTACTCATTCCTCAGAGTTTGTGCAAGGATTCTTTACAATCTTTTATGATATTTTAAGGGAAAGAGATATAAGATACAACCAACACTTAATATGGTTGGACAATTGCATCGCACAATTCAAAAATGCAAGGATGTTCTATTGGTTGACTAGGATGCATGTGACAAGTGGTGTGCAACATTTTTGGAATTTCATTGAGGTAGGGAATGGAAAGGGAGAGCATGATGGTGCAGGAGCATGTGTGAAAAGAGCTCTTACCAGAGAGGAATTAAAGTACGAAGGTGGTGCAATGTTAATAGATGAAGAAACAATTGTGCAATGGTGTAACTCTACGATGGGACCAGATAATGCAAGTAAGTCTATGGTTTCTAGATATTTTTGGTTAATAAGTGAATCTAACATTGAAAACTATCTAGATTTTTGTACAATTACTGGATTAAGTGACATGCATTCATTTAGAAGTTCAAATGCAACATCACTAATTATTTATACTAGACAGATTGCATGCTTTTTCTCTTCATGTATGCATTTTGTGTGGGATGAATTTGAATCAAAAGAGTGGGTTGACCAATGGTCTTGTAGACCTTTGCAAACCCTAGATACATATCAACTTCCTAGAGCACTACAAATGAACCAGATTGAAGCATCAGTGGATTTTGACCATGTACCAGACATAGTTGAACTAGGTAAAGGGTTGCAATTTGCTACAATTTTAAGCTCAATTTATTAGTATTAACTTATGCTGATTTTGGTATTAACTTATATCCTTCTATTAAATGCAGGTCAGGTATATGCAGTTATTGTGGATGAGAACAATGAAGAAGGAACAAATTAATTTTTGTGTCATTGTATTGAGGCCAAAAAGAAATTGACTTCTACAGTGGTTGATGGAGAGGGTATTGAGTACCCAATAGGATCTGTTGTTGTGACAAGGACATGGCTTAGAAGGTATCGTTGTTGTGTCGAGTTGTATTGAGACCTCTTAAACTCATTTATTTAGCAGTCATTGTATTGATTTTGGCATTAAATTATCCTTATATAAAATGCAGGTACCCTATCAAAAATTCTAATACCCTATCAAAAATTCTAATGCCTTGTTGTTTGAGGACTTTGAGACACATAGACATATTCTTCATTACTCAAACCTTCTTGTTGCAACAAATATTCATTTGATTAAATATCATGGTAGACCTCTTAACAAGGATTTGTGGAAAGTTCGTGAATCTGACCATAAGGCAATACTTGAGACACTAAGGGTTAGAGCTGATCTAGGAGGTTCACTTGATTGATTTTGGGCCATCTAGAAGAATAATTCTACAATATGGTAGAATAATTTTAATAATTTTATATATATCTTTTGCGAAACATTGTAACTTCACTTTTTTGGATGTTCTCTACATGCATATGATTTGCAATATGCATATGAGTTGTAATGTGCATATGTAGATGCCAAATTTTGTATATAAAAGCATCAATGAGTTGTAATTTGCATATCTAGATGCTAAATTTTGTATAAAAAAACAACAATGAGTTGTAATGTGCATATCTAGATGCTAATTTTTGTATAAAAAAAATGAGTGGTAATTTGCATATTTAGATGCAAAATTTTGTAAATATAAACAGTAACGAGCTTGATCATTTATATTAGATGCCAAATTTTATATATGAAAGTCTCCATGGGGCAGATTTTCAAATTTTGAGAGCCCAAATTTATACCATTTGATTATAAATACATTTGTAATAAACTTGTACCATTTGATTATAATTTGTATTATTTGATTATAAATAACTGTGTCTGATTCTGACATATGTTAAATAACTTGCAAATGGGTATCTGAATATGCAAATTTTTTTCCAAGTGTTTTGGGAAAGTTTTGAGTTATTATTGAATTACCCGATTTGAAGGGCTAGTACGAATAAGCCTCCTAAGTGCATTTTTGTGTATTGGGAAGTGAACCAGTCAAATTGGGCATGTGAAAGATTTTTTCAGGGTGTCATAGGTGTGTTAAACCCTTGATATATGTTTGGTTAAGCCATTGAAGTTGAAAACCCGATTTGAGCGCTTGGGTGATGCCTTGAGAGTGCATTGAGACAAGGTGTGAAAGGGTGAGAAACCTAGTATTGGATGATTGGAGTATGATTGGTGAGAAACCCAACCATCTAGACACGCTTGTGTAGATGGTTCGTTCCCATGACAAGAAGAATGAAAGATGCACTATTTGCCACCTTGAGCTGACGGTTTTTGATGATTTTTTATGCGATAGAAAAAATATCACCACAAGAAAATGGAATTGAGTTGTCCAAAACCAAGAGATGTCCTTTTAGGAAGCGACAACATGACCCCATAGGTTCAAACAAATCATCCATAATTGCCACGGTCTTCGAGTTACGCGACGTCAAAGTTTGACGGTTTTTTCCACTTTGAACGCTCATGGGAAAACATCGCTATGAGGTGGCTTGAAACGATCAGATGTCTTGGGGAGAGATACAAGGGAACACCTAGAGTAAAACCAACCACCTAGATGCGCTCACACGGATGCTTCGTTTCCATGATGAGCAAAACAAAAGATGCACTATTTTGCCACCTCTCACTGACGACTTTTGATACAACAAAAAAAATCTCACCACAAGAAAATGGAATTGAGTTGTCTGAAACTGAGAGAGGATTTTTTACGTAGCAAAAACATGACCTCATAGGTTCAAACGGATCTTCCATAAGTTCCACGGTCTCCAAGTTACACAATGTCAAAGTTTGACCATTTTTTCCACTTTGAGCACTCAAGGAAAAACGTCACTACGAGGTGGCTCGAAATGATTGGACATCTTGGGGAGTGAAAAAAGGGCACACCTAGCATAAACCTAGCCAACCGAACATGCTTGCATTGATGGCTCGTTCCCACGACGAGCATAACAAAAGATGCACTATTTTGCCACCTCTCACTAATGGTTTTTGACGTTTTTTGATGCGACAGAAAAAATCTCAGCACAAAAAAAACACAATCGAGTTGTCCAAAACTTAGAGAGGCTTTTTTAGGTAGTGAAAACATGACCCCATAGGTTCAAACAGATCATCCATAAGTGCCACGGTCTCCAAGTTACGCAACGTCAAAGTTTGACCATTTTTTCCACTTTGAGCGCTCAAGGGAAAACGTCGCTATGAGGTGGCTTGGAATGATCGGATGTCTTGGGGAGAAAGAAAAGGGCACACCTAGTGTAAAAGCAACCACTCAGATGTGCTCGCATTGATGGTTCATTCCCACGATGAGCAGAACAAAAGATGCACTATTTTGCCACCTCTCACTGACGGTTTTTTACGATTTTTATGCAACATAAAAATTCTCACCACAAGAAAAAGGAATCAAGTTATTTGAAACTGAGAGGATTATTTAGGCAGAGAAAAAATGACCCCATAGGTTCACACAGATCATCCATAAGTGCCACGGTCTTCAAGTTAAGCGACGTCAAAGTTTGACCGTTTTTTCCACTTTGAGTGCTCAAGGGAAAACGTCGCTATGAGGTGGCTTGGAATGATCGGACATCTTGGGGAGAGATAAGGGCACACCTAGCATAAAACCAACCACCCGAATGTGCTTGAGCTGATGGTTTGTTCCCACGATGAGAAGAACGAAAGATGCACTATTTTGCCACCTCTCACTGACGATTTTTTACGCTTTTTAATGTGACAGAAAAAATATCACCACAAGAAAATGAAATCGATTTGTCCGAAACTGAGAGAGGATTTTTTAGGAAGAGACAACACGGCCCCATAGGTTCACACAGATTGTCCATAAGTGCCATGGTCTCCAAGTTATGCAACGTCAAAGTTTGACCATTTTTTCCACTTTGGGCACTCAAGGGAAAACGTCGCTACGAGGTGGCTCCAAACGATCGGATGTCTTGGGGAGCAATACAAGGGAACATCTAGTGTAAATCTGACCACCTGGACATGCTCACACTGACGATTCATTCCCATGATGAGCAGAATGAAAGATGCACTATTTTGCCACCTCTCACTGACGGTTTTTGACGAAAGAAGAGATAATTGGTTTGATTTGATATTAAAATGATTGCTTCAAATATTCTTTTATAGGCAATTTGGATGAATAGGTGTGTCTCTTACCCTAAGGCCGACTTGTTATGGAATAAAATTTAAATGAAAACCTCACCTAAGTCGACTCATCCTTAGATAAATTTCAAATATGCTTTGTGCGCTCAAATCTTGTCTTAATTAATTCTTGAAATGATGAACTTCACTCCATAAGCATGAGTTTATGAAATAATAACTTCACTCCAATCTCTTCATGCACAAAGGACTCAAAGAAAATTCACTCAATCAAAATACACAATATCAGCATTACCAGTGTCGGTACTTGGGTATACACAATATGAGCAATAGATAGTTTAAAAGTATATGCCATATGAGTTACAAGTAATGAACAAATTGGATCACATTACAAGACATATACATAATGAACAAGTTTGATCACATTTCAATAGCAAATAACTAAGTTTCAAGAATATCAAGTTTCATATATATCAATGAACAAATTGGATCGGATATCAAGTTTCATATATATCAAAATGAATAATAATCATGTACATATCAAAAAATGGCATAGATGACAAATCAATAATAGTTACAAAATTATGGCATGTGCCATGTAATATATTAAAAAATTGGTCCTTCAATGACCACAGCTACAATTATATGTCTCTATCGGTATCTATGACTGTGGCGGATCATCAAAATCAAGCCTCTTCGAAGCAATACGTGGCTTTGTAGGTGGTTGCACAAGGACAATTGAAATGTCGAATCAGATATATTTTCTCAATATAACATCAAAATAACTAAATACTGAACTCTAAATTGTTTGAAGTTGAAATGTTGATTACCTCATCTTTGTCTTCTGCAATTGGGTGAGGCTGAGGATCCGTGGGATGTCTTGAAGGGGGCTGTAACTGGTAAAACAACATTAATATATGTTAATAACATATATGTCAAATAACACATAATAACTAAAAAATGAATAGACTAAAAAACTAGAGCATACCGGAGCCTCAGATGGATGTGCTATGGTCGTAGGTGGCAAAGTCATAGATGAATCAGTTATGACCATTTCCTATATCCATGTTAAGTGATCCAAAAGGAGTTAACTAGAGGGTTTCAACTTTGTTGTGCACTTAGTGAAAAGGAGTTGATCTAAGACAGACATAGCTTTTTCCTTGGTCATGTTGGATCCCATAATATACATGTAGGACATCTACTGAAATGGAATGGTAGAATAACATTAGGAAGTTTGGAAGGGGCTTGTAATAGGTTAAAGACAATTATACAAGTTAATAACCCAAAGTTGTTGACAAACTAGATAAAAAAAATATTTTTAACATATGTACAACAAATGCACACCAAAGCCTCGTATAGTTCTCCTGTAACCTTAGGAGACCTAGTCGAATCTAATGCAACTATTACCATTTCCTGTATGAAAAATGATAACATATGATATAGACATAAAAGGATTTAGTTATTTCAAACAAGAAAGAATGCAATCCAAAGTGAATATGAAGATATCACATCTTCCCTCTGTTGAACCTCATCGACATCAGGTGCATTCATTAATTTCATAAACCCCATATGTTTCTGTATATAGAATAAATAAATTAAGTGCATTTATCAATATCTACATATACATGTTTAATCATAATAGATTTCAACAAATGAATTTAAATTGTACTGAATTACCTTCTATCGTTTGGGTGTCCGAGAGGATATCTTTTTCTGCCTCAGAGTGCTAGAGGATGGCTTTCTCACATGAGATATCCTCGAGGCAGGTGGGGTAAACTAACAAAAAAAAATTAACATAAGGGAAAAGACCATGTATTTAATATATCACTTAAGTCAAAAATATATAAATCTAAATGGTACCGCATAGCTATCTTGGCCAAAGTCAATGGCCGAAAGCGTGATATCATCAAGTTGGGACATCTCAGCCATTGATAAGCCCTATAAAACACCAAGTAATGATACATATAATTAACAAAGGTATTTTGAAACCAATGTATTATTATATTTTTAACAAATTTATAAATCTTTACCTCTGGTGGCGAAACTACTCATGATCGTGGAGTCAACTAAAAAGTATGTGGTGTACTCCGACCACCTATTGCACCCTGCAATGCATTTTATTTATATGTCACTTTAAATTGTTCTAAAAATAAAAATTCATTTTTTTTTTATAAGATTTAGTCACTTAATTGATAGCATGTCATAAATAGAATTAAACGCACCTGTGTCTGATAGAGAGGGTACACCATATTGATCAGTTCATCGATGAGGGTCACATCCTTTGCAGTGGAAGCATGAAATCTACTCCCGCAACATGTACATGAATGAGATGTCAAAACATCCTCATCCACATCAGTGTCTATACTAGAACATACACCCTAGCAGGTGGGGCACATATGCTGAATGGGTTGGCGCATGCCAAATGATGCATGAGGTGATGCTGATGAAGGAGGTGTCACTGATGAAGGAGATGTTGTTGATGAAGGAGGTTCCATTGATGAAGGGGGTTCCGTAGGTGCTGGTACATCCTCTACTCCTACCAACTGTGTGCCATGCTGAACAATGACATCAGTTAATGATGCAGCTGCCTGAAGAGTCTGTAACTCCATAGACTCCTTCAAGGATATGGGGACAAAGACATGAACCATGGGTTTAGGAGTTGTACGCCTCCTATGTTGTGGCTCTACCACCCTATGGGCCCTAGGTCTATCTTGCACAAATCCTCTCCCTCTACCCTAAAAGTTTTGGATGTTAAAGTAATTCAGCTTCTCGCCGAGGATAAACTCACAAAACAACTTTCTCAAAAAATATAGAGGCACCTCCCAATTATTACAAGGTGGTTGGTCAAAGACCATATACCACCTATCCCAAAAAGCTTCTTTCAGCTTAGCATGAACACACCAATGTATAGGAAACCGAGTCGTATTTAGTTCTAGGTTGTTACTAGTAACAGGATTGATGAAAAGAGCACATATGTCAGCTTTACCTATGCCCTTTTTTTTCACTTGATCATATGACAACCCATCCACATAAAATGTTCGACATCTATCCCTCCATGAACCCCATTTCGTAACCTTCGTAGATACCTCATTTGCACTATTAGCCATTGTTTCTAGTGTTCTGGTGAGGGTTGAGTGGTGCTCAAGCTTAGAGGACCTCAACCTATTCACCAATATAGAAATTTGGGCACTATTTTGTGTAAGGCGATTGATGAGATCCTCTTGTGTGGCATCTACATGATCTAATGGAGGACATGGAGGGTTTCGGGGTGGCAGTGGTTGTTGAGGAGAAGCATTTTGAGGATTTTGAGGGTTTTCTTGTTGCTCATGTGTAATGTTTTACATAATTTTCTTGTGTTGCTTGTGCAGGAGGAGGTCTTTGTTGTCTATTTCATTTTTGGAGATTTCTTGAAGAATCTGACATCAAATTAATAAAAACAAAACTTAAATAAATTAAAAAACCCTACTTCAATTAAAATGCAAACAAAAATAATCAAACCAATCAAATCTCACCTATTCGATGGGGTGCCATTGTTGAAAATTGCTCTCAATGTTGAGAAAATCCAAAATAATTGCAAACCCGTGCTGAAAATGGCCAAAACCCGTGGCCTACACACAAAAATAATGTAGGGGTTTTGAGAAACTTTTAATTTTTTATTAAAAAACAAAATGTTCCTCAAACTCGTACGGGTTTTGAGGAACTTTTTGTTTTTTAAATTGTTTTTAGCTAGGCTTGGTGTTACCAAGCCTATCACATTTTTGAATTTTTAGAACCCACATGGGTTATGAAAAAAATAGTTTTTTTGGGCATGTGGCGACTTTTTTGTTCACCATCTTGATGCACTTATCCAAGTGGTGTTGGTGCAGCTATTGCGGATGGTTCTAATGTGCTTGTTGGTGTTTCCTAATCATACCCTATTTGTCTTGGTGGTCCACATTGATTATTGTGTGAGTTCTTGATGATCTTCATGGTTTGGTGATATTCTTCATGTTATGTGGTTTTCTTGGTGGTTTAACGTGTTGGGGTTGATCTTGGCAAGATTTCTAGTGGTTGTGTGTGTTTGAGAAGTTCATTTAGGTCCATGCTATGTTATTTATGGCATTGTATTGGTCCAGTGGTTGATTTATGTATCATGTGATGTAATTTTGTAATTAGGTGTTAAGGGTTTGGCCAACCTTGTAGTCAAGGTTGATGATCTATATAAATGAGTGTAATATTCATGTAATTTGGTGTCATAGGTGTTGATTATGCATTATCAGAGAGTGGTGTATGTGCAAATAAGTGAATTCATCTTTCGGTGTGGTGAGCTGAGAAAACTTTGGTGAAGGGCAAACATTTGAGCTTAACTGGAACTATCATCAGGCATTAGCAGATGTTATTTTTGCAATTCATTCTTTCTGGATTGTAGTCTGAATCTTTTTGTAAGGTAGTGAATCTAAGGGTTGGAGCCTTCTAGGTCATTGTAATTTGAGCAGTGAGATCTAGGTAGTGTGCCTGAATGCATGTGTGTTCCCCATTGAAATATTTACACACACTACTATAGAGTATCATCTTATTGTGGGTAGGTTCCCACTATGGTTTTTCCATTAACCAAGTTTTCCACATCAAAAATATTCATGTTATGTGTGTTGATGTTATTGTTGCTATATTTCTTTATGTTGCAGTTAATTAGATATGAGATTGTGCTTAATTGATTTAATATGGTGAAAGTTGATTCACCCCCCCCTCTAAATTTTCCTTGTTGTTGCCAACATACCAAAGCTACAAATTAGCTAAATAACATAACCCTTAAGACCATGAATATAAATGAATCTATACTTGTAAATAAAAATGAATCCATACATGTATACATACATAAATATCATTTATAGGTGATTCACACATGCACTATGACCTCATTTCATAAATCCCCTTAAGACCACGTATAAATGAATCCATACATGTAAATATAAATGAATCTATACACATACATACACATATAAATTCAAATCCATACATACATACTGAGAGGGGGGGGGGGATTGAATCAATATATTGAAAAACTGATACAAAGTTCCCAAACTCAAACTCAGTCAAACAAAGTAAACATATCTCAGTCAAGATCAATATTCATAAGAATACTTGACATCAACTGGTTTAACTATTATGACAACTTTAACAGTAAACAACTTCAATCTTGTAAACATAAAAAATGCTTAATCATAACTCAACATATTCATCTCTCAATGCTTCTACATAACATGCCTTATCAAAAATTAACCACATCAACAAATAAGATCACAACCACAAAAGCATTCACCACTTGACACAAATGTTGATACTTGGAAAACCCAAATAGGTAAAAACCACGGTGAGATGAGACTCACAAGGATAGCTATATGAACTCTTCTGAATTTTGCCCTGTTAGGAGCCAAGCCTGTTAAAGCTTTACAATAAGTCCTGTTAAGAACTAATTCCAGTTAGGAATCACCCAGTTAAGGGATTTACAAATATTCCTTAATGAAAAGCACAATACCCTGTTAGGAGTAACCTCGCTGGAGGATTTAAGAATCCAAGCTAATGGACCACCTTGTTAGAGGATTTAATGAGTAACCAAGCTTGTTAGAGCTTACCTGGTTAAGGGATTTTACTTATGTTGTAATTGTTAGAAAACAACAGGTTTTCTTGATCTATCTAAGTAGCACTACATTTGCTTGATCGGATCCTTCTATGCTTCAATCTTCCTTCACTCAAAGTGTAGATCCATTCACCAGTTAGGCAACTACACAATCAACATGTTTTCTACCAATCTTTCCAACAACCTTTGCAACAACTTCATCAACCTTAAATAGAAATCAATTAGGTCGATAACATAGAAAAAACCTAATTCTCATCATCGAGATTACAAACAAGTTGGTACAATCTTGACCGTTAGAAATCATGACAATCTCTTCACATTCTTCAAGAAAATTCCAACCACTCCATAATCACCACTTCATCAGACTTTGTAAGTCATCACACATTGTGCATTAGATGCAATCCACTTTGCTAATTCCCTAGATAAGAACAAACGTGCCAAAAAAAATTGAACATATCCTCATTCAATGATCACATGTGAGAGAGGGAAAGAGTTTGTATTAGTCTTTAAAAAGTTGGAAATGCACCTTTCACCTTCTATTCTTTTTGAAATTTCTGCTCTACACCCACTTTCATGGTTGCCTTGATTATCATACATTGCGTGGGATTTTCTTTTTATGTTGTTTTGTTGAATCCTCTCCTTGGATTCAGTCTCCAGACGGGTTTAACAACTGATAGGGTTTACCGGTCACATTACATAGAAAGGTTTAACCCTTTACACCTTTACACCGATTCAACTCACAAACTTTACATACTACATACCGGTTTACAACATCTTCCATAAAGCTATTCTTACCGATTACTAGCAAATATCAAAAACAACAATATCAACAATAACATGAATACCATTACTAGTTCAATTGACATCAATGAAAACATATCATTAATGAAATCTCTATGCAAAATACCAACAAACTTAAAATGCCAACAATCTCCCCCTTTGGCATTGATGGAAATACAAATATCAACGCCTCTAATTGCTGCTGAGATTGGTGAATAAAAATCCTGGTTTACATTACCAAGTATTCACCTTGCTCTATCTGTCTTCAACTTGCTGCGAGTTCACCTAATCAAACACATAATTCTTCTCCTCAATCACATAATTCTTCTCCCCCTTTGACAACAATGCCAAAGTGAAAGTAAAACATGTAATTCTTCTCTCACTGTGATGTTGATGCTCCCCCTATGGAATACATCCACTTCTTCATCAATCCATGTAAAATTTTGGAAGTAATTCAGGGACTGATGCAATCAACATCATGCTTAACTAACTTCATGAAGAGGGATAACCCCCAATTGACTTCTAAGATACTCGAAAGTGGTCTTAGGTAGAGGTTTGGTAAAGATATCTGTAAGGTACTCCTTGGTAGAGACATGCTCCAAGATGACATCTTTACTTTGAACTTTTTCCCTCAAGAAGTGATATTTCAATTCAATGTGCTTAGTCCTTGCATGCAAAACATGATTTTTAGAAATGTTTATTGCACTTGTATTATCACACAAAATCTTTATTGGTTATGAGATTTCCATCTTCAAACCTTCCAAAATGTGCCTCATCCACATAGCTTGTGTGCAATTCATATAAGTTGCTACATACTTAGCTTCAGCAGTAGATTGTGAAGTGCAAATCTGCTTTTTGCTACTCCATGAGACAGGCCTTCCTCCTAGAAAGAATGCTCGACTAGTAGTACTCTTCCGGTCATCAATATTTCCTGCCCAATTAGCATATGTGTATGCTTTCAAATCAAAATTTCCACCATATGGATACCATAACCCATAGTGAATAGTACCTTTCAGATATCTAAAAATTCTTTTGGTTGCCATTAGATGTGCCTCCTTTGGATTCTTTTGAAATCTAGCAACAATACCAACTGCATGGGCAATATCGATCGATTGTGAACAACATAGTGTAATTTGCCAATCATTGACCTGTGTTCCTTTATATCTACAAACTTAGATGCATCTTCCTTGGACAATTTACAACATGTAACCATTGGGGTTCCAACTGGTTTACAGTCACTCATACTGAAAGTCTTCAAAACCTCTTTCACATACTCGGATTGAGTAATGAAAATACCATTCTTCATCTATTGTATCTGTAAGCCTATGGAATTTTTTATTTCCCCTACTAATGACATCTCAAATTCATTCTTCATTTCATCTGCAAAATAATTACTCATGTCATCATTACCTCCGAATATAATGTCGTCTACAAATACTTCACTGACCAGTATCTCATCTCCTTCAGACTTGAGATAAATGTTGCTATCATCACTAGTTCTAGTAAAGCCTATCTTCATCAGATGAGTATGAAGTTGTTCATACCATGCTTTGGGTGCTTGCTTTAATCCATACAAGGCTTTATGCAATTTGCATACCATGTCTTCCTTATTTGTCAATGCATAACCATCAAGCTACTCTATATAAACCTCTTCTTCTAGTATTCCATTCAAGAATGCAGACTTAACATCCATCTGGTATACCTTGAACTTCTTATGAGTTGCAAATGCAAGCAATGTTCTGACACTTTCCAGTCTTTCTACTAGTGCAAAAGTTTCTCCATAGTCTTCTCCTTCTTCTTGTGCATAACCGTTGCATACTAATCTTGCCTTATTGCGAATTACAACACCATCTTCATTTAATTTGTTTCTGAACACCCATTTAGTACCTATAACATTCTTGTTTACCGGCCAAGGTACCAGGGTCTAAGTGTTGTTCTTCTCAATTTGATCCAACTCCTCCTCCATAGCTTTCACCCACTGATCATCACCAAATGCCTCCTTAGCACTTCTAGGTTCAAAGGTGGAGATCATGCAAGAGTTCTCTCTTATTCTCCTTCTAGTTAGTACACCAACATCCTTATCCCCAATTATCTGTTCAAGACTATGATTCAGTCTCACATACCTAGGAATAACATGATCATTCTCTTCAGGTTCAGTTTCATCATTGTCATTTTCCTCTGAATTTATTTGTTTCGGTTGAACAAGTACATCAGGATTTTTTTTACCGGTTTCTGATTTAATAGTTTCAGGTTCCAAAAGCAAAATGCAAGGATCTTCATCCTTCTTCTCAGAACTGGTTCCTTCTAAAATTTCAGGACACTCTTTTAACACGAACATCAACACTTTCAACAATTTTCTATGTCTGGTTGTTGAAGCATTTATAGGCCTTGCTCTTGGTGGAATAGCCAATAAATATGCCTTCATCACTCTTAGCTTCAAACTTGCTTATGTAATCACATCTTTTAATAAAACATTTGCATCCAAATATCTTAAAATAGCTAACATTAGGTAATCTCCCATTCCAGTACTCATATGGGGTCTTGTCCTTACCTTTTTTCACTAGAACTCGGTTCATTGTGTAAACAACTGTACTTACAGCCTCTTTCCAAAATTTTTTTGATACACCTCCTTGTATCAACATAGTCCTAACAACTTTAACCACTGACCAGTTGTTTCTCTCTACTATACCATTTTGTTGTGGTGTCCTTGGTGCAGAAAGTTGTCGCTTGATACCATTATCATCACAATATTTAGTGAACTCTGCAGAAGTGAATTAACCACCTTGATGTGTTCTTAGACATTTTATCTTTTTTCCACTCTCTTTCTCAGCTAAGGCTTTGAATGCCTTGAATTTACCAAAATCTTCATTCTTATCCTTCAAGAATGTGACCCACATCATCCTTGAACAATCATCAGTGAAGATCATGAAGTATCTGTCACCTTGAAGGCTTCTTGTTCTTATTGGTCCACATAGATCTGTATGAACCAAATATAACAAGTGCTCTGCTAAGAAGGACTTGCTCTTAAAAGTTGAAGAAGTCATCTTTCCTAGTTGACATTCTTTACAAAGAGCATTAACTAGTTTGTCTAGCTGAGGCAAATCTCTTACTGTCTTAGACTTTCTTATATTAACAATATTGTCAAAATTTATATGACAAAATCTCCTATGCCAAAGCTAGCTATCATCTATTTTTGCAATCAAACAGTTTCTAACTTTAGGATTAAGATGAAATAGATTACCTCCGGTCTATTTCCTGGTTGCAATCAATTCACCTTTGTTGTCAAAGATTTTGCACATTCCATTTCTAAACTCGAGTGGGTATCCTCTGTCATTAAGTTGTGCCACACTTAAAATATTGTGCTTTAGGCCTTCAACCCAATAGACATCGTCAGCACTTCTCTTCCCATTAAGAGAAATAACTCCCTTACTTTTAACCATATAGGGTGAGTCATTGCCAAATCTGATAACACTGCCATCAAATTCTTTTAGGGAAAGAAATTTTCTCCGATCACCAGTCATGTGATGTGAACAACCACTATCAATGATCCAATCATCAGAGTTATCCATTCTGGACACTAGTGCCTTTTGATCTGATATTTCTTCCTTAATAGCTACAAACACAATATCTTCACTAGCATCATCATCAGATTCTTCATCAGTAATACCACTATCAATAGCTACAAGACAATCTCTCTTTCCTTTACCCTTGTACTTCTTAAATTTGTCTTTCTTGTATTCATTTTCACCATTAGGGAGATTTGTTGTTATATGACCAATCTTGTCACATGTAAAACATTTTAAAGGTAGCTTACCTCTATATTTACCAGTGCCTCTAGGCAGTCGTTTTGCCAACAATGTTTCAAGTTCCACTAAGTTGTGTTCATCTTCAACATCTCTGTAGGATCTAGATTCATAGTTATGGCCGATATCTCTAATTATTCTCATAGATGGGTTAGAGACAAAATCTCTAAATGCAGATTCTGAGTTTTGTACACTACCATCATAGCCATTTAGTTCAAAAGCAGTAAGTTTGCCAGTAATAGAGTCAAGAGTTACCTTTGTCTTGTCAATGGATTTCAACTCCTGAATAGCTGCAACTCAGATAGCATAGACCGGTAGCAGGGTTCTTAGTACCTTACTGATTACTATGACATCTTCCACTTTCCCTCCTACACTCTTTATCTCACCAACTATCTCTTTAATCCTTTGATCGTACTGTTGGATATTCTCACCTTCAGACATTCTCATGTCATCAAACTTTCCTCTTAAACTCTCCTCTTTAGCAATCTTAACATGTTCATCACTGCTATAAATCTCTTCTAATTTATTCCATACTTCATATGCTGTTTCAAGACCATGAACATCAACATATTCAGCATCAAACAGGGAACTGATAATGGCTTCTAATGCCTGGTGATTTTCTTGTTGTTCTTTCTTCTGATAATCAATCAGGGGTCCAGTAGGTGTAGTATACTTATTTTCTATATGATCCCAATATTGACTACCAAGACTCTTAATGTAAATCTTCATTCTGTCACTCCATATTCTATAGTTATCTTTGTTGAACTTCGGACCTTTCTTCATCATGATCTACAAGATCTTTTCCTCAAGCTGTTAGGCTTTTAGATTAAGAGGACCTGAGTTGCTCTGATACCAATTGATGGTATGATGAAAGAATAAGTATCTGGTAGAATACTAAGAGGGGGGGGGTGAATCTGTTGGCATTTCAATAAGATTGCTGATATGAGGATATTGAGAAGGTTGTTGGAGATTATTGATATAACTAAGAAAGGATGATTACTGTCTTAATAATATTATTTTGTCATTGATGTCAAGCAATTGATTTTTTGATTCAGTATGATGTTGCCATATCTTAAAGAGTATGTTTTGATGAGTATAAAGATGTCGGTAAGTGACACAGAATGAAGGGAAGTAATAAGTTATTCATGGGCAACTATTACCGAGTTAGACAGTGATGAGATTTTGTTGTTTTGATTGTTTTGATATCCTATAGATGTGTACTCATTGACTAAATTTGAATAAAAATGATTTCATTCAGTAGATGAATAAAGGTTTGATACTGTTCTATGTTACCGATTAAGAAGCTAGTCGGTAAACACTAAGGTTATCGATATCAGTTAAAGAAGGCAAAATGTCTACCGAGTAAAGTTCAGTATTAACTGAGTAACAACTGAGCAGTAACAGAATGCATTGGATGAATAAAAGAATTATTAAATGAAGGATACCAATGAGCTGGAGATGTATAGATGATTGGTATGTCATGCAAGAAGTTTGTTGAGGATCTACGACAATGAAAATACAAGAGTTAGATCCACAATGCAGATTGAACGGTCATAACCTAGCACAAGTACCAAGGAAGGAATACAAGTTCCAAGGTGAGATAAATATTTTTCAAATCAAAGGATTCAGTGAACCTAGTCAAGTATGATGATCTAATGGCTAAGATTGATCATGGGAAATGTGATCAAGGAGATTAAGCGGTCAGGAATTGCTTATAAATGAGGAATTGTTGATAAACAATCATGCGGGCAAATAGAAGAACAGTGATGCTGCTGTAGTGATCACCGAGCACCGAAGATTGAAGATCTGATTAGAGAATAGATTGAGAAGCCCAGCAAGGAGCAAGATAAGTCTTATGACAAGATTATTTTGAGCACATAGAGTCCGCTTTAGCATTTCAGATGTGAAGTTGTAGATATATTTTATTACTCTTATTTTATTTTGTAAGTAACAGAAAATCTCTTAACTGAGTAGACCTAACAGTCTTATTTGTAAAACCTCTAGCAAGGTAACATTCTAGTTGAGTGTTTGAAATCCTTTGACAAGGTCACTTCTAACAAAGTGGAAGATTCTAACAGATCTGAGGGAAATCCCTTAACTGGGTCACATCTAGCAATGTGTTTATGTAATCTGTAATAGGATTGGCTTTTAACCGAGCATACTCTAGAAGGGTATATTTCTTAGTGGGTCTAAAATCCCATAGTGGTTTTTCCCTATTTGGGTTTCCATGTTAAATCTGGTGTTAAATGTGTTGTGATGTTTTAAGTGTATCTGTTTATGAGTTTGAATGATTTACAGTCCTTGTTGCATATTCAAGTAAAGGCTACCAAGGTTGAATCTGATGAATATATTGCAGATAGAGTTTATATGATTCACCCCCCCCTCTCATCTAACTAACAATTGGTATCAGAGCTTTGGACTTCGAAAGAAAAGTTTAAAGGAACTTGAGGCAAGATCTGAAGATGTATAAGAGGGATGCACCAAAGCTGAACAAGTCAAGTTTTTCCACATGGCAGAAAAGGATGAAGCTGCATTTATCAGCAATCGGAGAATATGCAACATATTATCTAGAGAATGATTACATTGCACCTAGCACCTACCCTATGATGATGGAAGAGATAAAGGCAAAGAAAGAACATATTCAAGCATTGACCAACTCAGAGTTTAATGATCTGGAAGGATGTAATGATGCCAAAGCAATGTGTAATAAGCTCATATCTGTGGATAGTGGTGATGAACATGTTCAAAGAGAAAAAGTAGACAGTCTAAGAGGTCAAATTGAATCCATGAGAATGAATTAAGGTGAGAACATAATTCAATATAGTACAAGGTTAAAGGAAAGTGTCAATCAAATCAAAGGAGCAACAGGAACTATTGAAGAAAAGGATATAACAAGTAAGTTGCTTAGAACACTTCTACTTGCTTATGCCATTCGAGTCTCTACAATTAATGAATTAAGGTCTGTACCAAACATGCCAGTCTCTTTGGATGCTACTATCGGTAAGCTACATGCATTTGAGTTAAGTAATTTTGATAACAGTGGGTCTTCGGTAAATAAAGTTGAAACTACATTCAGTTCTTTTCATCTTGGTGAATCTGATGATTACAATGATAGAGTGTATAAGTATGCTGAAGGAAATCATAGTGGAGCAAGTGAGAGATTTTGCAAAAACATGGAAGAAGTACACAAACTATATGAGGAAATCAGAAAGCAAGAAGAGTTTGAAGCATTATTAGCCAAAAGGTTACCGAGAGGCAAAGGTAAGTATAAAGGAAAGTTACCTTTGAAATGTTTTAACTATGAAAAAATAAGACATATGGCTTCGAACTATCCTGACAAAGAATCTAGTGAAAAGGGAGAATACCGAGATGACAGATAGAAAGACAATCATTATAGAAGGCATCGAGACTTCAGAAGGAGAGATAAAAAGACATGCCTAGTAGCTGATGAGGAATCCAACGATGATAAATCTGATGGGACTGAGACAGAGGAAGTTGTATATGTGGCTATCAAAGATGGATCAGATAAAGAAAGGTATGAGGAAAAAGCCTTAATATCTCACATAAATAATAATGATTCTTGGATCATAGATAGTGGTTGCTCACATCACATGACAGGTGATAAACACAAGTTTGTTAAATTAGAAGACTATGATGGAGGTTATATAAGATTTGGTAATGATGCACCGTGTCTGGTGAAAGGTAAAGGTTCTATCACACTTCTTAACAATGCTAAATGTGATGATGTATATTGGGTTGAAGGTTTGAAATACAATTTGTTGAGTGTAGCACAGCTAAACAATACAAGATACCGAATAGAATTTTAGAAGGGAATTGTCAAAGTTCATGACAAACATGGAAAGTTGGCTGCTACCGGGACTCAAACAAGAGGTAATACATTTCATCTTGACTCAACTTTGAAAAATTGTCTGTATGCAAAAATAAAAGATACCTGGTTATGGCATAAAAGGTTTTGTCATGTAAATTTTGATAACCTGATCAAAATAAGTAAGAAGCACCGAGTAAGAGGTCTACCGAGCTTGGAAAAACCTGAGAATGCAATGTGCCGAGGATGCCAGATGGGTAAGATGACAAGATCAAGCTTTACAAGTAAGTCCTACACTTCTAAAGGAATTTTAGATCTTGTGCACACTGATCTTTGTGGTCCTATCAAAGTTCAAAGTTATTATGGTGATAAATACTTCATATTATTTATGGATGATTACTCAAGGATGATGTCAGCTATGTTTTTAAAAGAAAAATCAGAAGCCTTTCAAATGTTCAAATGGTACAAGGCAAGAGTTGAAAATGAAACAGGAAGACAACTAAAATGTCTAAGATCTGATAGAGGAGGAGAATTCACTTCTGATGAATTTAACCTATTTTGCAATGATCATGGTATAAAGAGACAAGTGTCTGCACCGAGAACACCACAACAAAATGGGATAGTTGAAAGAAGAAATAGATCAATTGTAGATTGTGCTAAAACCCTGATGATAGAAAAGAGGGTACCTCAAACATTTTGGAGAGAAGCAATCAACACTGCAGTTTACACCCTAAACCGAGTACAACTGAAGAAAGGAACTTTGAAGACACCATATGAAATCTGGTATGACAAGAAACCTAATGTAAGTTATTTTAAAATATTTGGAAGTAGATGTTATGTTCACAAAGATGACAGAAATGGAAAGTTTGATCAGAAAAGCGAGGAAGGAACATTTCTTGGTTATTCTTCTAGAAGTAAAGCATTTAAATGTCTGGTCAAATCATCTAACAAAATAGTGGAAAGTGCAAATGTGAAAATTGATGAATTTGCAGAAAGAAATGATGAAGGAAATTCCAAAGAACCATAAGATTATGAGGAGTTTGTATATGTTCAACCAAAAAATCCTAACGAGAAATTTAATGAAGAAAATGAAGAAAATACTCAGTTACCGAGTGATGAAGAAGATCTTATAGAGCCTACCGAGCCTATATTAGCAAAATATGTCAGAAGAAATCATGCATCAAATCAGATTATAAGAGATAAGGATGATCCAGTGATGGCAAGGAACAAACTGAGACATAACACATGTTTGATATCTGAATTTGAACCGAGAATAGTAAAAGAGGCTTTTAGCAATGAAGATTGGGTAAATGCTATGATAGAAGAGATTGAACAAATAAAGAAAAATGAAACATGGACACTGGTCCCAAGACCAAAAGAGAAAAATGTAATCGGTACAAAATGGATTTTCAGAAACAAGCTAAATGAAAAAGGTGAGGTCATTCAGAATAAAGCAAGACTAGTTTGCAAAGGTTATGCTCAAGAAGAAGGAATAGACTATGGTGAGACTTTTGCACCTGTGGCAAGACTTGAGGGAGTAAGAACATTGTTGGCATATGCTGCTTACAAAAATTTCAAGGTATATCAAATGGATGTCAAATTTGCATTTTTGAATGGTATACTAGAAGAAGAAGTTTATATTGAACAGCCTGAAGGATTTATTGAAGAAAAGAATAAAGATCAAGTATGTAAGTTGAAAAAAGCATTATATGGCCTAAAGCAAGCACCTAGAGCATGGTATGAAAGATTGCACTCTTACTTAATCAATATTGGTTTTAAGAGGACAAGTGAAAACAACAACATGTATATGAAGAATGATGAGGATAATGGAATACTGATTTCAGCCATATTTGTTGATGATATTATTTTTTGTGGAAATGATTCTTTATGCAAGAACTTTGGAAATGAAATGTGCAAAGAATTTGAGATGTCCTTAATTGGTGAAATAAAGTATTTTTTAGGTTTACAAATACTGCAAATGAAAAATGAGATTTTCATCACTCAATCCAAATATATAAAGGAAATCTTGATGAAATTTGGAATTGAAGATTCTAAACCTGTAAGTACTCCTATGAATACTAATTGTAAACTATTAAAGAATGATGAATCTGCATCTGTTGATGAGACACTTTACTGATCTATGATTGGAAAATTGCAATATGTAGTTCACAGCAGGCCGGATATAGCACATGCAGTAGGTATAGTTGCAAGATTTTCTACAGATCCCAAAGAAACCCATATGACAGCAATCAAGAGAATTTTTAGATACTTAAGAGGCACTGAAGATTATGGTTTAGTATATAAAAAGAGGAATGATTTTGACTTAACAGTCTATACTGATGTTGATTGGGCAGGAAACATTGATGATAGAATAAGCACAAGCGGTGGAGCTTTCTTTTTGGGTGAAAGACTAGTAAGTTGGCTTAGCAAGAAACAAGGATGCATTTCACAGTCAATAGCTAAAGCTGAATATGTCACTGCAACATTGAATTGTACCAATATAGCATGGATCAAACAACTATTGGAAGGTATGAATGAGAAAGTTACCGAGCCAGTAACTATATTCTATGATAATACTAGTGCTATCAACATTTCAAAGAATCCGATAATGCACTCTAAGACAAAGCATATCTCTATAACGTATCATTATCTCAAAGAAGAAGTTCAAGAGAAAAAAAGTTGCGCTGGAATATGTTAGTTCAAAGGAACAAATAGCAGACATCTTCACAAAGCCACTGCCAAGGGACACTTTTGAGTATCTCAAAAGCAAGTTAGGGATCCTACCCCTGTCTTCTACTCACTGACAGAGTTCAGTGAAAGCATCAATTTTATGACTCTGCAGAATACTATTTGTGAGTTGATGTTGATTTACACACTTTAGGAGGTTGCCTAAAGTTGTGCAGGGAATAGTGATTGAAGACAAGCTGCTCTGACCAAGACTAAGAAGATACATTTGTATATGTTTTAACTTCAAGAAAATTACTTCACAGAGGAAGAAATCATGAATTAGTTTTACTTTTTGGCATTGTTGTCAAAGGGGGAGAAGACTAATAGGAGAAGATAGGAGAAGACTAATGACTAGGGGAGAGAATTTCAGGAGAAGATTAACAACAATCTGAATCCGTATCAATTCGAATAAATCAAGTTGGTATTGCTATCAATGCCAAAGGGGGAGATTGTTGGCATTTCAATAAGATTGCTGATATGAGGATATTGAGAAGGTTGTTGGAGATTATTGATATAGCTAAGAAAGGATGATTACTGTCTTAATAATATTATTTTGTCATTGATGTCAAGCAATTAATTTTTTGATTCAGTATGATGTTACCATATCTTAAAGAGTATGTTTTGATGAGTATAAAGATGTCAGTAAGTGACACAGAATGAAGGGGAGTAATAAGTTATTCAATGGGCAACTATTACCGAGTTAGACAGAGATGAGATTTTGTTGTTTTGATTGTTTTGATATCCTATAGATGTGTACTTATTGACTGAATTTGAATAAAAAGGATTTCATTCAGTAGATGAATAAATGTTTGATACTGTTCTATGTTATCGAGTAAGAAGCTAGTCGGTAAACACTAAGGTTATCGATATCGGTTAAAGAAGGCAGAATGTCTACCGAGTAAAGTTCAGTATTAACTGAGTAACAACCAAGTAGTAACAGAACACATTGGATGAATAAAAGCATTATTAAATGAAGGATACCAATGAGCTGAAGATGTATAGATGATTGGTATGTCGTGCAAGAAGTTTGTTGAGGATCTATGACAATGAAAATACAAGAGTTAGATCCACAGTGCAGATTGAACGGTCATAACCTAGCACAAGTACCAAGGAAGGAATACAAGTTCCAAGGTGAGATAAATGTTTTTCAGATCAAAGGATTCAATGAACCTAGTCAAGTATGATGATTTGATGGCTAAGATTGATCATGGGAAATTTGATTAAGGAGATTAAGCGATCAGGAATTGCTTATAAATGAGGAATTGTTGATAAACAATCATGCGGGCAAATAGAAGAACAATGATGTTGCTGTAGTGATCACCGAGCATTGAAGATTGAAGATCTAATTGGAGAACAGATTGAGAAGCCCAGCAAGGAGCAAGATAAGTCTTATGACAAGATTATTTTGAGTACATAGAGTCTGCTTTAGCATTTCAGATGTGAAGTTGCAGATATATTTTATTACTCTTATTTTATTTTGTAAGAAACGGAAAATCTCTTAACCGAGTAGACCTAACAGTCTTATTTGTAAAACCTCTAGCAAGGTAACATTCTAGTTGAGTGTTTGAAATCCTTTGACAAAGTCACTTCTAACAAAGTGCAAGATTCTAACAGATCTGAGGGAAATCCCTTAACCGGGTCACATCTAGCAATGTGTTTATGTAATCTGTAATTGGATTGGCTTTTAACTGAGCATACTCTAGAAGGGTATATTTCTTAGTGGGTCCAAAATCCCATAGTGGTTTTTCCCTATTTGGGTTTCCACGTTAAATCTGGTGTTAAATGTGTTGTGATGTTTTAAGTGTATCTGTTTATGAGTTTGAATGGTTTATAGTCCTTGTTGCATATTCAAGTAAAGGCTACCGAGGTTGAATCTGATGAATATATTGCAGATAGAGTTTATATGATTCACCCCCCCCCCCCTCTCATCTAACTAACAGAATCAGTATATTGAAAAACTGATACAAAGCTCCCAGACTCAAACTCAATTAAACAAATTAAACATATCTCAGTCAAGATCAATATTCATAAGAATACTTAACATCAACCGGTTTAACTTTTATGACAACTTTAACAGTAAACAACTTCAATCTTGTAAACATCAACAATTCTTAATCATAACTCGACATATTCATCTCTCAATGCTTCTACATGACATGCCTTATCAGAAATTAACCACATCAACAAATAAGATCCCAACCACAAAAGCATTCACTACTTGACACAAATGTTGATACGTGGAAAACCCAAATAGGTAAAAACCATAGTGAGATGAGACTCACAAGGATAGCTATCTGAACTCTTTTAAAGTTCGCCCTGTTAGGAGCCAAGCTTGTTAAAGCTTTACAATAAGTCCTGTTAAGAACTAATTCCGGTTAGGAATCACCTGGTTAAGGGATTTACAAATATGCCTTGATGAAAAGCACAATACCTTGTTAGGAGTAACCTCGCTAGAGGATTTAAGAATCCAAGCTAATGGACCACCTTGTTAGAGGATTTAATGACCAACCAAACTTGTTAGAGCTTACTCGGTTAAGGGATTTTACTTCTGCTATAAATGTTAGAAAACAATAGGTTTTCTTGATTTGTCTGAGTAGCACTACATTTGCTTGATCAGATCCTTCTATGCTTCAATCTGCCTTCACTCAAAGTGTAGATCCATTCACCGGTTAGGCAACTACACACTCAATAGGTTTTCTACCCATCTTGCCAACAACCTTTACAACAACTTCATTGACCTTAAATAGAAATCAATTAGGTCGGTAACACAACAAAAATATAGTTCTCATCATCGAGATTACAAACAAGTCAGTACAATCTTGACCGTTAGAAATCATGACAATCTCTTAACATTCTTCAAGAAAATTCCAACCACTCCATGATCACCACTTCATTGGACTTTGTAACTCATCACGCGATGTGCATTAGATGCAATCCACTTTTCTCCTTCCCTAGACAAGAACAAACTCGCCAAAACAATTTGAACATATCCTCATTCAATGATCACACCTATCTCCATCATTACTACTTATAAGATAATAAACCATCAAACTTGATTGGTTAGGGTTTAACAGCTGATAGGGTTTATCGGTCACATTACATAGAAAGGTTTAACCCTTTACACCTTTACACCGGTTAAACTCATAAACTTTACATACTACATACCGGTTTACAACATCTTCCACAAAGCTCTTCTTACCGGTTACTAGCAAATATCAAAAACAACAATATCAACAATAACATGAATACCATTACCGGTTCAATTGACATCAATGACAACATATCATTAATGCAATCTCTATGCAAAATACCAACAAACTCAAAATGCCAACATATTTAAGTATAAAACATAAATTCAATGCATAAATTTTTTCTTTAACAATTTCTACATCCACAAAATTAAATATCCATGTGCAATATGTATAATATATAACCATCCACACTATCCAAACAAACATGTATGTCTATACCTAGACATATATATGATCCTGTCCTAGAAAATATGAGTTCATCGAAGTATGACCTATCTAATATAAAAAGTTCAAACATGACAAGTTAATTTAAAGCTCCAAGTACATATAATCTGGATCCTCCCTATCTTTTATAATCTCTAAATTTTTTTCATGATATTCAATAGGAAACTTCCAATTTTGGTTACCACGTCCTCTTTTCGGCAATGTCTCCAAATGCAATCTTGTCACTATTACTAAGTGACTATAGTGTAGAAATTTTTGGCCTGGCATATAATCAATAAATGTTAAGCCATTTTTATCTATCTTTATTTCCTATTAATAGGTGCTTTCAACAACAACTGAACCAATGTGATATTGTTGTCCATCACCATTGGTGACTGGTTCTAATAACTTGCATTTTGGTGTTGTGCATCTCAGTAGATAATAATCAACACCTTTAGTATTGTTAGGATTAGTAAACACTGCAAAAATATCACCTACATAGACCACATATATTTCAAACAAAATTAACATTAATTATTTGGACAATAAAATAAATAAGAATTTAAAAAATTGTACATATTTTAAAAGAACGCACACATGCACCTATAACAACTAAATTAGAAACATGTTCATAATCATAGGGGGGCCAAAAAGTGGCGATGTGAAAAAAATAGCCTTCTTCACTCGCCTAAAAATGCGAAAATCCGTGTTGAATTTTTGCTTGGCCTGGGTGTCAGTACACCTTGGCTTGGTAATTACCTATGCAAATCGGATATCTGATAAAATCGGATATCCGATTTTTATTTGTAATTTTAATTTAAAAAATATATTATATATTACATATTATATAATATATAATATATTATTATATTATATAATATATATAATGTAATAATATATAGTATAATATAATAATATATTATATAATTATATAATATAATAATATACTATATTATATATATTATATAATATTATATTATAATATAATAATCTTTTATATAATACGTATTATATAATATATTATATTATATTATATATATTATAATATATAATATATTATTATATTATATATATTATAATATATAATATATTATTATATTATATATATTATAATATATAATATAATATTATATTATATATTATATAATGCGCATTATATAATATATAATATAATATAATGTTATATTATATATTATATAATACACATTATATAATATATAATATAATATAATATTATATTATATATTATAATATATATAATATATAATTATAGTTTATAATATAATACAATACGTATTATATAATATATTATTATATTATATATGTTATTTTAAAATAATTTAAGTATAAAAATCGGATATCCGATTTTCTGAGACAAATATATTTCGACAGTGACAGCTCGTGAGTCATTTTTAACTCACGGGCTGCGTGATTTTATTAAAATCCGATATCTGGTGCATCCGATATCTAGTGTTTTGGTAAAAAATTGCTAAAAAATAGATTGAAAGGTAAGAATTTAATTGTTTTCAATCATTTTCATTCGTTTTTTGTATTTTTTTGTTAATGTTTATTTGATTTTTCATTGAAAATATGGCTTTTTTCATGAAAACTAGGTTTTTTTAAATCAATTACCTAATTGTTTAAATTTGTTAACTAAATTTAATTGTTTACATTCAATTAGGTTAAAAATGGGGGATAACAATGAAAACACTGACCAACCACAACTGCAACAACCAAACCCTCATTTGTCAAACCCCCCCTCAATTCAGGATTTGATTGCACAAAATTTGAATGAATTGAGGGGGACTGCAAAAGTATATCATAGGATCCCTCATCTAAACCCAATGTTTGATCCTCTCACGTCGATCATAAAGAGTATGGAAACCATGACTTAGGAGCACAATGCGGCCCTTTTGTGGTGAGATTCTATGAGGGAAAAATATGCAGATGGTTTGTCGTATAAGGATATCAAGGATCTCGAGATATCCAAAGCCGTTATCGCCTCATTGTTTGTCAATCCTCGCATTGGTCAACCTTTAGATCCCCAAAAAATAAAACTTTCTATTAAACTGTGCACAAATGATGGTATTGTGAAAAACTTTTGGGATCATTGGTGGATGGTTTTCGACAAACCACCCAACAACAATCTTGATATCCCCTTCTATTTCATAAAAAAATTGTATGCTGAGTTTGTTTTACGCAAACATGTGAACTACTTTGACATCCAACCTTTCTAGGGTGTAGGTTTAGGTATGTCCAAAATAGACCTGGGGCAGTCACAGTAGTCCAGGGCCCATATGTCCCCCCTCCTCCTGTTGATCCCCCACCTGCAGTGCAACATCTTGATATCATTTGTGAGGCAGATTCACAGACCATATCGGCTATTCACTCTTTGAGTAACCTTTTGGTTTCTCAGGCTGGGTCAGTAGCTCAGCCTACTCTTGATGGTAGCGGTGCATCTGGTGGCATTGACACATCATCCTCGGCTCCACACATATGCGTGCCCCATAGTTGTGTCATGTGTGGGCACGTATGCTTGGGTCCAGTTGGACATCCCGTTGATCCTCCTGCGGACAATGCAGATTATGAGGTGCATGAGATGCATGATGCACCAGATATTATTACACAGACTGGAGGATACCTTGGGGAGTCCTCACATGCTAGAGGTGAGGAGACACTGTCATCATACATTGATGATGTAGTGGTAAGATTTGTATTTTCACAGTTCATGTTATATTTTAAATGAATATTTATAATCTAGATAATATTAAGTACTAATTTTTATTTACATGGTCTATTTAACAGTTGATGACCGAGGAGGAGTTGAGACAGATTCAGGAGGGCACCTTGTTGGCCATTTCATTTGGCCTTGATAGCTTGACAGTACATATATTATTGCACCTAGTCATTTGTATTTTATTGTACATACATGCTCATCATTTATATTTGTATTAATTAGATTATGTAGTAACCTGCATGTATATCTTATTTTACTCTTATAGGGCACAAGCAACATGAGTGCGGGGTAGTGTGATTTAGGATCTGGTAGTACAATTGGAGACAAGGGAAAGGTAATTGAATGCAAATATGATTGAATGAATAGTTTAAATAACTTATAGTGATTATACATGTCTAGACATAGATTGATAGTTTCATATACTTGTGGTGTATATATATACAAAGAATTCTTGGGTTCACATGCTTGATGACTACACCCAGTATACCTGAAGAAGAAGAAGAGGTGCCTCGAGTAGATTTGTGTTTATTTTATTTTTTGATTAGTAGATATAATTTGTTATTATCAGTGACAATTATATGCTAACTTGTATCAATGTCATGTTTCTGAACATATGTAGCTTGTGTATGAAAATATTCAAAACATACCTCCTCTACCAAAGACATACATCAAGAGTCTTGCAAAGCTGAAGAGAAAACGTGGAGATGAGGTAAACATGAATAGTTCAATTATAGTTCATTTTTAATGTTAACTTTTCGAATGTGAATTATATAATATAACTAATATTAATCGTGGTTTGTTTTTCTTGTGCAGGATCCTTCAGAGCCGAGCATGTGCGGCAAAGAGGATCAATTTTGATGATCCATCAACAACTTAGGATGTTATAGAGAGTTTTGGGATGCTTACATGTCTAGTTGGCATGTATATTTTGTATATGGACATACATTCACGTATTTAGACATACATTTTGTTTCAATTGGAATTTATGCCATATTTGTGTATGGACATACATTTGTAATCATTTGATATTTTTATATATACAGAAGTTGATATTCAATCATATAAATTGTTGCTCATCTGTGCGTGGTATTGTCATGGAAATATTTAATCTTCATCCCAATAATTAACAATGGTTAATAATGGTTATTTAATGAACAATACAATTCATTTCATTTCATCATAAGTGTTGTTTGTATAATGAACAATATAATTCATTTAATGAATAATACAATACAATTCATTTAATGAACAATACAATTCATTTAATCAACAATACAATACAATTCATTTAACGAACAATACAATACAATTCATTTAATGAATAATACTTGATACAATTCATTATTACCCTATGCATGGTCCTATTTTTCCCCCCACCTCGGTCGAATGCTTGAGGTTTTATTAGGGCAGCAATTTTTCAGTTGGCGAAAAAATCGTCAGTCTCACTCAATCGAATGTTGTCGTGTGGCCAATTTCTTATTCTGCTCATCGCGATGACGAACCATCAGCTCCAATATGTCCAGTTAGGCATTATTACCCTATGCATGCTCCTATTTTCCCCCCCACTCGGTTGAACAATCGGGGTCATACCCTACCGGCTTTGTCCCTTGAGCGCCCTAAGTGCTCAAAATTGTCAAACTTTGACGGGCCCTAACTTGGAATCTGTGGCACATGCAAACAATCCATTTGAACCTATGGGGCCATGAGAGGGGTCCCTACAAAATCCTATCTCAATTTTTCAAGTTTCCCTACGGTTTTATTAGGGCAGCAATTTTTCGGTTGGCAAAAAAATTGTCAGTCTCACTCAATTGAATGTTGTCGCATGGCCAATTTCTCATTCTGCTCGTCACGATGATGAACCATCTTCTCCGACATGTCCAGTTAGGCATTATTACCCTATGCATGCTCCTATTCCCCCCCCACTCGATCGAACTCTCGGGGTCATACCCTACTGGCGTCGTCCCTTGAATGCCTAAAGTGCTCAAAATTGTCAAACTTTGACGGGCCCTAACTCAGAATCTGTGGCACCTACGAACGATCCATTTGAACCCACGGGGCCATGAGAGGGGTCTCTACAAAAAATTATCTCAGTTTTTCAAGTTGCCCTACGGTTTTAGTAGGGCGGCAATTTTTCGGTTGGCGAAAAAATCGTTAGTCCCACTCAATCGAATGTTGTCGCGTGGCCAATTTCTCATTTTGCTTGTCATGATGATGAATTGTTAGCTCTAACATGTCCAATTAGGCATTATTACCCTATGCATGCTCCAATTTGACCCCCCACTCGATCGAACTCTCGGGGTCATACCCTACCGGCGTCATCCCTTGAGCACCTAAGTGCTCAAAATTGTCAAACTTTGACGGGCCCTAACTCAGAATCTATGGCACCTGTGAATGATCTGTTTGAACCTACGGGGCCATGAGAGGGGTCCCTACAAAAGCCTATCTTGGTTTCTCAATTTTCTCTACAGTTTTATTAGGGCAGCAATTTTTTGGTTGGAAAAAAAATCGTCAGTCTCACTCAATCGAATGTTGTCACGTGGCCAATTTCTCATTTTTCTCATCGCGATGATGAACGGTCAGCTCCAACATGTCTAGTTAGGCATTATTACCCTATGCATGCTCCTATTTTTCCCCCCCCACTCGATCGAACTCTCGGGCTTATACCCTACCGGCGTCGTCCCTTGAGCGCCCTAAGTGCTCAAAATTGTCAAACTTTGACGGGCCCTAACTTGAAATCTGTGGCACCTACCAATGATCTGTTTGAACCTATGAGGCCACAAGAGGGGTCCCTACAAAAGCCTATCTCAGTTTTTCAAGTTGCCCTATGGTTTTATTAGGGCAGCAATTTTTCGGTTGGCGAAAAAATCGTCAGTCTCACTCAATCGAATGTTGTCGCATGGCCAATTTCTTGTTCTGCTTGTTGCAATGACGAACCATCAGCTCTAACATGTCTAGTTAGGCATTATTACCCTATGCATGCTCCTATTTTGCCCCCCCACTCGATTGAACTCTCGGGGTCATACCCTACTGATGTCGTCCCTTGAGCGCCCTAAGTGCTAAATTATATATAAACAAGCATTACATTGTAGACACATAATGATCATCAATATTTCCATGTATTGTATACACATAATTACCATTACACTTGCATGTGACATCCATGAAGGGATATGCAAACATGATTTTTTTTCTCATTATCAATACAACTACACCAATGTACTCATGTACAAATACATGGACATTATCATCAATATAACTAAACCAATTTGCTCATGGACATTGTATATCATCATAACAATGTTACATCAATTGACATCCATATACAAATACAACATCCCACTTCATTTGCATCAGACATCCTCATGTCCTAAGAGAAAAGCTTACATACAGCAACGCCTGCATATAAATGAAGACCAAAATAAGTAACCTTTTTATGCATAATGAATGTGCTACAAGAAACAAATTATAACACTTAATACAAATTAGTTTGGAAAATTATAAATAGATCATTTGAAACATTTTTAAGATTCACAAGATTGTATAATTATGAAACTTACCAGTTTCTCTGCAAAGTATACAAGCATAACTTTGAAGAAAGATGCATGTTTATTAAAGCCCTTCTGATTGCATTTCTCTGCATGGTTGAAGATGATGGTAGATATGGTCATTTCTAAATAGAAATACATTCACTTGACTTAATGTTTATCCATAAAATTTTATCTCATTAATGCACAAAAGAATATGTACCATCACCAAGAGACGGTCTTGTCAATGGGGAATGATCTAGCATGAACCTGTATTTTTAAGAATTGTTAGTCTACACATAAAATGCATGGATGAACATAAAGGCTTCATGATAATCACTTCAACTGAAATGCATGATAATAAATGAAAAGGTGGGATTATACACCACAAAACTACGTCCCTTCGAATTATATCAACAAAACCCACTATGTTGACGCAAAAATCCTAATGTGATACTATTGTATATCATCAAAAAAGACCTGCATGAGCATAAAGGTTTTGCGATAATTATATCATCAAAAATTGTCAAATAGTGTTCTCTAATAAGAAAATTGTAAATCTCATCAAATGCATGATAATAATTCATGTTGCAAAAATACGTCCCTTCCGATTATATCGAGTGTACCCTCTATGTGCATGCAAAAACCGTGTTGCCAAAAAAAATGTTCATCAATAGACTTGCATTTTCAACACATCCTTAATATACATCTCACAAAATTGAACATTAAGGTTTAATGATCATCGTTTGAAATCAAATGCATGATAAAAAAAATTAGGCACCATTAAAGACCTACTACTCAAGTGTGCCTGAAGGGTCATCTCTTTGCTTAAGAGTATCCAGTATTGCTTCATGATCAACAATAGTCACTATCCATAGCTCTTTGGTCTTCGGTTTTGCTTGATGCTTCAACAACTTGACATTTGTAGCTATAATAAGGTGTGAATACATTATAATGTTTTTGTGTCTCTCATAGTCTTCAAATGTAGGTATGCCATTCTTTCTAATCATGTATGTTCGCAACCAAGTTCCCACAACAACAACTGAACCTATAGGATATGTGAACCCGTCATCATCTGTCACTGGTTGTATTAGCTTTTGTTTTCCCTGTACACATTGTGCCAACCAATATTATGATCTCTCTTCATTCCCTTGTGGTGCGACAACTGCAAAAACATGTCCTGGTTGTAAAAGATCTGATAGATGATCATACTCAAGTGAACCCATGTAATCATTTGACAAGGATATTGTTTGAGATAAAGGAGTTAGATAGTGGGGAACCCATGTATCAACCCACTTACTTGACTTGCACTGATCCCAATCACACCGAACACAACTCTGACAAAAACAAGCCAACACTCATGTCCAAATGGTCCATGTACAATCATCTGAGCTGAGAAATGAATGCATCTTTGAAGAATCTTTAATTGTTTGACACTCCAATCTATCTCCCACTGTTCCCTCCTCAACCAACCAAAAGAATCTGGTCATTGTTGAATCAAGAGTACCTCCATGTGACAATGTTGAACTACACCAATCAACAATAGAACGTGCATCAGAGAAATTTGCACCTGAAATCCTCAATTGCTCCTTAACTAGAGCTCTCTTCAAACATGCACCTACTCCATCATGCTCTCCCTTCTCATGCCCTGCCTAAAAAAAACACCAAATATGAGGTATATGCCTCTCTACATGCATTCTACTCAACCAATAAAACATATGGGCATTCTTGAATTGACCCGTATAGTTATTTGACCATATTATATGTCGATCAATTGCAATATCTTTCTCATGCAAGAACTCAAAAAAATTCTCGAAAGAATGTTGCACATACTCAAAGGAGTGTGATCTATCATCACTCATATAAAAATGATACTCCTTGATTATCTTCCTATCCTCTTCTGTACTATCAAGAGCATGTCTATATGTAATGTGAACAAAAATAGCAATTTGAACTGAATTGTAGTACTGAGACTGTGCCCCATTTTGTGGTTGCAATGTATAGTTCTATGCAAAATCAACCACCGATACAATAGTGCCAATCAGGATAGAGTTCTTACACATCTTGAACTGTTGATCCAGCCACTGAGACCTATGGGTGTGCCTTGCATACTTGTAGAAAATATTTTCCTTACAATCCAAAATAAAATCAGCAATACTCACTTCTCTTGAGACTAATTCGCATCTAGACCTTCACCTCCACTCTTCAAAGTATATTTCACTGTCTCATATCTTTTTTTCTCAACATAATTCTTTCCAAACTCATGTTCGCTGCCCTCATGAAAACATGAAACAAACTTTGACAACCCACCACATTCTGAGCACTTCTCATTCAAACAATCATTTCTATAGAAATAGCAGCCATCATCTCTAGGGCATAAAAATAGATCTTGCAAGTCTCTTGATGATCTTGGAAATAGCATTGCACCACACTCCTGCAACATCTCATTAGTATGAATCGTAAAATGAACATGACATAAAAGTTCATGGTACATTGAAAACTCCACATGGTACTTGCAACAACAAGTATTGCAAATCTTAAGAGGAACACGATAAAATGGTTTCAAAGATTCAAAGGCCCTTTGTGATATTTGCAAAGTTGGATGTAATTCACAAATTTTTTTGTACAACATTGTTTGGCTTGATTCCAAGAAATGTTTGGGATGCGGTGTGCGATCTCGGTTGCCAATTCTTAATTTCAAAACATCCTTTACATTGGGTGACACTCTAGAATTAGAGTGCGAAAATTGTTGAATCTCCTCCTTCACATTGTCAGTCAACTTTCTATCAACACGTGGAAGCCTCCCACCAAATGCCCATGTATCTTGTTGAAGTGGATCATCAAGTCTTTATCTTCGTGCAAGTGCTCTATCCAAAGTTTTACGGTTTATGTTAAAATCAACACAAGTGTCTCATTTGACGAGCCTTCCTCAATTGATGGCTTATTAAGGAGGTTGTAATCACTCTTCGAGTGGCTCTCTTATCTCTTTCTTTGGTATTCTTTCCAATAGAATTGAGAGCGTCAAATAGAATTTTTGCAATAATAGAATTTATCTCCATCTTCTTGTTCATACAAATCTTCAATTTGTTTAGCAATGGTCTCATCTTTATCATCTTTAGCAATTGAACAAAGAGTTGGCATTGCTCGGTCAATGTCTTATTGCTAAAATTTTGGTTGAAAAGTTGTGTAGCCCACAACCGAACGGTTCTTGTTGATCTCTTGCCTTTGAGATTTGCAATAATGTTCTCATCGATTTCAAATAACCATTTTGGGGTTCTTGAAGGTCTTGGATTTGGAATTTTTTTTTCATCCATGAGAGGGTCTTCATTTCTAAAGTAATTAGGTGTTACATATGGTTCACTTGGTTGAGCAATTCCACCTTCAATGTTAAAGTTTTCCACATTTTCACCTCCTATGTCAAAATTTTCCACATGTTGAGCATTTTCATTATCACTTTCAACATTTTCAAAATTTTCAAAATTTTCACTTTCAAAATCTACATTTTCATTTTCAATAACTTGTGGCACATTTTCAAATTCAATTTCCTCTTCACTTGAAGTAACATTAGCAATATTTAACATACCTTGTCTTCTCCTCCTATGACATTCTCTATCTCTTTCTCTATACACTTTAATTTGGTCATTTGAATGTTTTCTTTTGTGTTTAGACTTCCGATGCCTACTACTCCCCATTTCCCTCCACACAGATGCTCCTACATGATTGACAATGTAAGTTTTGACTTTAAGAATCTCCCAAAAGCACAAATTTGTCTCAACCTGTCTGAAAAATTGTGATCATCGACAAAAAATAGAATATGAAGACTATGGGCCGTTGGAATCCACAAAATGGCCCACAAGGATTTTTTTTATGTACAAAAATCGGATCATATCTAATTTTCCAATTTTAATGTATAAATTTGTGGTCCCCAAAAATTTTCCTGTTGCTGCCTTTTATTTACTAAACTGCCACATTAATGGCAATGGCAGAAATTCGATATCCAATTAATGGCAATGGTATGGTAGAGAGAGAGAGAGAGAGACAGAGAGAGAGAGAGAGATAGAGACAAAGACAAAGACAGAGAGAGATAGGGAGGGGGAAGGGAGAGAGAGAGATAGAGAGAGATTAGGGGAGAGTTAGATAGATGGAGAGATTAGGGGAGAGGGATAGAGAGAGATTAGGGGGGAGAGAGAGAGAGCTTAGGGGAGAGGGGGAGAGAGAGAGAGATTAAGACACCATAGGACCCAAAGCGACCCAATATGGTGTCATAATAGGTCGTATGGTGTCCTAAGGGATCATAAGGGTTCATGGGACACCATATGACCCCTAAGGACAACATACGACCCCTTATGACACCATATGGTGTCATTAGGGGTCATATGGTGTCCATAGGCGTCATATGGTGTCCTAGGACACCATATGACCCCTTAAGACACCAAATTGTGTCGTTATGGGTCATATGTTGTCCTAATGGGTTGTAAGACACAATATGACCCCTTAGGACACAATATGACCTAGATCAACCCAATATGGCGTCATTAGGGGTCATATGGTGTCCTAAGGGGTCATATTATGTCTTAAAGGGGTCATATGACACAATATGACCCAGTAGGACACAATATGATCCATAACGACCAAATATGATGTCTTAAGAGGTCATATGGTGTCCTAAGGGGTCATATGGTGTCCTAAGGGGTCGTAGGACACAATATGACCCCTTAGGATACAATATGACCCAAAGCAACCCAATATGGTGTCATAACGGGTCGTACGGTGTCCCAAGACACCATATGACCCCTATGGACACCATATGACCCCTATGTACACCATAGGACCCCTTAAGACACCAAATTGTGTCGTTAGGGGTTATATGGTGTCCTAAGGGGTCATATGGTGTCCCATGAACCCTTATGACCTCTTAGGACACCATATGACCCCTAATGACACCATATTGGGTCGCTTTGGGTCATATTGTGTCCTACAACCCCTTAGGACACCATATGACCCCTAACGACATGATTTGGTGTTTTAAGGGGTCCTATGGTGTCGTTAGGGGTCATATGGTGTCCATAGGGGTCATATTGTGTCTTTTGGGACACCATATGACCCCTAATGACACCATATTAGGTCTCTTTGGGTCATATTGTGTCTTACGACCCCTTAGGACAACATATGACCCATAACGACACAATTTGGTGTCTTAAGGGGTCATATGGTCTCTCTCTCTCTCTCTCTCCCCCCTAATCTCTCTCTCTCCCTCTCTCTCTCTCTCCCCCTCCCTCTCTGCTAATCTCTTTATCTCTCTCCCTTCCCTCCCCTCCCTCCCTCTCTCTCCATCTCTCTCTCTCCCTTCTCTCTCTCTCTCTCCTAATCTCTCTCTATCCCTCTCCCCTATTCTCTCTCTCTCCCCTAATCTCTCTCTCTCTCTGCTAATCTCTCTCTCTCTCTCTCCCCCTAATCTCTCTCTATCCCTCTCCCCTATTCTCTCCATCTCTCTCTCTCTCTCTCTATCTATCTCTCTATCTCTATCTCTATCTCTCCCTTCCCCATACCCATCTCTCTCTCTCTCTCTCTCTCTCTCTCTCTCTCTCTCTCTCTCTCCAAAGCTCTCTCTATCCCTCCCCCCTCCCTCTCTCTCCCCCCACTCCCCACTCCCCCCTCTCCCTCTCCCTAATATCATATACTAATTTATTTATAAATTAATATATTAATATATTAATAAACATTAGATTAATTATGGGCAAATCTAGTTAGAGAATTTACTGATTAAAATCGGATATCCGATTTTTGTAGTCAAATTTTCAAATTTCAAATTTCGGCTCGGGAATGCTTTGGTATTTGGCTTGGAAGTGACAAGCCTGGAAAGTCAACTGAAAAAACATGTTTTTCAGTATTCCTTGATTTTCTAGACTTTCCACTGGTGGCTGATGACTTTTTTTGTAGCCAAAATTGATAAAACGAAAAGGGTTTTCTAAGGATGTTCCTAGCTTTCCAACAATATAAGGCTTGTCTTATTTCGACTTTAATAAATAATTATCATTTATTTTCTAATTGAAATCTGACAATAGTCCTGATTGATATATTGATTGAAAAACACTCATAACTTTCAAACGGTATAACATTTTTTGAATCCAAAACATGCATCACATCCTATGCTTTGTCTACTATAGGGAAAAATTTTAAAAAATTAAATTTCATAAGGTTTTGACCAAGTTAAGGTGGTCAGATGTAGGAGTTTCTGAATTTTTGAAAAGTTGTTGTAAAAAATTCATAAATAATTATTTACTTTATAAAAAATTAAAAAAAAAAATGTGTCACATCCGGACATGAGTCTAATACTTATATTATAAATATTATAAAAAAATATTATGATTTGATTGTGATTAGGGTGGTCAAACATACATCTACTTCTTTTTTTTTTTCTGAAATTTTAGTACCACTACATTGCAATTTGAAATTTTCATCAAATAGGATTTTTTTTCCCAAAAAACAACTAGTAGCTTAGAAACTACATCCAGTTTTCTATATATTCTCTTCTTACATATTTTAAAAATAATCTTTGTTGTTCCCGAGCCTAAAAAAGGTAGCACGTACGCGTTGCTTTTAGGAAAGTGAGCATGTATGCGTTGCTTTTAGGAAAGTGAGCATGTACGTGTTGCTTTTAGGAAAGTGAGCGTGTACGTGCTACTTTTAGGAAAGTGAGAGCGTACGCACTAATAAGCCCTAAAGGACCACTATGCTGTACCTATCAAAAAAAGTTTTTTTAAAAAAAATTGGGTCTTATTTTCCCGTGGCAGCCACATTTTTTTCCCCATTTCCTCCACCAAACCGCGAATGGGGTGCCTCATTTCTCCTCCAGACACTATGGATCAAGGTTAGTTTTTGTTAATTTTTGTCTTTCTTTCCCATTTGTTCAATTTTTTTTACATTTTGAATTTAATTTTGTTAATTTTGATTAGGTTTTTTCATTTTTTGTTTCAAAAACCAGATTCTAATAATCCACAACAAGAACAACAAAATGCACCTCCTGAAAACCCACAAGATACACCCCCAATTCCTCCTTTTGACCTCACACCTGAAACAAAGGAGCAATTAATTAATTAGTTAGGGCAAAATACGTCTAAAATCAATAGACTGATTGATAAATTAAAAACATCTAAACTTGAGCATCATAAATCCCTCGCCACTAGCCTAGAAACATTAGCTAGTGGTGCCATAGCTATTTCCACACAAATTACAAAATGGGGAAACTTTAGGGATAGGTGTCGTCAATACTATGCTGATGGGTTATCATACGAGGGAGTGAAAAACAAAAATATTAGTAAACAACAAATATGTGCCCTTTTTGTTGATCCTAAAACTAGTCAATCATTTCCTCTTAATGCAAAGAGGTTTCCCATACATTGGTGTACCAATGTGCAGATGAAGAATCTTTTTTGGCAGAGGTGGTGGATGGTCTTTGATGATCCACCTTGTAATAATTATGAGGTGCCATTGTATTTTTTGAGAAAAGTATATTGTGAGTTTGTGCTCAATGTGCAGCCAAACTATTTTGACATGAGAGAGTTCCATGGTAGAGGTGGCAGCTCTGCCCAAGATAGACCTGGATCTCATAGGCGAGTAGCCTCGGAGAGTCGTCGCCCCCTAGCACCCAAACCCAAGGTGCATTAGCCTGTTATAGTAGAGTTGAATGAGTCGATGGACCTATAGACTCTTAAGGAGGCCACAACATTGACTGGTGCCATCATCCAGCATGGGACGTCGTTAGCACACCCTATTGTACTGGATGATGAGCCATTAGTTGCTCCAGGTGGCGACAGAGAACCCATTCAACATATGTGTGTTAGTTGCTTGGGGGCCGGTGAAGATGGATCCACATCTCATTCATGCATAATTTGCGGGAGTAGATGTCAGGCTTGCATGGTTGAGGATTTCACGCTAACAGATGAGTTGATGGACATGGTGTTTTCCCATCAGTGACAGAGACAAGTGTGTTGATTTAAATTCATAGTATTTTATTTATCAGTCACTTTAAATTTGTAATTACATAAATGAATTTTCATTTATACATCGATTTAAATTGAGACAAATAATATGCATTTCAGGATGCAGCAGTGGTATCCCATACTCCTCCCACAGTTACTACAGCTGCAACTTCGATACCTGAGGTATAAGTTTTGTAACATGTTAGAATAGAATAGTACACTTTAAATTCAAAAATATTACAAGATATACTAACTATCTTTAATGCTTGGTCCAATTTTTTGTTTGTAGGTGTTGATAGGGGACCAAATGTTCCATATTGATGACATCACGCTCTCAGCGTGTTGGTATTATGGATATGTTGCATTGGTTTTGTCATTGATGCCAACACTTATCAACACTTATCCTTCTGGAGATCTTTGGTTATGTTGAACTAGCACATTATGTTCACTGACAAGTTCAGTGACTTATGCACAGTCACCAGTATTTGGTTCATCGGTAGGTTATATCGTTCACCGGCACTGAGGATGACTTGTTATCATCTGGAGATCACTTGGCTATGTCGAAGACATGGTTTGGACACTTGGTTTTGGAGATTTGCTTATTGGTCTAATCAGGTTGACATGTTTGCTATTACCGGCAAATTGGTCTAGGTTATGGAACAACATGCATTATCTATTCCAAATCAGCACGACACGTTATGGAGATGGTTTAATCAATTAAAATTGTTGTTGAGCCGACATGATGCATCACATCTTGACTTACTTGTAATAGATTTTATTTTATTATTCTTAGTAAGTCGGCCTACACATTTGGTCTTAGGTTTTGGTATATATGTAAGATCTCAATTGTGAGATTAATATGATGATGTTATGTAACAAGGTATTGTAAGGTTGTGATATTCGGTATATGCGAATATAAGCAAAGCTACTCATGTAGACATCATTTGAAGATTCAAGTAAGGTTTGAAGGAGACAATCAGAGCTTAACCGGTACTAAATCCAACATTGAAGATGCTACTTTTAGCAGTACATTATCATTGGATTTAATCAGCCAATTATATTCAGTGTGACCCCCATCTTGTGATTGAGCAGTGAGCTCTAGGCAGCTGGTCTTTCCGCATGTGCAGACACCATTTGTATACACATACTATCTACAGTAGTATTATTTGATTGTGGGTAAGGTTTCCCACCATGGTTTTTCCCCTTATAGGGTTTCCATGTACAAATATTTGTGTTATGTGTTGTGGATATTGTTTCTCTTTCTGTTTCATTTATTAAGTTTCACTGGTACTATTATAAACTATTAATCTGTTTACCGACATTAAGTTTGGTTTACTGGTATTAAGTATCAAGTTTGGTTAAGTTATATTTGGGTTGAAATTATTAGACAACTGATTCACCCCCCCCCCCCCCCCCTTCTCAGTTGCCTCTGGGTCCTAACAATTGGTATCAAAGCTAAGTCCTCTTTTTGCATAAGTTTAACAACTTGAGGAGATTATATGGCAACTAACTATTTCAGGAAGGATAATCTGAAACTTGATGGAACTAACTATGGTATATGGAAGATCAGAAAAGATATATGGGATGTTACACATAATGGCTATGTTGGTCCTACACAAGGTCAACCTAATCCACCTACATTGGCTAAGGATCAAGAGAATGATTGCAAAGAAAGAGAAGCACTTTTGAGCACCTTGTCAGATCAACAAATCATGAGACCATCAGACCGATCTACTGCTAAAGCTATTTGGGATAAATTGGAGATTGAATTAAGGTGATTCTACTGTCAAAATTGCAAAACTGGAATGCTTTTGGGTCAGGTATGAAAATTTGAAAATGGAAGAAGATGAAAGAATTTTTGCTTTTATGGAAAGGGTTAATGAAATTGTTTTGGGAATACAATGTTGTGGAGGTTCCTTAAGTGAAGATGAAATTGTTTCTAAAGTTTTAAGAGAAAATTGTTTCTAAATTTTTAAGAGCATTGCCACCGACATAAAAAATAATGAATTAAGAACTATGCCTAATACATCAGTATCTAGAGATACCTTGGTTGGAAAACTTTCAACATTTGAGCTTGAGGAATTTGGTCCTGTTGCTACAATTAAGACAGATTTAGCTTTCAAAGAGTCATCATCTGCACCATCTTCATCATCAGCTGATAAATCTGATTGGAAAGCACTTTATGCAAGAAAACTTGAAGACATCAAAAGGGAAAATGAAAAACTTAAAGAGCTTGAAGCACTATTTGCAAGGAAAATGCCTAAAGGTCCTTTTGGAAGTAAGTATGAAGGTAAAGCACCTTTTAAATGTTTTAACTATAATAAAATTGGTCATATGGTATCTAGATGTCTGGATAGACATGCAAGATTGAGAGAAGAAGCTAAAAGAACATATAAGCCTAACCCTAAATATCAGAGATACAGATTTAAGAAGAATAGAGACAAATCATGTTACTATGTTGATGAAGGAGTTACTGATGATTCTAATGAAGAACTAGGAGACAATGGATGGGCTTTTGTTGCAATAATAGAAGATCAACCAACACCTACTGTTCCACCGGTAGAGTAGGCCCTGGCAACTAAAATTGAAGAAAAGGATGAATGGATTATAGATTCTGGATGTTCACATCACATGACTGGTGATAAAAGTAAATTCTTATCTTTTCAGGAATACAATGGAGGTCTAGTAAGATTTGGAGATGACAAAGCTTGTTTCATCAAAGGAAAAGGCACTATATCTTTTGATGGTAAGCACAATACTGACAATGTTTATTATGTTGAAGGTTTGAAGCATAATCTTGAGTGTTGGTCAATTAGTTGAAAAAGGATTTCAGTTACAATTCAAGTATGGTAAATGCAAAATCATGAATAGAACTGGTTTGGAAATTGCAACTAGTAATCAAACTAGAGGTAATATCTTTCATCTGAATAACATTGAAAAGACATGCTTGATTGCACACATTGATGAAAGTTGGTTATGGCATAAAAGACTTTGTCATGTAAATTTTGATTGCATTGTGAAGATTAGTTCATCTAAGGCAGTAAGAGATTTACCTAAGATTGTAAAACCTCATTATCTGGTATGTAAGGAATGTCAAATGGGAAAGCAAGTTAGAACAACTTTCAAGAGTATTTCTGAGAAAACCAATGATGTTCTTGATTTAATTCATACTGACTTATGTGGTCCGGCAAGAACAAGAAGTCTATAGGGAGATAGATACTTTATGCTAATCATTGATGATTATTCTAGAATGTGTTGGGTTACTTTTCTCAGGGAGAAAACAAAATCTTTTGGGAAATTCAAATTATTCGAGACACTTGTTGAGAATGAAATCGGCAAGAAAATCAAATGTTTAAGATCAGATCAAGGAGGTGAATTTACATCTAAGAAGTTCAATACATTTTGTGAAGTGAATGGAATTAGAAGACAACTATCAGCACCCTGGACACCTCAGCAAAATGGAGTTGTGGAAAGGAAGAATAGAACTATTCTAGATGCAGCTAGAAGCATGATATCAAAGGAAAATCTATCTCATGTGTATTGGAAAGAAGCAGTGAATATAGTGGCTTACACTTTCAATAGAGTTCACATTAAAGGTGAAACTGGTAAGACACCCTATGAACTATGGTTTGGTAATATTCCTACTCTTAAGTACTTTAGAATATTTAGAGGCAAATGTTAAATTAGGAGAGATGAGTATATTGGTAAATTTGATCCTAGAAGTGATGAATGAATATTTCTTGGGTATTCATCTAAAAGCAAAGTATATAGATGTTTTAATAAGAGATTGCAGAAAATCATTAAGAGTGCAATGTGAATATTGATGAACACTTTAGAAGAAATTCAAGGTCTATGGATTCTAAACCGACAGTTGAGATAATCACAAATGAACCTTTACAGAATGCACCGGTACAGAATGTTGATCCAGTCACACCGACATCATCAGAGAATTCCACAGTGACTGAAGAACAACAACAAGTGAATACACCCAGGTATGTAAGATTGAATCACTATGAAAGTCAGATAATTGGGAATAAGTATCAAGGAGTTATTGTTAGGTCCCGGAGACAACTGAGAGGGGGGGGTGAATCAGTTGTCAAATAAATTCAAACCAAAAACAACTTAACCAAACTTAATGCTTAATACCGGTAAACCAAACTTACCAATGAACAAATCTCTGAGACAAAGTGTACAAACGATGTATTTGACATAACCAAGTGTTTTCCATGTCATTCCATGTGCCGGTGAACAATATATCTTGTCGGTGTACCAGATATTGGTGACTGTGCATAAGTCACTTGCTTCCCGGTGAACATTGCCAATTCTCCAAATGCCAGAGTTGATAAGTGTTAATAGGTGTTGACATCAATGACAAAACCATATCGACATATCCAAAATACCAACAATCTCCCCCTTTGACATTGATGACAACACAAGATGGAAAAACCGTCAAAGTGCCAAAACATAAATGTCAAATACTGAAAACCAATAATCTCCAAAAAGAGATCATAACCAGAAATCAAAATTCAGATACAAAGAGTAATCAATCTCTCCCAAAATAACAATTTCTCCCCAAGGATAAAGTCTCTCCTCCTAGGGGTAACATGTGTTTTTCCATATCAATCTCTCCCCCTTTGACATCAAATGCCAAAGCAATACAAAAAGATTCAAATACAAAATACCAACTTATTCAGTATACCAACTACTCCCCCTAAGAAGTATCTCTCCTCATCAAAGCCGGAATAAAAGATTTCTCTATTAATTCTGTCGGTTAATGACAAACATCAATTGTCTAAGTCTCTACCAGTGGGGGGATGACCCCAAGCTGATCTTTGAGATATTCAAAAGTCTCCTTAGGAAAAGGCTTAGTGAAAATATCTGCAATCTGTTCTTTAGTATTCACATAAACTAGTTTTACTTCTTTTGCTTCAACATTCTCTTTCAAAAAATTCAGTTTCATAGAAACATGTTTGGTTTTAGAATGTAGTACCAGATTCTTTGATATGTCAATTGTTGCAGTGTTATCACAATAGATAGTTATAAGTTCCTTGCATTTTACCTTTATGTCCTTCAACATTTGCTTAAGCCATAATACTTGTGTATAGTTAGTTATTGCTGCAACATATTCGGATTCAACTATTGATAAAGATGTGCATCTTTGTTTCTTACTCAACCAAGAAATTAATTTGCTTCCAAGAAAAAATGCTCCGCCGGTGGTGCTTTTTTCTGTCATCCACATCTCCTACCCAATTTGCATTTGTGTATGCACATAATTCAAAGTTTTCATCTCTAGGATACCATAAGCAAAGATTTGTAGTGCCTTGTAAGTACCGAAAAATCCTTTTTACTGTCGATTCATGATTTTCTTTAGGATTACTCTAAAATCTTGAAACAATACATACTGCATTCATGATATCAGGTCTTGTTTGTGTCAAATACAATAAACCTCCTATCATAGATTTGTACCTAGTCGGATTAACAGGTGTAGATTCATCCCTTAGTGATAATTTGTCATTTGTAGTCATAGGTGTGCTTACCAGTTTAGAGTTCTCCATCCCAAATTTCTTTAGTAACTCCTTCAAGTATTTAGATTGACTCAAGAATATACCTTTATCAGTCTGTGAAATCTACAATCCTAAAAATAATTTTATCTCTCCAATCATAGACATTCCAAATTCTTGCTACATTTCAATAGAAAAGTCTTTACATAATCCATCTTCTCCTCCAAAGATTATATCATCAACAAAAACTTCTATAACCAAGATTTCATCATTAGTCACTTTATAGTATAAGTTGTTGTCAGCATTACCTTTAGAAAAACCAATCTTCAAAATATATTTATCCAATCTTGCATACCAAGCTCTTGGAGCTTGCTTCAACCCATACAAAGCTTTCCTTAACCTACAAACCATATCTTTGTTATCTGTCAAAGAAAATCCATCAGGTTGTTCAATGTAAACTTCTTCTTCAAGATCTCCATTCAGAAATGCACATTTAATATCCATTTGATATACTTTGTAGTTCTTGTGTGTTGCAAAAGACAAGAATAGTCTGACTACCTCAATTATAGCTACCGGTGAAAAGGTTTCATTGTAATCAATTCCTTCTTTCTATGAATATCCTTTACACACTAGTCTTGCTTTATTTTTGATTACCTTACCATCTTCATTAAGTTTGTTTCTGAATACCCATTTTGTTCCAATTACATTTTTGTCTTTAGGCTGGGGAACTAACGTCCATTTGTTATTCTTCTCAATTTGTTCTAATTCTTCTTCCATAGCTTTAATCTAGTGTTTATCTTCACATGCCTCATTAATTGATGATGGTTCAATTTGAGAAATAAGGCATACCTCTTCATTTGCTATTCTTCCTCTTATCATAACTCCTTGATACTCGTTCCCAATTATCTGATCTTCAGAGTGATTCAATCTTACATACCGAGGTGTCTGCATTTGCTGTTGTTCCTCAGTTATAGTGGAATTTTCAGATGATACTAGTGTAACTGGATCTTCATTTTGTACTAGTGTGGGTTCATTTATCAGTATTTGTGTGGCTGGTTCAAAGTCTATATACCTTGGAGTTCATCTAAATTGTTCATCAATTTTCACATTTGTACTCTCAACAATTTTCTGCAATCTCTTGTTAAAACATCTATATGCCTTGCGCTTAGATGAAAAAATATTCCTTCATCACTTCTAGGATCAAATTTGCCAATATACTCATCTCTTCTAATATAGCATTTACTTCCAAATATTCTAAAATATTTAAGAGTAGGAGTAATACCAAACCATAGTTCACGAGGTGTCTTACCAGTTTCTCCTTTGATGTGAACTTTATTGAATGTGTAGATTGTTGTGCTTACTGTCTCTCTCCAATATACATGTGGTAGATTTTCTTCTGATAACATACTTCTAGCTGCATCCAAGATAGTTCTATTTTTCCTTTCTACAACTCCATTCTGCTGTGGTGTCCGGGTGCTGATAACTGTCTTCTGATTCCCATTTCACAGAATGTATTAAATTTTTTAGATGTAAATTCACCTCCTTGATCTGATCTCAGACATTTGATTTTCTTACCGGTTTCATTTTCTACCATTTCCTTGAATAGTTTGAATTTCCCAAGTGCTTCTGATTTTTCTCTGAGAAAAGTAACCCAACACATTCTAGAATAGTCATCAATGATTAGCATGAAATATCTATCACCTTGTAAGATTTTAGTTCTAGCTGGACCACATAAATCAGTATGAATTAAGTCAAGAGCATTATTGGATTTTTCTGGAATACTTTTAAAAGATGCTCTAACTTGTTTTCCAAATTGACATTCCTTACATACCAGATTGTGAGGTTTAACAATCTTAGGTAAATCTCTAACTGCCTTAGTAGTACTGATTTTCACAATGCAATCAAAATTTACATGACAGAGTCTCTTATGCCATAGCCAACTTTCATCAATATGTGCAATCAAGCATGTCTTTTCATTGTTATTCAAATGAAAGATATTACCTCTAGTTTGATTACCAGTTGCAATTTCTAAACCAGTTTTGTTCATGATTTTGCATTTCCCATTCTTCAATTGTAACTGAAATTCCTTTCTCAACTAATTGACAAACACTCAAAAGATTATGCTTTAAACCTTCAACATAGTAAACATTGTCAATATTATCCTTACCATCAAGAGATATAGTACCTTTTCCTTTGATCAAACAAGTTTTATCATCTCCAAATCTTACTACACCTCCATTATATACCTGAAAAGTCAAGAATTTGTTTTTGTCACTAGTCATATGATGTGAACATCCCGAATCAATAATTCATTCATCCTTAACTTCAATTTTAGCTGTTAGGGCCTGCTCTACCAATTGAACAATAGGTGTCGGTTGATCTTCTATTATAGCAACAAAGACCCATCCATTGTCTGCCGAATCCTCATCAGAATCATTAGTGACTCCATCAACAAGATAACAAGATTTGTCTTTATTCATCTTAAATTTGTATCTCTGGTATTCAGCGTTAGGCTTGTATGTTCTTCTAGCTTCTTCTCTTAGTCTAGCATGTCTATCAGGGCATCTTGAAGCCATATGACCAATCTTATTACAGTTAAAACATTTAAAGGGTGCTTTACCTTCATACTTGCTTCCAACTGGACCTTTAGGCATTTTCCTTGCAAATAGTGCTTCAAGTTCTTCAAGTTCTTCATTTTCTCTCCTTCTTTCTTCAAGTTCTCTTGCATAAAAGGCTTTCCAGTCAGACTTGTCAAATGATGGTGCAGATGATGTTGATGCCTTAAAAGCTAAATCTATCTTTATAGTAGCAACAAGACCAAATTCTTCAATTTCAAAAGCTGAAAGTTTTCCAATCAATGTATCCCTAGTTACTGATGTATTAGGCATTGTTCTCAACTCATTTATAGCAGTGACTTTCATTTTGTATGTCGATGGCAATCCTCGTAAAACTTTTGAAACAATTTCATCTTCACTTAAGGTTCCTCCACAACATTTAATACACAAAACAATTTCATTTACTCTTTCCATAAAAGCATAAATCCTTTCATCTTCTTCCATTTTCAGATTTTCATACCTGACCCGAAAGCTTTCAAGTTTTGTAATTTTGACTATGGAATCTCCTTCATTAGATGTTTCCAAATGGTCCCAAATAGCTTTAGCAGTAGATCTATCTGATAATCCCATGATTTTCTGATCTAATAATGTGCTCAAAAGTACTTCTCTTTCTTTGCAATCATTTTCTTCATCTTTAGCTAAGGTAGGTGGATTAGGCTGATTCTGAGTAGGAGCAGTATAGCCATTCTTTGTAACTTCCTAGATGTCCTTTCCAATGCAATTCAGATGTGTCTCCATTCTGATCTTCCATATGCCATAGTTGGTTCCATCAAGTTTAGGACTATCCTTTCTGAAATAGTTAGAAGACATTGGATCTCCTCAAGCTGTTAAACTTCTGCAAAAGAGGACTATTCTCTGATACCAATTGTTAGGTCCCAGAGACAACTAAGAAGGGGGGGGGTGAATCAGTTGGCAAATAAATTCAAACCAAAAACAACTTAACCAAACTTAATGCTTAATACTGGTAAACCAAACTTTATGTCGGTAGACAGTTTATCAGTTAATTGCAGTACCGGTAAAGATTAATGGATGAAACAGAAAGACAATAACATCCACAACACATAACACCAATGTTTGTACATGGAAACCCTATAAGGGGAAAAACCACGATGGGAAACCTTACCCACAATCAGATGATACTACTGCAGATAAAATGTGTATACAAATGGGGTCTGCACATGCAGAAAGGCCAAGTGCCTAGAGCTCACTACTCAATCACAAATAGGAGTCACACTAACTACAATTGGATGGTTAAATCCAATAATGATGTACTACTCAAAATAACATCTTCATATGCTGGATTCAGTACCGGTGTAGTTCTGATTGCCTTCACAAAACCTTCCTTCAACCTTCAAATGATGTCTGTGTGTATAGCTCTGCTTATTCTCGCATATATCGAATTACAATCCTTTTCACATTCGCATATTGATCTTACAAATAAGATCTTACATATATACCAAAGCCTAGGACCAAAATGTATAGGTCGGCTTTAAAAAAGATATTACAATAAAAACAATTTACAAGTAAAACAATAACCGATGCAATATCCAATTCAACATGTCGGCTTAATGCATTTACAACATTAATAAATCATCTCCATAGTGTGTCGTGCTGATCTGAAATAGATAAGCTTGTCGGTGCTTATCCTGGACCTATTTGTCGGTAACAACAAATATGCAAACTCGAATATACCAATGAACAAATCTCTGAGACAAAGTGTCCAAACGATGTCTTCGACATAACCAAGTGTTTTCCATGTCATTCCAAGTGTTGGTGAACAATATATCCTGTCGGTGTACCAGATACAAGTGACTATGCATAAGTCGCTTGTCGGTGAACATTGCCAATTCTCCAAATGCCAGAGTTGATAATTGTTAATAGGTGTTGACATCAATGACAAAACCATATCAACATATCCAAAATACCAACAATTATGACTAGAGGAAGACTAGCAAATGAAGAGGTATGTTTAATTTCTCAAATTGAACCAGCATATGTTATTGAGGCATGTGAAGATAAACATTGGATTAAGGCTATGGAAGATGAATTGGAACAAATTGAAAAGAACAATACATGGACACTGGTTCCCTAGCCTAAAAATAAAAATGTAATTGGAACTAAATGGGTATTCAGAAACAAACTTAATGAAGATGGTAAGGTAATCAGAAACAAATCAAGATTATGTGTAAGGGATATTCACAGAAAGCAGGAATTGATTACAATGAAACCTTTGCACCGGTAGCTAGAATTGAGGCAATCAAATTATTTCTTGCATTTGCAGTACACAAGAACTATAAAGTTTATCAAATGGATGATAAATGTGCATTTATGAATGGTGATCTTGAAGAAGAAGTTTACATTGAACAACCTAATGGATTTTCATTGACAAATGATAAAGATTTGGTTTGCAGGTTAAGGAAAGCTTTATATGGATTGAAGCAAGCTCCTAGAGCTTGGTATGCTAGATTGGACAAATATCTTATGAAACTTGGTTATACTAAAGGTAATGCTGACAACAACTTATATTTCAAAGTGACTAATGAAGACATTTTGGTTATTGAAGTTTTTGTTAATGGCATCATTTTTGGAGGAGAAGATGGATTGTGTAAAGAATTTTCTAATAAGATGCAGGAAGAATTTGAGATGTCTATGATTGGGGAGATAAAATTCTTTTTAGGATTGCAGATTTCACAGACTAATAAAGGCATATTCTTATGTCAATCAAAGTACTTGAAGGAATTACTGAAGAAATTTGGTATGGAAAACTCTAAACCGGTAAGTACTCCTATGACTACAACTGATAAACTATCATTGAAGGATGATTTAGCTCCTGTTAATCTGACAAGATACAAATCTATGATTGGAGGTTTATTGTATTTGGCAAAAATAAGACTTGATATAATGAATGCAGTATGTATTGTTTCAAAATTTCAGAGTAATCCTAGGGAAAATTATGAAGCAGTAGTGAAAAGGATTTTCCGATATTTACAAGGCACAATAAATCTTGGTTTATGGTATCCTAAAGATGAAAATTTTGAGTTATGTGCATACACTGATGCTAATTGGGTAGGAGATGTAGATGACAGAAAGAGCACCACCGGTGGGACATTCTTTCTTGGTAGCAGATTGATTTCATGGTTGAGCAAGAAATAGAGTTGTACATCATTATCAATAGTAGAATCAGAATATGTGCATCGACAACTAATTGTACTCAGGTATTATGGATTAAGCAAATGTTGAAGGACATAAAGGTAAAATGCAAAAAACCTATAATCATCTATTGTGATAATTCAACAGCAATTTATATATCTAAGAATCCGGTATTTCACTCTAAAACTAAACATGTTTCTATCAAATACAATTTTCTGAAAGATAATGTTGAACCAAAAGAAGTGAAATTGGTTTATGTGAATACTAAAGAGTAGATTGCAGACATATTTACTAAGCCTTTGCCTAAGGAAACTTTTGAATATCTCAGAGAAAAACTTGGGGATATACCCTCATCGGTAGTGACTTAGACAGTTGATGCTTGGCATCAAACCGACAGAATTTACAGAGAAACCTTTTTCCAACTTTGATGGAGGAGAGCTACTTCTCAAGGGGAGTAGTTGGATAAGTTGGTATTTGTGATTGGTTCTATGAACTGGTTGTATCTAGTATTTGTATTGCTTTGGCATTTGATGTCAAAGGGGGAGATATATCTATGGAAAAACACATTATCCTTTGGGGAGAGATTATTCATTGGGGAAGAGATTTTTACTCTCTGCATTTGTATTTTAATTTCTGGTATTGATCTATTCTGGAGATTGTTGGTTTTTGGTTTATTGGCATTTTTGCTTTGGCACTTAGATGGTTTTTGCATCTTGTGTTTCCATCAATGCCAAAGGGGGAGATTGTTGGTATTATGGATATGTTGCATTGGTTTTTTCATTGATGTCAACACTTATCAACACTTATCCTTTTGGAGATCTTTGGTTGTGTTGAACCGGCACATTATGTTCACCGACAAGTTTAATGACTTATGTACAGTCACCAGTATTTGGTTCACCGGTAGGTTATATCATTCACAGGCACTGAGGATGACTTGTTATCATCTGGATATCACTTGGCTATGTCTAAGACATGGTTTGGACACTTGGTTCTGGAGATTTTCTTATTGGTCTAATCAGGTTGACATGTTTGCTATTACCGACAAATTGGTCTAGGTTATGGACCGTCATGCATTATCTATTCCAAATCAGCGCAACACATTATGGAGATGGTTTAATCAATTAACATTGTTGTTGAGCCGACATGATGCATCACATCTTGACTTACTTGTAATAGAATTTATTGTATTATTCTTAGTAAGCTGACGTACACATTTGGTCTTAGGTTTTGGTATATATGTAAGATCTCAATTGTGAGATTAATATGGTGATGTTATGTAATAAGGTATTGGAAGGTTGTGATATTCGGTATATGCGAATATAAGAAGAGATACTCATGTAGACATCATTTGAAGATTCAATGAAGGTTTGAAGGAGACAATCAGAGCTTAATTGGTACCGAATCTAGCATTGAAGATGCTACTTTGAGCAGTACATTATCATTGGATTTAATCATCCAATTGTAGTCAGTGTGACTCCCATCTTGTGATTGAGCAGTGAGTTCTAGGTAGCTAGCCTTTTTGCATGTGCAGACACCATTTGTATACACATACTATCTGTAGTAGTATCATTTGATTGTGGGTAAGGTTTCCCACTGTGGTTTTTCCTCTTACAGGGTTTCCACGTACAAATCTCTATGTTATGTGTTGTGGATATTGTTTCTCTTTATGTTTCATGCATTAAGTTTCACCAGTACTGTTATAAACTGTTAATCTATTTATCGACATTAAGTTCAGTTTACCGGTACTAAGTATCAAGTTTGGTCAAGTTATATTTGGGTTGAAATTATTAGACAACTGATTCACTCCCCCCCTCTCAGTTGCCTCCGGGTCCTAACACAACAATCAATTTTGGCCTACAAGGCTATACGATATCATATTTTGTACAACCCTTTTTATGTATTATTTTGATGGAATATGCAAGTCATTTCATTTTAGATTTTTTAAATTATGTTTAATATATTATTTGTACTAATATCTCCTGTTAATTTTGTTTTGTTAGGGTACCCCCTCCGCGTCTAGGCCCCGTCCTAAGAAAAAGAATTCCTCAAAGAGGTCAAAACATGGGAAGAAGGTAATTGAACACATTTTTAGTTGTACAATTGTTTGAAAATGTTGAAATCAATTATTAGCTGGGGTTTGTAGATTGATTAGTGTTTTTTGTCTATTTTACATGTAGAGCGGCCATTGAGCTATGTGGATTTGTTGAATGCACCTGATTTGCCAGTGGATCAAGAGAGGGCGGAGGTATGTATCTCTACTTTATTTTATTGATTTCATGATTATATGAACGCGTACATGTGAACTTGTGATATATTATAATCTTATAATTTTTTCATACAGGAAATATCCATAGCTACTTCATCAATGGCCACTAATACATTTGGCCTAAAATTCTGATGGAGAAGGTATATTGTGAACAAATTTGATTTTTTTTTGAAAAATCGCCCGCATTTGTCAGAATTCTGATGATAATTCAATATATGTTTTCGACAGAGAAGGAATTGGCAATGAAATTTGTGTTTTTTTATAAAAACAGCTTGTGTTCGTTGAAATTCCAATGACCGTGGGCATTACTTAAAAAAAAAAAAAGACCAAGACATTTCAAATCATTTTCGTGGCCTCTTCCCATTCTCATGTTGCCACCCCAGCAGCGTACTCCCGCCTAGAGTAAGCGTACTCTAGGTTTTGGATGAGGCACATGAATCATGAACTATTTTGACTAATTAATGCCAGCTCCAAGAATTCTCGGCTCATGGAATAGGGTTTGCAAAAATGGGAGCAATGTCGGCTCATGGAATAAGGTAGGTGTAAAGCTCTGTCAACATCCTCCAGCCTATGCAAAAATGGGAGCAATGTTGGCTCATGGATAGGGTAGGTGTAAAGCTCTGTCAACATCCTCTAGCCTATGCGAAAATGGGAGCAATGTCAGCTCATGGAATAGGGCATGCTCCCAGGCGGCTAAAGACCAATAGGCTTCATTCCCCTTCTTTCATTCATTAGTATCAGTCACCCATCTATTTTGCACCTGCAGATCATGATGTTTTTGATTCTCCGTTGGCCTGGATGCAAGTGTAAAGCTTTGTCAACATCCCCCAGTTTGTGCAAAAATGGGAGCTTTGAAATGGCACGTCGACTATTTGACAGATTGCCTCACAAAAATTGGATGTTTTTGAACAAGTTATGAACATCTATCATAGGATAAATAATAGAGGAATTTTGTGACATGTTGTAGCTGCAATTGCCAGGGTACATGTTTTAAAGATGTTTTATATCATAGAATCAACATTCCAATGGCTATTTAGTTTTTAAAATTTGTATGTCGTATTCCCAATTGATGTCTATTTTCATGAAACTATTCCTTTAGGCAAGCAAAAAAAGCCTGAAAAAACTACACAAGGCTTAAACCATTATTCATAGCCCCTAGAAAATCTCTTCATTACCAAAAAAACCTATTCATACTTGAAAACATTATTCACACCTAAAACATTGTCCATGCCTAAGACATTAATCACAACATCAAATAAAATTCATAGTGTAAATAAACACTATTCATGTTTAAACTATTGTTCATAGATTCATTTAACCTCAAAAATTACTCTAGAAGCTCTTGAGTCCAAATTTGTTGTTCTCTATATGAATTATGGGGTTTGAAATCTATTTATTATGATTGTGTAATATCCCTTGTCCAATGATGACTGAAAATAAGGAATATTCGCTGTCAAATCTGCAAGAGTCCTCAAAAAATGGGCGTATGATGATGCAACCTCAAATTCCTCTTATTTGATATCTAAATCAAACAAATGCCTCATTGACAGTCATAAATACATGTTATAGGTAGCTAATGTAAAATTACATGGACTGTCACAATAATGTATCAAAATCAAACTTCACTAGATTATTGACATTTCTTCAAGCATGTCATGCAACCTCTGAAAACATATTACAGCTACAAGCCCATTCAAATCTTATTATAAACCAGTTCCAATGCAATCATAGGATCTTTACATAGGTTGACTACCAAGAGATATGCTACTGATTTTTTGAAGACATTAGACAACCACTAACTCAAGCATATATCTCAAAATTACAATGAAAGAAGAGGTCTGAAGAACCTGATTAAGCTATGCCCAAGTCTGGTGATGTAAACACCAACATTACTCATCTAAAATAAATCCATGTTAGAGTTATGATCTTCAATACTTTCTCTTAGACAAGAGATAAAATTAAAAAACCACATGATTACTATATTAAATTTATTTTCTTATTAAAAATATAAATAATTACATTAGATATATATTCCACATAAAGAAAAGAAATGATGAAAATCATTTGTGTCTTAAAGAATGAGATCAACAACTAAAAATAGGAAAATAATATCCTAATTACAACTCCCTAATTAGTATAAGATACTATTTCCAATATTATACTAAGGATAAATATTCAAAAAGTATAATAATTACACTAATACATATATCACTCTCATGCCTTCCTTAATTTGATATGAGGTCCCTCTATCCAAATATGAAGTCTCAAGGGAGTTGTATGTGTCAATTATTCAAGCTTCTTCTAACTCTATTCCAACCTCTTCTTCCAACACATGTCTTGATGATGGTTGAGGATCTTTAAACTTTGAAAATATGAATGAACACACTCCTCTAGACATGATTTAAATACCATATTTAATTATACACATGGATGCAATGGACATGATTTAGGATGTGTGCAATGAAGTGTGGAGGTTCATGAGAAATATACATTACATTTTTCTGAAGAAGATTTAGGTTTCTATCCTCCTCCTTTATTGACATCCCCTCCCCCATTGTCTAATATACCTATGACTTTTCCAACAACTTTTAATCACAACAAGAGATAATTTTGTATGAGTTTCTTAAAGCCAACTTTATTACTCTCCCCTTGAAAAATTGAAGAAAAGACCATAAACAAAATTAGGGCAATCCTTTTTTCAAGCATCGTCAATGTAGTTCTAGTAACATTTAAATAATAGGTGACAATAAGTTATACAGTCATCATGTCCCTTCTAAATGACATTTTTAACCTATTATGTTTTTATCTTGCTATATAAAATCGGTAGCTTAATTACCTATTAGGGGCTCATTGTCATTCATGGTACTACGATTTCATGTGCAATCATACTTGGGAGGCAACGTAATAGCCTACTTCTTCTTGTCTCTACATTGTGGAGCAAGAATAATAGTTGTCAATTGTTCCTCTTTTTTAAGGATCCACTTTACCTTTGTTGATTTTTATCTTTTATAACTTGATATCCTTTCTTGCATAGAATTATCCTCAATCCAAATTCTCTCCTTGCTTGGACGTGTGTGTTCCTTGATTAGGACCTCTTTCATTGCTTTGTAGGTAAATAAACAAAGACATCGACCTCTCCTCTCTACTTATACACAAAATGGCTAATTGAAACCATATACACAAAATGTCTCCTTGCACTGGTCGAGCCTAGAAAATGTGACACCCTTGTTCAACAAGGGTTGATACTCTACAACACGATGCCTATCATTCATGAGCTCAAGGTGGTTGCTTTCATGCTTAATAAAAATATGATCAAAACTTTTTATAGTTTTGCCACCATCATAATATCATTTTGCTAGTGTTAACATCATACATCCTCATGCTATGCTAGCAATTCATCGGGCTCTTCAATTTTTTCACTCTTTATATGTTAGTGACTACCTTTAACTTATGAAAATTCAAATAAATCATCATAATGACCTTCAAATAAATCATCATAATGATCTTTATTCACTCTTTATATGTTAGTTACTACCTTTAACTTATGAACCTTCAAATAAATCATCATAATGACTACCTTTAGTTTTTTATTGTTCCACCCTACAATTTTGTATTTGAGGTATGTAAAATAGTTGCTCTATAGAGTTTTTTTATCTCTCTACATTCTTTTGATTGCCTTCATTTAAATTATGTAATGTTTCCATGATTTCAAAAAATAAAGATTTTAGGAACAAGGTTTGATATGCATATATTCCTTATATACCGGCACAACAATTGAATGTTGGGGTTGTTATGGATATTTTAATATAGGCATTTAAAATATAGAAACCCTTGTTATAAAATCTTAGAACTGATTCCAACACCAAGAACCAGGGTTATTTTAGAGATTTTGGAAGTAACTACACATCAAATTCTGGGTGCCTTTGAAAAGAAAATTGTATGATGAAATATTTGGGCATAAAATAGATGAAATGCACTCCATACTACTGCTGCACAATATTTTGGTCGATGATATTTTTAAAATAGTAAAGGAAGGTGTATGTAACAACCAAATTCTTATCATTATAAACAATGAATATTTTAAGATCCTTTTATGATGTGTAAGTTGAGAATATTTTATGAAAGGTCCCTAAATGAATACACTTTAAACTGACTTTTGCAATGACTATCGGATGTAGACAAAATGAATGCTTTTTGAATTAGGATGGTACACAAAATCTACTATCAAAAGGTTGTCAAAAATTCTTGGGACTAGGAGGTGTGAACTGGCCTACTCTTCTGCTTTTCATGCCATCAAAATTTGAGTTTGATTGTCATCATTTACTTTGCCAAATTATTCACACGTAACTCCTGAATAAATTTTGTACACACAAAATGACGAAAATAGATTTGTTGATGGGGGCTTTCCTAGGTCAAATAGGTTTGAATATACCTTGAAGTGTGCAATATGGAAGGTTTGTATTCTTAATATCCTGCCCATTTCTTAATTTAAAATATGATATCTTTATTAAATATCTCCTCTATTTTTGGAGGTAGACATCTTTAGGAAAAGATCTCTTCCTCCCTCTTTAAAATGACCCCTTTACACTTGTTGAAAAATATCTCTTTTACAACTATCTCTTCCTTTCTTATAGCAATGAGGCATGTACAAGGATCTTTCTTCCTAGCTTGGAATGCATGTATGTTTATTAAGGGTATCTTCTTAGTGTTGAAGGTGCTTATCCTTGATCGCTATCTACCTTAAGATATCAACCTAGAGGTATGTTGACATCTTAAGGGGAGGCATATGAGCTCTCCTTTTTTCTTGTGTTAATTAAATTATTTTATATCCTCAAACTAGAAGTGTTGTGTTACATAGCGCCCCCTAGTGCATGGTTATTATTTTTTTGAGATTCGTTACTTGGAATAACATGGATTAATGCTAGTGTGATCATTGTTGTTGTTTACACCTTTGCAAGTGTTGGTTATTATTGTTGTTTATGTTTTGTGTCACTACCACAATCATTTTGTAGTAGAGTTATTTGAGTTTGATTGTCATCATTTACTTTGCCAAATTCTTCACACGTAACTCCTGAATCAATTTCCTACACACAGAATGATGAAAAAATAGGTTTGTTGATGGGGGCTTTCTTAGGTCAAACCTCAGATTGTGAATTAACCTTGAAGTATAAGGTTTTCCTTTTGAGGGAAAGGATAGATCTAATCTAAAAATGCTTAAAATTGAACATGATACCTTGATGAATCTTTCTTGAATCCTCACACAAGGTTTAGGATGTCATGCAGACTGTTGATCATGAATGTTGTGCTTTAACTTGAATTCTCCTTCAATGCTTGATGAATGCTTGATTGTTTTTTCACTTGGAATTGAATTGATTTTATAATTAAGAGATCACTTGAATTGTAGGTAGACCCCTTCAAATGATAGGGTAGGCTTACTTTTATACCTAATCATACATAAAGTGTTTGAATTTTTTCTCACACATGAGGCAAGAAATGAGGGGTCATATTTTGGGTCCCAATCATGAGTACTAGGGCACCTAAGGTGTCTTAGTCTTGTCAATTTAGGATGGGACATGCTAAAGTGGGCATCAATGTCTCAAGATTAGATGGATCTTAAGTGATTGTCTCCATTGCATATGATTTATTTGGGTGATAAACTTCACCATTCTACTCACAATAATTTTATTAAGTCTCAAATATAGAGATCATAACTTTTAATGATGCAGTGAAAGTCCTTCATGAAGGACTTCTAGAAGTATTTTTGGATGAGTCTTTGTCAAGTGCAGAGAAAATACAATTGACACTTAATGGATTTAAGGAACGTGCTTTCAAACTGGAAGCCAAAGTTTTGAAGGATGTAGAGAAAAAGGTGGAAGAGAAAAGACTAGAAGTTTTGGTGATTATATGTGCAACAACACATATCCAACTACAAGAAAGCATAAATTTTTTTTTAGAGTGTAAACGATGTATTGGCGGCATACATGTTTTAAAGGCAATGGCCTAAATATAATAAGGATATTAAGGGTCACATAGATATTATAGCTTCACAAATTGTACAACTATCCAATACTATAGACATGAAGAATGATGCAGAAGGAGATGGAAGGCTTCAAATAGAAAACTTGTACATGCAACTAAATCCATTGACTAATCAGAAGAACAAAATTAAGAAATGGTTTGATCATCTGAGAGATGTTGTAGACTTGCAACTCACCAGCTACTTAGTTTTTGCGGGTAAGAATTTTTTTTTTGTTTTGGTTATGGTTGTGGTGTTTGTAGGGAGACATTTACAAATTTATATCTATTTTCACTATTTAATGGTTTATGGGTTTGTAATGGTAATTTAATGTTCTTTCATAATTTTGTATAGATACTTTATAATAACCTATTATAGTGATTTGTTCTATTATGGATAATGTTGTAGGTCAGACGGCTTTGTCATCGGTGCATGAAAGCATTGCATGAGTTCTACTTTTAAAAATTACATGAAACATTTTTAATTTATTTGATTGAGTGTTATTTGAAAAAAAGATTATCAATGATGTTTCCTTTCTCCAAGAATTGGATCTAGGATCTTTCCGTCAGATAATATGTAACATCCAATGACTAAATATTTTCTTTACAAATGCTTATTTTATTTAATTATCATCTAAGCGTGAATTATAATTTATATCTATGAGGAAGCAAAAGATACAAGCTGAAAACTCGTGTGCAAGTAAATTTCATAAAAGAAAGCAAGCAGGAATTATCTTGAATGACATGGAAACAAGCTCATCAACTGCCTAGAAGAGAGCAATTGGAGAAAAGAAGAGGAAAGTGTTAAAGGGTGATAAATAAATAGAGAGTATGCAATAAAAATAAACAATGTCTGGAGTGTGTGATGTGACATCTCTAATTTATGTCTGGAGGGACTAACTGGTTTTGGAATTCCTGGGAAACCTATTGGGCCATGCTTGGAGGAAATCAATGTGTTCATGCAAGGGCCACCTTTTTTCTATTATGAGAATGATGCTTTTGCACCGAAGGATATTTGTAAGAAAATATCCGAAAATTTCTATAGTATGGAACCAGAGTTGGTGGATTTGAAGTTCTTTTCGGCTTCCAGAAGAGTAAGAGGTTATGTACACAATCTCCCAATAGAAGGGTGATTTCAAGCATTACCTCTCCCCCCCATGACTATTGAGGAAGCACTTCCTAAGACAAAGGATGGCCTCCATGGGATCAAAGAAAAAAATTGAATTGCATAGACTGTAGATGATGTGGTGGTGTCCTTCGTGAAGAACTCTGCACTATAATTGAAAAATCACGAGGGAAACTGCAAGATAGTGAACAAAAATACATTCTTGAAAAGTGCAAAGAATGGAACTTGGTTTGGGTGGATCTAGGTCAGGTGGCTCCTCTAGAGGTTGACGAGATAGAAATTATATTAGGATTTGAAAATGATCACACTCGTGGAACTTCGTGTGCGACTGATTGATTGTGCTGTTTGGGTAACACATTCGAAATAGATACATTTGCATACCATTTATATGTCTTGAAAGCATTTTATCCTGATGGTATTAAATTAAAGTACTTTCTCTTCTATCTGGTATTGGTGGAGTAAAGGTTACATTGCATCGACCTAGGATACATATTTCCGTAGATAAAACACAAGTTAAATGTATCCCAAGTTGATGCAAAGCAACCTCTGCTCTAGAGATCACCAGAAAATAGAGAAAGAACTTTAATTTAATGCCATCAAGATAAAAGGCTTTAATCAAGATAGATAAATGGTATGCAACTGTATCTATTTGGAATGCATTACCCAAACAGCGCAATCGATCAATCACACACGAAGTTCCACGAGTGTGATCTTTTTCAAATCCTAATATGATATCTATCTCATCAACCTCTAGAGGAGCCACTTGACCTAGCCCCACCCAAACCAAGATCCATTCTTCCCACTTTTCAAGAATGTATTTTTGTTCACTATCTTGCAGTTTCCCTCGTGAATTTTCAATTATAGTGCAGAGTTCTTCACGAAGGACACCACCACATCGTCTAGAGTCTATGCTTCATTTTTTTTCTTTGATCCTATGGAGGCCAATAGTCCTTTGTCTGAGGAAGTGCTTCTTGAATAGTCATGGGGGGGAGAGGTAATGCTTGAAATTGCCCTTCTATTGGGAGATTGTGTACATAACCTCTTCGTCTTCTAGAAGCTGAAAAATACTTCGAGTCCACCAACTCTAGTTCCACACTATAGAAATTTTTGGATATTTACTTCCAAATATCCTTCAGTGCAAAAGAATCATTGTCATAATAGAAAAAAGGAGGTCCTTGCATGAACACATTGATTTCCTCCAAGCTTGGCCCAATAGGTTTCCCAAGAACTCCAAAACTAGTTAGTCCCTCCATACCTAAATTAGAGACATCATACCACACACTCCAGACATTGTTTGTTTGTATTGCATAATCTCTATTTATTTATCACTCTTTAACACTTTCCTCTTTTTTTCTCTAATTTCTCTCTTCTAGGCAACCGATGAGCTTGTTTCCATGTCATTTAAGATAATGCCTACTTGCTTTCTTTTATGAAATTTACTTGCACACGAGTCTTCTACTTCCGCACAAATATAAATTATAATTCACGCTCAGATGATAATTAAATAAAATAAGCATTTGTAAAGAAAATATTTAGTCAGTGGATGTTACATATTATCTGATGGAAAGATCCTAGACAATTCTTGGAGAGGAAAAAATATCATTGATAACCTTTTTTTGCAAATAACACTGAATCAAATAAATAAAAAATGTTTTATACAATTTTTAAAAGTAGAACTCGTTCAATTCATGCACCGACGAAAAAGTCGTCCGACCCATAGCATCTGATACCGTCAGAATTCTGACGACAACTAAAGAAACATCCAACAAGGATGTTGTATATCTGACATCACTTCCTTGTTAGATAGTCATCGAGGAGAAAACATAGCATCCGTCAGAATTCTGACCATAATCTGTCAAAATGTTTGTCCGAGGGAGCAAATATAGCTGCCATTAGAAGAGTTCATAACGTCGTCAGAATTTCGACGCAAATGGCATCGTCGGGAAGACCAATGATGAGTTTTCGACGGTTAAATTGGTTGGAAGTCCGACGTGGTGTCGTTGGACTTTTGACAATTAGCTGTCGGAAATTAGGCCCAAATGTACTAGTGGGCGAGCCCTCCTCCATGCACTAGAGAAGCATCTCAGGATCCGGTACACTTTTGTTTGATATATTACATTAATGCTTTTTAACCTACAATACTTATCATTATATTAATAGTATTTAATCTTTGATCATTTTTTGTATAGGTAATAGCGACAGTTTCTCCATCGATGGTGAGCCATCCTTAGTCCATTGGAGAAGCATCTCAAGCATCGGTACATCATTGTTCTCTATATTATAGCTTTTAAGTGTTTTCGATATATTTATGTTACTACATTATATTAATTGTACATTTAATCTACAATAGACCCCTTCGCGGTATGGCCATAACGTGGATCCTTTTAAGTGTGTCTTCAAGAAAACTCCTAAGAGTGACAAGGAGAGGAGAGCGAAGACATTAGCTCCCAGATCAGCTGATGAGGTAATCTACATTTCAATTGCAAAGGAATTATCGTTAAATGCATAGTTATGTTGTTAATTGTGAACTATTTTCTACAAAATAATTCTAACTTGGCTTTTGAATTGTGGTTTTGCAGCCATCTACAGAGCTGTGTACTGCATCGAAGAGGCTCGAGTTTGATGATCCACCACAAGTTTAGGATCATATAGTGTTAGTTTTGGTCATAGAACGACCAATACATGTAGATATATTTTACATTTTTATTGTATATCGATTTGGACATGGCATATGCCACTTTTTTGTAATACTTGTATTGACTTGGCAAACATGCCTTTTATTGATATATATAAATGTTAATATTCAATCCAATAAATGTGTACCGAGTTCATTATTTTGTATTTGTTGTATTTCATGGCTGTCCTTTTATAAAGTTAATTGATTATTTGCCTATGTAATCAACAATATGAATATAAACAACAAAAATCTATGATATAAAACATGGCAATCGTGGAATATGATTTGATTAAATTTATAAAATGTTGAATTAACCCTACAAAACTCCTTGTATTCAATTCATTATTGTGTATTCATTGTATTTGGTGGCTTCCCTTTTATAAATTTAAATGAATATTTGCCTATGTAATCAACAATATGAATATAAACAACAAAAATCGACAATATGAATATAAACAATAATATGTGTGTGGTAAGAGAGCACCCTCATGCTCGCAATGGTCAAATTTTGGTTGTTGTGTGCATAAACCAATGTAACAAGCGCATCTGGGTGGGCAGGTTTATGCTAGGCATGCTCCTCTCGTGCATCCCAAAGTGCCAAAATGTCAAGAGTCATACCCTACCTGCGCGATCTCTCAAGTTCCCTGAGTCCAAAAAATTGTCAAACTTTGACGGACTGTTTCTTCCTATCCAAGATACATATGATCAATCCTTTTGAACCTGTGGGGTTACGTGAGGCTACTCTACAATGGCCTATCTTGGTTTTTGACGACTCAGAGCCATTTTCAATTGGTAGCATTTTTTCCCTCGCTGCAAAAGCTATCAATTACATGCAATGCAAAGTTGTAGGATAGGCTAGAATTGATTTGGTTTGTCGTGTGCACAAACCGAAATAACAAGCGCATCCGGGTGGGTAGGTTTATGATAGGAATGCTCCTCTCATGCATCCCAAAGCACTGCAATGTCGAGAGTCATACCCTACCAGCACGATCTCTCAAGTGCCCTAAGTCCAAAAAATTGTCAAACTTTGACGGACTGTTTCTTCTATTCCAGGACACATGATTGATCCATCTGGACCTGTGGGGTCATGTGAGGCTCCTCTACAATGGCCTATCTTGGTTTTTCATGACTCAAAGCCATTTTTAATTGGTAGCATTTTTTTGCCTGCTGCAAAAACCATCAGTTGCATGTAATGCAAAGTTGCAGCATATGCTAGAATTGATTCAGTTCATCGTGTGCACAAACTGACGTCACAAGCGTGTCTAGGTGGGCAAGTTTAAGCTAGGAATTCTCCTTTCATGCATCCCAAAGCACCAGAACGTAGAAGTCATACCCTATCGACGCGATCTCTTAAGTGCCCTGAGTTCAAAAAATTGTCAAACTTTGACAAACTGTTTCTTCCAATCTAAGACACATATGATTGATCCATTTGAACCTTTGGGGTTTCGTGAGGCTCCTCTACAATTTTCTATCTCAGGTTTTAACGACTCCAAGCCATTTTCAATTGGTAGCATTTTTTCGCCTGCTGCAAAAATCGTCAGTTCCATGCAATGCAAAGTTGCAGGATAGGCTAGAATTGATTTGGTTTATCGTGTGCACAAACTGACATCACGAGTGCGTCTGGGTGGGAAGTTTTATGCTAGGCATGCTCCTTTCATGCATCCCAAAGCACTGGAACGTCGAGAGTCATACCCTACCGACGTGATGTACAAGTTGCTTGACAACGTTTTTGACAATTTTTTTGACAATAATGACAATTTTTGCTCAAATTGTATCTAGACTCAATCTATGACCCCTATGACATAATAATGACTCAAATAATTCTCCATGATTATATAAAAATCAAGAATGCTCATGATTGACCTTATCACATCACATAAACTCAAAACATAGTCATAAAACATAGAAACAAAAAATAGTCACAAAACACTGTCACATATTATTAAAAAATTTGCCTCTAAATATGGTCAAATCAGCTCTTGGCTATTTGAATATACAAAAAAATATCTTATAAATCATCTCATGGGATTTTATACAAAATTTGGCATTACAATATGTGTGATTCAACTCATTGCCATTTTAATATACAAAATACATATGTACAAATTAGCTCATTGTCATTTAAATATACAAAATTATGCCCCTAAACATGCAAAAATCAGCTCATGGGCATCTACATATACAAAAAAAGAATATAGAACAATTCATCAATGATATATACAAAATTCTCAAAATCATTCTACTCTGAACCGTAGAATCAATCAAGTGAGCCTTTAGGATTGGCTCTAACCCGTATTGTGTCAAGTATTGCCTTGTGGTTAGATTCACGAACTTTCCATAAAATCTTGTTATGAGGTCTACCACGATACTTCATCAAATGAATATTTATTGCAATAACAAGGTTAGAGAAATGAAGAATATGTTTGTGTGTTTCAAAGTCCTTGAACAACCAAACATCTGAATTCTTGATAGGGTATCTCCTAAGCCATATTCTTGTCATGACAATAGACCCTATTGGGCACTCAATACCCTCTCCGTCAATGATTGTGGTTGTAAATTTTCTTTTTGGCTCAACACAATGACACAAATAGTAATTCGTTCCTTCTTCATTGTTCTCATCTACAACAACTGCATACACATGACCTACATTTTATAAAGTGTTAATCAATACCAAAAATAAACTATGATGTACAACAAAATGAACCAAAAAGAATACTTGCAAAAAAATTAACTCAAAAAATCACCTGAATCCACTAGGTCGAATACATAGTCAAAATCCAATGATGTCTCCATCTGGCTCAATTGTAGTGTTTTGGGAATTTTATATGTATCAATGGGAACCAACGGTCTACAAGACCATTTGTCAACCCACTCTTGTGATTCACATTCCTCCCACAAACAATACATGCATGAAGAGAAAAAACATACCATCTGCCTCGTATAAATTACTAGTGAACTTGAATTTGAACTCATAAATGAGTGCATGTCACTCGATCCTGCAACTGTACAACAATCTAGATAGTTTTCAATGTTAGTTAGATTCAGTGATCAACCAAAAATATCTATGAACCATTGACATACCTGGATTACCTGGACCCATCTTAGACTTACACCATCGCATAATTGTTTATGCATCTATCAACTCAACACCACCTTCGTACTTCAGCTCTTCTCTATCTAGGGCTCTTTTTACACATGCTCCTGCACCATCGTTCTCTCCCTTACCATGTCGGGCCTCAGTGAAATTCCAAAAATGTTGCACACCGCTTGTCATATGCATCCTTGCATTCTTGAATTGTGCGGTGCAATTATCTGATCATATTAAGTGTCAGTTGTATCGTATGTTCCTTTCCCTTAAACTATCATAGAAAACTTTAAAGTATCCTTGTACAAACTCTGATGAATGAGTATGGTCATCACTTATGTAGAAGTGATACTCTCTTACAAACTTTCTATCCTCCTCTGTGCTATCATCTGCATGCATGAATGCTATGTGTACAAAAATAGAAACTTGTGTAGAATGATAATACATAGATTGCACTTCATTTTGAGGTTGTAGTGTATAATTTTCCACAAAATCAACGATAGAGACAATGGTGCCAAGAGTAAATGTGTCCTTACATAACTTGAATTGCTCATCTAACCATCAAGCTCTATGTGTATGCATTATGTACTCATAAACTAGTTTCTCTTGAAGCATTTTCAAAAATTCAGCTACACATATATCATTTTTCACTAGCTCACATCTCTTCAAATCTTTTCCATCTGTAACTCCATATGTGACTGTCTTGTATTTTCCAATAGAAACTAGTTTCCTACGAATTTCATGTGTGCTCTCCAAATGTACACATCTTGGTAAACAATGCAAACCACCACATATAGCACAAGAACATTCTGTTAACATTATTTCGAGGTTGTCTGCGAGCGGCAGTTTTCTAGCTTTTGGTGGCCCCACCTCTTTTTGTTCCTCCATCTCGCATGCATCAAGCGAGATAGTTGTCAGCTCAATGGGGATTTTGTTCGCTCGCTTTTCCTTTTTTGTTTTTGTAGTTGCACTGAGCTGCCACGTGGTGCGGGTTCTCATGTAGCGGTATCTCTTCGGTCTCTCCGCCCGTCGTTTTTTATCACGACTCTCTTGTCGCAGGTTTGCAGAGTAGAGCATCATGGGGCTAACAACTTTAGGAGCAGTTTGTCTGGCACGACATACAGGCATGCCATGACATAGAATGGAAAGGCGTTGGAGTCCAAGTTGTTAGGGAGCCTGAGGCTCTATTTATTTTAGTTTTTTCCCTGTAGTGGGGGTTTAGAACTTTTTCAACAAAAACAATTAAGTTTCTAAGTAGTAATTTCAGCCTTTGAAGCTATGACTGTGTTTCTGAAGAAGATCAATCAAATTGTGCCTATGGCCTTTGTGATGCTTCTCTCAGTATGCTTTGATAGTCTTATCTGTGCTTTTTATTAAAATTCGGATAACTTTGGGAATATATATATCTAAGACTTCGCCGATTAAACTATGTTTTGCACTTGTTATCTGGTGAATGCATGATAAATATTTCTTTATGTTGCAAGGAAATTTTATTGTATCTTGGTTGTGTTTCTGAATCAGAATTGTAGATGTTGTGTTTCTGAATCAAAATTGTAGATTGTTGAATGGACTCAAAAATCATATGTACTTGGGTTTTGTCTGTTCATGTATTCTTAAAAATGCTTTGGCGCATCTCCTTAGTAGTCTAGATTTATGGTTTTAAGTGTTTTCCTTCTTTTCCCTTTTCTCAAAACACATAAGGAAGAGCTGGCTTCTCAATCCCGGAGGTTATTCAGTGAACCGTGTGCAGTTAGTCCCCCATCACTAAATTTCCCATAAGGCTGTTTATTTCCAAGGTAAAATTTAGAATCAACAGTTCTTTTTCTGGCACACCTGGTGAGACATTAACTTCAAAATATTTTCTAAGCTAGTTTATGAGTCATAGGCCTGTCACCAAGAGTCAGACAACTTTAAATCCTCACCTTCTTTTTCCACCTCTGGTGACCATTCGTTTAGCCGCAACTTCATCCTCACAGATTTTTCCCATAGTCATCCATGCTACGATGGCACAGGTTCCCCCCAAGAATTTTGTGACTTGGGATAACGGTATCCCTCTCATTCCACCAACTCTACCTATGGTTTGGGGAGCCATCCTTGTAGCTGCGCTCAAAGCCATACCCGAGTTCACAGGAGAATGTTAGAAAACTCCCGGGGAACATTTGCAAGATGTAGCCATTGTCTGCACTATCCATGGGATTACTGAGAAGAATGTGGCCTTAAGACTGCTCATAGCTTCTTTCAAAGGCAGAGATTTGGATTGGTTTACGTCCTTAGGCCCCAACACCATAGGAGATTGGGACTAGTTGGGAGATCGTTTCTTTCAAAGATTCTCGGATAAGGCCGATAGGTCATCTTTAATGCACCAAATGATCACAATAAAGAGAGCTCCAGCGGAGGCAATAAATGATTTTAATCTGAGGTTTCAGCGAACCTGGCAGAGGATACCTTTGTTGGCCCGCGCTCCGGTGGACATGGCCTTTATATTTTTTTTGAAAGCTTTCAACTCTAATATATCAGTGATGATTCAGTCTTTAGGAGGCAATACTCTTCCACAAGCATTTGACATAGTAGTCCAAGCGGAGAATAACCTTATCAATGCTAGGAAGTTAGCCCCTCGTCCCACAATGCCAGTATTCTGTGAAATATCCACTCAGGTCTTAGAAGAGGCCACCCCCAATACGTCCGCCTCGGAGTCCATGTATTCCTTTCCTGCTGCCCAAACCTCCTCTCTGGCTGCTAAAGTAAGTGATATGAAAAATCTCCTAAGGTCCTTCTCAAATGAGACTGTCAACCTAAAAAGAGCCCAGATCTCGCCTGCCAAACCCCCTTTTCAGCAAAATTTCCAAGGCAACCGACCTCCATACCAACATACTAATCACCGAGCTGATAAGCCTCCTCAATCAAATGGCCAAATAGTCTCAGTTTTGAATCCATTGCAGGTCGTGTACCCAACCACTAGTAGGGAAATCACAGTGGGCCAAAATAACTTGGCAGATGACACCAACTCTTGGTGTTTTCTGTGCAACAATGCTCATACTCTGAGAAATTGCCCGAGAGAAAATTTGTAGCAGAAGGTTGTAGAACAAAGAAATTTAGGCATAACGCCGTATGAGTCCACATATATCTCTGGGTATGGATAATGTGACTTTTGTCACTCATATGCAAGGAATGTTATTGCAACAAGAAGCAGAGATTTTCCCCGATCATGCTCTTTTTTCATGGATGGAAGATGAGGATGCGGTGCTGACCAACGGTGCAATCACCTCTAAAGATGGAACCCCTCTTGTGCACTCAGATTACAACCTCCACTCTAAAAGGCATTTGACTGGGGAAAGTGCCAGTAGTTCGAGAGCAACACCCATGGACAAAACCTCTATACAACCAATCGTCAACCCTACTTATTCGAGAAAAAATTTCATCCCTTATAAGCCGAAGGAGCCGAAGATTCTAACACCTCAAGGGTTAAATGTGGTGGAACAATTGAAGAAAGCCTCATCTCATATCTCTCTATGGGATGTATTGAGCATTCCAGAGAAAAAGAACAGACTAAGAGAAGCCCTATCTCATGATGGAAAAGATACAAGTATGGTAGCTCCACAATCTCTTCGAACCGATGGAATGGATCTCCAACCCGTGGCCGACAAAGCATGCTCTCTGGCCGTATTGACAAATGAAGACTCGCCCTCTACTACCCATGAAGAAGGTAAGCCTAAGACAAATCCTTTCTACCTCACCCTTATAGTTGGGGATAAACTATTGCATAACTCTATGATAGATTCCAGAGCGAGCACCACCATCATGCCTAAGCAAATCGCCGAGGTATTAAACATTGGGTATGAGCCTTTGAATAAGGGAGTTATACAGCTTGACGCGAACAAGGTTCAGACGGTAGGTCTTATTAAGAGCCTTCCCCTAACGTTGTTCGCATGTCCAAGCATTATGGTATCTCAAGAAGTAGTGGTCATCAACATTCTGCTTGTCTTTGGGCTTTGTCTTTCTCGAGACTTCACTGCTAAAATACGAGGCTATATGTCCTTAGATTGGTCCCACCTCATCCTCCGTACCCAGCACGGTGCCAAGCTAAAGATTCTCTCAGAACCCCTTCATGCTGAACATATGGCTCATCAGGATTTGATCAATTTTGAGCCTACGCACACCTCCATATCAAATGATGAGCGAAAAGTGGTAGAGTTTTTAGAAGATAAGGAAGTAACCAGGGAAATTTAACCTAAGCAAGAAGTCTTCCTGAAAGAGTTCATTAATTCAAACCCTTTTTCTAACTACCATGCCACCAGTCTTGGTACTTATTGCATTTTTATGAAGGCCAAGTTATCCCAAAACTAGTTAAAGGTCACTCTACCCAAGAAGATCTATCCTCTGAAATTTGGACCCTACATTTTGATGGTGCAAGATGCAAAGTAGGCTCAAGCGTTGGGATTTTTTTTACTTCACCTTCGGGCGAGCAGATCCTAAAGTCTTTTCTCTTGTAGTTTGCGTGTTCCAACAATGAAGCAGAATACGAAGGGTTGATTCAGGGCCTGTTATCGATGGAAAAGATGGGTATAAAGAAATTGAAGGTTTTGGGTGACTCAGAACTTGTTGTTCATCAGATTCAGGGAATCTCCAGTGCAAAACATATCCGTATGAGGTCTTACTACCATAGAGTTTGGGATCTGATTGAAAGCTTTGATGCTTTCAACATCCAAAGAATTCCCCGCAAGAACCGCTGACCGAATGGCCACTATTGGGTCGCATTTTGACCCCGTGGTAGATTTGCTAATCAACCCCCAAGCAATTGGGGTCATCATACGACCAGCTATCCTTGATAATGATACTCACTAGCAGATTTTTGAGAGTGATGAGCATATTGCTCTGTTCATTCAAAATTCAAGAGAATTTGCAGACCAGTTACAGCCTAAGGTTAAAGAAGCTTATGGAGATCAAATCATATAGTTGAGGTTAAATAAGCCCCCCAATGGGTTAATCACCTTAGAAAACCTTTTCAACCACAACGATGCCAAAAGTGATAAGCGAAAGCTTACGACTGACAAAGGAGACTATACTGACATGTCGGTAGGTCCTGGTAAGGTACTCAAAGTCGGAAAGGAGATTTCCACCCAAGACTGAAAGAAGTTGGTTCAATACTGTGATAAATATGCGGGCGTGCTAGCATGGTCTTATGAGGATTTGAAGGGATACAATCCTGATATCATTCAACATACTATTGAACTCATAGAAGGAGCTAAACCAGTTCGACAGAAGTAGAGACATGTTAATCCAAAAATTGAGTTACTCATGCCGCAAGAGCTAAGGAAGCTGATAGAGTCAAGAACTGTCTACCCCATCAAGCATAGTACGTGGGTATCCAATATGGTCCCCATGAGGAAGAAGAATGGAGATATCCGACTATGTGTGGATTTTAGTTCCTTAAGCCAAGCATCTTTAAAAGATCACTCCCCTTTTCCATCAATGGAACAATTGTTAAGCACAGTGGCATGATCAAAAATGTTCTCGATGTTGGATGGTTTCTTAGGTTACAATCAGGTTCTAGTAAAAGGGGAAGACTAGCATAAGATGACCTTTACAACCAAATGGGGAACATTCGCCTATCAAAAGATGTCATTCAGATTGTCGAATGTCGGCACAACTTTCCAAAGGGCAATGGACCTAGCTTTCAAGAAGCTCATTAACAAAATCATCCTTATCTATCTGGATGACCTCACTATGTTTTCAAAGAGCAAAGAAGACCATTTTGATCATTTAGAACTAGTTTCCCAAAAGTGTTTACAGTTTGGAATCTCTTTGAACCCGAAGAAATGTATTTTGGGTGTCCTGCAAGGCAAATTGCTAGGGCATGTTGTATCCAAGGAAGGAGTCTCCATCGATCCTGATTGGGTCAAGGTGATAAAATAGCTTCCCCTTCCTCTAAATAAGAAGGAGTCCAATCGTTCCTAGGCAAGGTTAACTTTGTCAGCCGCTTTATTCCAGATTTCATAGGAACGATGAGGTCCATCGCCCTGATGCTTAAGAAAAACATACATTTCAAATAGACTGTTGATGGGAAAGAAGCTTTCGAGAAAATTAAAGAAGCTGTTTGCTCAGCGCCTATACTATCCAACCCCGATATGGCTAAAGACTTCATTATGTATGTTTTCTCTAGCCCATACAACATTGTTGTGGTCCTAAACCAGAAAGAGGTAGAGATAGGGGGAGAGCACCTTATAGCTTTCCACTCCAAGACTCTAAAGGAATATGAGGCTAAGTACAACTTCGTCAAAAAACAAGCTCTGGCTGTAGTCAAGGGCCTCAAGAAATTTAGGCATTTCATCGCCTGCAACAAGACCACAGTGTATGTCGCTCACCCTTCAGTCAGAGAGTATATCATGGAGGGTGACATCACTGAGAAGAGAGCGAATCGGATCACCAAAATCTTGGAGTATGACGTTGACGTTAGGCCTACCAAGATAGTCTATGGCAAAGGTTTGTGTGAGTACTTAGCCCAGGATCCTGAGATAGCCACAAACAAATCTGTCATGGTCGTTTTAGAGCCAAGGGAGGCATGCTAGTTAGAGGAGTGAAGACATTTCATGAAGACAAGAATTTTTCCTGAGGGTCTCCCCCCTAAAAAAAGAAGGTTCTATAGGTTACAGAATAGCAGTTTCCGATTGATAATTGATGTCCTTTTTAAAAGGAATTTTGATGGAGTCCTGCTCCGTTGTGTAAATCGAAGCCAAGCTGACAAAATTTTACATGAATTCCATCACGGTTCACCAGGAGGTCACTTTTCGGCGTTGACTACCATTATCAAAATCACACGTGTTGGATATTTCTGGCCATCTATGTTTAAAGAGGCTCATGCCATGGTGAGAACATGCAAGGAATGCTAGTATTATAATGGCAGATGTAGGAAAGCAGCAATGCCACTTCAACCCATAGTGGTGGAGGAACCTTTTGCACAATGGGGACTTGACTTCGTAGGGATGATCAATCCCCCAAGCTCGGCTAGACACAAGTGGATATTGACTGCTACTGATTATTTTACCCGATGGTCCAAGGTCATCTCTTTAAAAATTAATCCGAGTCTGAAATCCTAGCTTTCCTGGGAGATCTAGTATGCTGTTATGGTTCTCCAAAGACCATAATTTCAGATAACGCGCGTGTGTTCGTGGGCTCACACCTCACCTAGTTTTCCCTCAGCAAAGGTATTTATCTAAAGAACTCCTCAAACTATTATCTGCAAGGAAACGGGCTCGCGGAGTCTAACAACAAGAATCTTATCAGACTCATCAAGCAGATAGGCTCAGAACACAAAAGAGATTGACATCACCATTTGAGGAACATGCTATGGGCAGACCGGATAACACCAAAGTAGGTTTTAAAAACCTCCCCGTATAAGCTAGTTTACGGGAAGGATGCATTGTTCCTCATATCCCTGGAGATCCCAGCCTTACAACTGCTTAAGTCTTTTGAGATAGCAGAGAACGACCCCATGGATGTGACGTTGCTTGAAATTATGGAACTGGAGGAAGCAAGGGAAGCTGCGTTCACCTCTCGCTAGACACATCACCAAACCATAAAAAGGTAGTTTGACAACAAAAAAAGTTCTACCCCACAATTTTGACAGGGTGACCTGGTTCTAAAGTTCAATGAAAGGGCTACCAAACCCGATCAGCATGCTAAATTTGATGGGCTATGGGAGGGCCCTTTCCATATAGCAAGTTGCAAAGGTCATAATGCTTTCAACCTCGAAGATATGAAAGGAGATATTCTAGCGATCCCGGTTAACGGGTTCCACTTAAAACCTTTTTATTAGCTTAGTGCCTCTAATGTACATAATGTAATTAGTGCTCTCTTGTGTGCTTTTATTTTTTTTGCTTTCTCTTCGATTAAGTTGCCAGCTCAAATATGCCATTATTAAGTCAGGAAGAGATGCCATTATTAAAAAGAAAGAGATGCTCAAATATGCCATTATTAAGGAAAAGAAAAGATTATTATATTTTAAATTTGTCTACAGAGATTTACAAAGTATAGAGAAAGGCCTCCGGCCACATTTGTCAAAAACAAAACAGAGAGAAGTTGAGGCTATCTCTAAGCAAAAAGAAGAGCAAGAAGAAAGGAGGCTATGTTGTGGCAAAATCATCGTCATCTTCTTTCTCCCCCATGAGGAAGTCAGAGTCTTCAGTATTTCCCTCATTATCATCCCCTCCCGACCACTCTTGGTCTGAAGCAATGTTAGATTCTTCAACTGTAATCACAAGGACCAAGTCAGGAAGAACGTCTAGCATTAGAACCCATGGGAATATACAATCCTTGAAGTTAGTATACCATTCAATCCCAGCCGAAACATTTTTGATCAAGTAGATGCGAAGAAGGAACTCAACAGTGAGCTCCATTCGAAAGCGATGAGAAGATAGCAACATGGTCTGCAGTCTGCCGACAAGCGGATGCCAAGGCACCTCTTCCCTAGATGTGAGGAACCTCTATAGGTCTGACACCAAAGGTAAACCTCAAAAAGGAAAGTAGTAGGATACAACCTCCTCCACACCTCCGAAATAATCTCCCAAGAAGAGAGCCCTTGTAAGCTCTGAGGCTTCGTATCCACCAACCCCAGCATCGAGCAGAGAAGCCACGAAACGCGAGCAAATGTTCGAGTTTACTTGATAACGGTCCACATTATCTATGAAATCCTCACCAAGTACCCATTTGACGGTGGTGATGATTAGAGGATTCTTCTTCTTCGTCATCCTCCTCAACCTCGATCAGAGATATGGCCAATAAAAGCAACCTGCGACTTACTGCTGACAAGTCGAACAAGAGTATCCATCTTTGAGAATCCCCATCGTTGAAGCTGGTGATATAAACAGGAATGTCCGGAAAGACATATTTATAAAAATTCTCAGCTCCAGGTGATGACTGATGACGATGACCAGTACTCCCGATCTCTAATGCACCCGCCTTTTTGCATAAATTGGCATAAGTAAAAGGGTACCTACTGACAGGTCTTCATAAATGGAAAGCTACCAGAGTGGTACCTCGATTGAAATGAACATATACTGGAGTGACACACGTTTTGTTAAAGGTACATCACTTTAAAGCAAAATCCTTGCAAGACTGCCTCACCTTGTGCCAACCTAGTTGTTGCGAGATTTCTTTAATTAAGGGAGAAGTCCTTCGTACAAGAAAATCATCTCAAGTGGCTTCAACTAACAGTGAGCAGCGCAAGCATTCTCATGGTAATCGCAAATGACGACGCTAGTCCTCCTCATAGGTATTCTCAACCCTAAAATGAGCTGGCATACGTGCGAAGCGGGCACCCATTCCTAAGTACTTTTCTTTCACGATGATCTAGGCATGCCATGCATTAAAGAGAAAAGTTTGCCAGATTTACTTTCATTCTATCAACTCATCCTTCAGTCATAGCTGGGCAGAGAATTCAGAAAATAGATTTTCACAAGTAAAAGATTGAAGTTGAAGCTACCTCTTCGACCCTTGCTCAGGGAGTGGTATGGGTCGATGTCTTTAGCGAACTCTCATAGGCCTCTCATACTCTTCTGCCCAAGTCAGAATATCCAAGGACCAAAGCCAAATCAAAGACAGTTACCTGCAATACCACAACAGTAATAGATCCATTCAAAGATGTCATGGAACCAAAGCTCCGCAAGCAGCCTAAGAACCTAAGGAGGCCGCATACAGTAGGAGGATTCACCATAGAGCGGATCCATTTTCCATAGCAACCCATTTCTAGCAAAGTGGAGCTCCTCAATTCATAGTTCCGATGGTCCCACACTGCCCAGAGCTTGTGGCAACGATTGCCAATGGTTTCGACCCCATTTCCTATTCTACCAGTGGCTTTTCTTTACGAGTGGTCGTATCACCAGACGCCATAAGGAACATGATGTGCTATCCTCTTTTCGAAGCGATGGAAGTCTTCTCAGATGCTATCATGGAGGAATACTGGAACTCAAGAAGAGATGTAATCTCTTTCTGTAACAATGCCCTGAACCAGAGCCAGTCAGTAGGCCCCCCAAAGCTACCATTGTCTTATAGCAATGTAAGGCATGAAGACCTTAAAGACATTTCGTCCATTCTTGCCTAGTTGTGTGGTCATGAAAATGACCGAGAGATTACAGCTGGAATGATCAGTTTTCTGTTTAAATGCAGAAAATAGAAAGAAACTTTCCATTTCGACTTCTCTGTCCTAATAGCCATTGAAATGGTGAAGCAATTATTTGAGTTCCACCAACTTTGGTGTTTTGAGTTCTCCTCAGTCTTGGTTCACTTGCTCCTACATCAGAATGAAGCCTCCTCGGCCAGTTTATGAAACTGGCCAGCAGTGATGAAGTAGGAAATAGAACGCCAGTTTCAGTCTGGACGCCCGTTATTTTGTCCTCCTATGATGCTTATCAATTTTCTGATTGTTTCCTAACTCCCACCTTGAAGGATTTTGGCACCATTCCCAATGAGCCACTCTCCCATTTTTCATAGGTCCAAATGAATTGGATGAGCAAAGAACGACCCCCTTATGACAGGTTCAGAGGCTGTGATTTCTCTTTTGTACGAGTCCACGGTTTCTCTGAGGAACCTTTCCGTCTACCTACATATGTCATAGAGAAGACTCTTGCTCTTGAGATTGCTCGCCAGCTATTAAGGGTGGAGGAAGCTATAGGGTCTGAAAAACATGACACCTCAATCACCGAATATAACAAGGCTATCGGTCCCATCACCCTGGTTTGGCGGGGTATCGCGAAGAATGTCCTAACATCAAAGCTGGTGCAACTTGGGTTGTTGGTGATTGACGACTTTTGGAGTTATGACCCAAATGGGTGCCTGTCTCGCAGGAAGAATGCAGTTAAACATGAGCTGCAAAGTGTAATGGAAGGACGTGCTAATCCATAGGCAAAAGACCCAATCTTGTATGTGGGTCTCAATGATTTTCCCATGCTCGAGTGCCCTCCCTGGTTGAGTTTTTACTCTGTTTTACAAAGATACAACCCCGCAAAGCCCATTCCTGCTTTGCACGAGACCATGGTGCCAAATGCTTGGCCGCGGAGAAAACGGGAGGATTTCTGAATCTACTGACAAGAAGTAGGTCAGCCTAGAGAAAACATTGGAAATGCTCCTTTGGATGAGCGTTTTGATTTTGAATGGCGCCAATGCAATGGATATGACAAGGGGACAAATGATAGCTCGCCACATGGGTATTCATCTCTTGAGGTCACCCAATAGCGAGATGTTGAGATTATAATTATTGAAGAGAAGGGCAGTGAGCCTGATACTCTCCTCCCTCTCGGCGTTTCTGCTCGTAGGCCCCGCTCCCAAACGATTAAAAGACAAGATGAGAAGAATATTCGGGACCCTCTGAGTAAAAAGCAATATTTGGGTTCTGGAATGAAGGGTTCATCCTCTCAAGTCCCAGACAAGCCCTCAGACCCTTCAAGGTTGACGACCCATGATGTACAGGTACACTCTTCTTCAGCGTTTTCCTCTTCTCAAGCTGATAGTTCTCCTGCTGCTTACATCACAAAAATGCATGCTCAGATTTCCACTACCCTTACCCTGGCACCAGTTGGTCCCTATGATACACTCCGATAGGTTTCAGCCCCATTTCAAGCCCCAATCTTTATGCCCGCAGATTTTTCTTCCCAGATGCCTGAAGTAGCCACCGTCTCACGTAGGCTTGGTTTTGGAGAGTTCACTCCTCCCTCAAATATTGGAGCAGCGTCTGTTGATCCTTTTTTCCCAGGAGCCTCTCCCTTCGTCCCATTATTTTCTCCTACGATGCTTTCGCGCCCTATCTAGACCGCTTTTGATGGACCCATTTCTCAGTTTCCCTTTGCAATCTCCCCTGGTGCTGCATTTGCAGGTCAAGCTATTACCAACCTGGATGCCTACCAACAACAAATTACTTATTCCAAGACCACTTGTGTTGGCAAAATGGTTAAAATAAAAGAAAAAGAAGGCGCTCGGCTAGCCCGCCCGCACCTAAAAACTCATTTCAATGAGGAAAAGGATAGTCTGCTCTTTGAAACTAGGTTACCTAAGGTCAACAAACCAAAGTCAGAAATGAGGCCCAATGATTATGATTTGCATGCTATAGGTGTTAGCCTTTTGAATGCTACGGGGTCTGATAAGGTTGAAATGATGGAGGAGACATCAAAAGCCATCTCTTCAGATTTCATCAAAAAGAGTCATCGCTTGGAGAAAGCCCAAGCAAAAAATGCTAAAATCCGAGAATCTATAACCCAACAAAGAAAAGAAGACAAAGCTCGAAGTGTCAAGATCAATCATTTGTAAGGATTGCTGACACAGGCCAACACCGAAAAAGGAAAGTTGCAGTCCGCCCTCAATAATGTGAGCTCGTAGCTAAAGGGTCACAAAGCAACCAGAAATGTGGCCTTGAAAGAATTATTGGAAAGAGATCATGAGATTTACCAGCTGAAAGCAATTTCTAGAGATGCCACGCAAATACAAGCACAACTGCGTGAGGAGATCTGCCTAAAAGAGGAATATGCTCGACAATTGAGCGATGCCCAAGTTATGCTCTCGGAAGGCAAATTAAGATTTGAAGAAGAGTTGCATGAAAAGGGAGCTAGCCTAGAGCTAGCCGAGAAGAAATTGCAAGATATGGAGTTTCTATTGCGTCAAGAACAGGATGGTGTTGCATGAATTTGGCAAGCAATGCAGAATAGTGATGCAAAGATTCTTGCGCTAGAGAGCCAGGTGGTCGCCGAACAAAATAAGCGGAGAGAGATGCAAAGTGAAGTAACGGCTAAGAATGAGGAGGTCTCGCGATTGCTAAACATTCCTCCCTCCGTGGAGATTTCTCAAGACTTTTCTCCTATTTTAACGGATTTATATGTTTCTCATTGGGAAAAGGTAAAGCAGTACTGCCCTTCGCTACAACCTGTGCTAAGATTCCTCAATGACGCACAATCCCTCTATGCCGAGGCCAATGGCCTCATTAGCAGTTCTATGCTTGTCATTGGCCCTAAACTTCCAGTGGCCCGAGATCTTATCCATTTGCTGTACTCTTCTCAGGAGGAGGAATTAAGGGGAAAAGGGATTGCGGATCGTCGGCAATTCATTAGAAGAACGAATGTTTTCATCAACTAGAACAGAGAAATCATGCAGGCTTTGACAACTCTTGCGCCTCTACAGTTTTCAGTTCCAGACATCAAGCAACGTATAGAGAGGTTTGTTTCATTGGGGCTGCCTTCTCCTTTTCTCGCAGATGGTACTGTGCTAGGGATTGAGCAGATATTGAGCCAGGTTGACATTTACAACAAGATAGAGCTTTCTTGCAATGCCTAGGTAATCCTATTTCAGTGGATGAGCTCAAACACCTTTTACACCCTTTGGCCCAACTCTCTGCTCTCCTAAAGCTAGTCCAGGATGAGCTGACACCCTTGCCTTTTGACAAAGTGATTTGTCTGGATCAACATTTTCAGAATTTAGAGGCGCAGGTGTTGCCCCCTGAAGATGAATGGTTGTCGTTGCAGCAGGCTTTCGACCTGCTTCGCCCTATTTCAACATAAGGCCTGGTCTGCGAACCAGAGTTTTTGGGTTCTAGCTTTCTGTAGGCAGAATTCCCCTTTTACTTGCCAAGAAATGTTAACATTATTTCAAGGTTGTCCGCGAGCGGCAGTTTTTTAGCTTTTGGTGGCCCCACCTCTTTTTGTTCCTCCATCTCGCATGGATCAGGCAAGACAGCTGTCAACTCGGCGAGGATTTTGATTGCTCACTTTTCCTTTTTTGTTTTTGATGTAGCGCCGAGCTACCACATGGCGCGGGTTCTCATGTAGCAGTATCTCTTCAGTCTCTCCGCCCGCCATTTTTTATCACGACTCTCTTGTCACAGGTTTGCAGAGTAGAGCATCATGGGGCTAACAACTTCAGGAATGGTTTGTCTGGCATGACATGCAGGTTTAGACGTCTAAAAATGGTCAATGCTTGTGGAGTCATACTTTAACATTTGTGCATTGCTTTATTTTAGGGTTCTTGCGTCGCATTAACATTTCTTCTATGTTGCACACTTGGTCTTTATCATTTGCGAGCTTCGATTCCTTCTTCTACATTCCTCATTTTTCTCGCTTGCGAATTAGGTCTTGTTGATAGCAATCTTCAGTCATGATTTTGGTCGATCTTATCCTGTCACATCATGGTGCGTGCTCATTTATCATCATTTTGGACATCGTCAATCCTAATCGATGATAGAATTAGGGTTTTGTCCTCTTGTCAATCTTTCAATCATCTTTAGCTTGTTAGTAATCATTTGCGATTATCAACTTGTCAATCTTGTCATTTTGCAATCGATTCGTCATCGATCCTTGTCCTTGTCAATCTTGTCATTTTGCAATCGATTCATCATCGATCCTTGTCCTTTTCAATCATGTCAATTTGGATCGATTAGTCATTGTTCCTCGTCAATTGGTGCCTATAAATTTGACCTCCTTGTCAATCTTGGTCAATTTGTCATTGATTTTTGTCAACCAATCTCAATCATTTATCAACATTGGTCCTTTATCAATTAGAATCATGATCGAACCTACATTAATTTCTTGTTGTCTTGACCTAATTCCTTATCCTCTTATTTTTAGGGTTTTATGATTTGTTCATTTAATCCTTTTCTTCTTCTTTTTGGGTTAAATAAATCTATTTATTTAGTCCTAGGTCTCTTTCATGAATTAATTAATGGATGAAAACCTATTAATTAATTCACCTAATTTCTATTTCATCTTTTTCCTCAATTTTCTAATTTGCTAATTTCTCCTAATTCTTTTTGTCATGAGAATAGCAACTTGTCATAATTTGTCATAATTTTTCATACACCTTGCATAGAAATTGTCATACATTTCTCATAATTTTGCCATTCTTGATTTGAATTTCTTTTCAAATCTCTTCATGCTAATCTTGTCCTCTCTCCAATTTGTCTATAAATTGGATGATTTTCTTCAATGAAAAGGGAGAATCAATCACATTTTCGAGTAACCTTATACTACGAATTTCATCAACAACTTGCTTTCCACTTGCATTTTGCACTTGTAGGTGAGAACCACATCAAATTTGAAGGTGAAAGAAGAACAATGGAGCCACATGAAGGAGATATCTACGTCGGTTTGCTCTGATTTCATTTGATTTGAATATCTTGTCTTTATGTCTTCATTGATTGGATTGGGATTGCTTTCATAGCAGCTTTAGGTTTTGTGGTTGTCCTAATTGCTATTGTTTTGATGATTTTCAATTTCTTGATCTACATTTTTGGTGAACCCGACGTGAAGCTAACCCCTTAACCATGTTTTGATTGCTTTTGAGCTATTTGCAAGTAAAAAACTCAAGAAACAGGGTGACTCGAAGCTCTCTGGGCACTTCTGCGCCTGTGTTGATGGGTTCTGCGCCTGTGTTGAGGCATTCTGCGCCTGTGCAAGGCCAGAAATAGAGGTGAAATCAGTTGTTTTTACTTGCAAATTTGTTTGTTTTCATTCTGTTTCTTGCATTCTGGTTTTTCTTTGGTACTAATTCTCTGTGCAACATCTTGGTGTTATGTGTGACGAAGACTAAAAATGCAACTACTAACGAATCTTATGCAGGGCGCGGTCAAAGACTCTCATTAAAACATCTTGCTTGCGATTTTTAAAGTAGTTGCACATTTCATTTCTTAAAGGTTAATGAACACCATGCATGCTTTGTCTATTTTTAATTTGATTGCATGTTTTAACCCTTAGAATTGGGCCTGCCTCCCGATTTGCTTAGCACTTCGCACAGGCATTGGTGAGAGGGAACGACCCAAAGTGGTGACGGGCTAAAGCCAAGCTCTTCCAAACCACTCTAAATAACCGTGGATGCAACAAAAGTTGTAGACAACGAGTGCTGGAATGGTATTGCGATGATTTATTCGTCGGATCAATACCCACCCGAACGGATGCCCTTAATAGAATCTCTTATTTTTAGATGCCAAAATCCTTCTATCTATTGGCTCAAGCGTTGTGATACACGCATGCCAAAGAGACCTCTCATGTACTCCTTAGTTAGACATAGCAAGTTCTTGGGAAGTGATGCCCCTTGAAGTCGAAGCTTGGTATGCCCAAGAAGTGAGTGCATTGTAAGGGGGAGCCAGTGCTACCAAGCGTCTAGCTATCCGACTGAGTGTTGTATTTTATGGTTAGAGGATTCAACAAATAATGCCCTTGCCAGCCATAGGATTTGTTGTGAATGTGCTTGATTGTCTTGAGTCAAAGTCAAACAAACATTTTTTCTTCCGTGATTGTCAAAAGTTAAATAAAAAACAAACTTTCAAAAGTGCTCATAATCAACTTGGGTTTTCAAAATCAACAACCTTCAATTCAAAACAAAATCCAAACAAAAGTCCAAATTTGTCCAAGTATTCATCCAAGATTTGAACATGGCTTGTCAAAACATTGAATATCTTTGTTTCAAAATTCATGTCACTTTAGGCTAGGTTTTGCATAGTCCAACTTAGGTCCTAGGACATATTGTCATCTCCCTTCATTTTAGTCCTTTTCATTGCAAGCGTCCTCATTTTGCACTTAGGTTCAAAATCATTTCCCTAAGTTTGCATTTCATTGTCATATCCAAGCTAGATTTCCATTTAGGTGACATTCGTGCATTATCCTTGTCATGCTAAAATTAGGTCTTGCCTAGGTTGCATTTTGCATATTCCAAGTCATTGGTCTTCGCATATCCTTATCATTGTATTGTCATCTTGTCTTGGCTTCATCTTGTCATATCATATCCTTAGATCATTTTCGTGTCATATCCTAAGTCATTGTCATAATCATCACCTTCTTGCACTTAGTCTCAAAAATTTGGTTTGTCAAACTTGAAAAATCAAAACTTTGGATGATACCCTAAGTTGTTGTTAGGGAGTCTTGACCTTGTCTAAAATTTGTCCTTTCATTAATATCATTTTTGTCAAACCTAGCTTAGTATCCAAGCATATAGGTGAGACATTTTCAATTTGTCCTATTGTCATTTGGTCCTTTGTCCTTTAAGGTCTTGGCTTCATTTCAACTTCCCAAGGTTGAGTCTTTACGTTTGCATTCCAAAAAGTTTGTCCAAATCTTGAAAAACAACAAAAAAATAGGTTGCATTACCATTGCTTAAGATTGCATATCATTTCCAAAAAATTCTTGAAATAATAACAAAAAAATAGGTTGCACTTAGTTGCATAACATTATCAAACCATAGAAACTCAAAGGTCCAAAGCAAGGTCACATTTTCATTGCATTTAGTTGCATCTAGTTGTCATTCCAAAAATTCAAAAAGTCCAAAAACATTAAGTTGCATTGTCATCCTTTTAGGTTGCATTACTATGGAAAAACACTTTATCTTTTGGGGAGAGATTACTCCTAGGGGGAGAGATATTATGTATTTTGATTTCTGGTTAATGATCTCTTTGGGAGATTGTTGGTTTTTGGTTTTTGGCATTTCTACTTTGGCACTTAGATGGTTTTTCCATCTTGTGTTGCCATAAATGCCAAAGGGGGAGATTGTTGGTATTTTGGATATGTTGATATGGTTTTGTCATTGATGTCAACACTTGTCAGCACTTGGAGATCTTTGGTTATGTTCACTGACATGATCAATGACTTATGCACAGTCACCGGTATCTGGTTCACCGGTAGGTTATATTTTTCACCGGCACTTGGAATGACTTGGAGATTATTTGATTATGTCGAAGAAATCATTTGGACACTTGGTCTTGGTAATTTGTTCATTGGTCGAATCCGGTTTGCATATTTGTTGTTACCGACAAATAGGTCCAAGATATGCACTGACAAGCTTATCTATTCCAAATCAGCATGTCACTTCATAAAGATGATTTATTATTATTGTAAATGCATTGAGCTGACATCATGCATCGCATATTGATTCATTTGTAATTGATTTTATTGTAATATCTTTTAATGAGCCGACCTACACATTTGGTCTTAGGTTATGGTATATATTTAAGATCTCATTTATGAGATTGTGGGAATAAGGTAGAGAACTGTGAAAAGGATTGTAATAAGGTATATGTGAATATAAGAAGAGCTATACACACGGACATCATTCAAGATTGAAGGAAGGTTTGAAGAAGGCAAATCAGAGCTTAACCGGTATTGAACCCAGCATATGAAGATGCTATTTTGAGTAGTACATTATCATTGGATTTAACCATCCAATTGTAGTCAATGTGACTCCCATTTTGTGATTGAGCAGTGAGCTCTAGGCAGTTGGCCTTTTTGCATGTGCAGACTCCATATTGTACACACATACTATATGCAGTAGTATCATCTAATTGTGGGTAAGGTTTCCCACCGTGGTTTTTCCCCTTATAGGGTTTTCACATACAAATAACTATGTTATTTGTTGTGTATGGTATTTGTGTTTCTGTTTCATGCATTAAACTTTACCGGTACTGCAATTAACTGTTAAACTGTCTATCCGCATTAAAGTTTGGTTAAGTTAGTTTAGATTTGCATTTATTGGACAACTGATTCACCCCCCCTCTCAGTTGCCTCTGGGACCTAACACCCTCCACCTCACCCACATGAAAGAACATATACACCATTAGGACAAACCCTGGAATCTGTATTCTGAGAACTATAGGCAAACACAATCATCACATTGCTAGTCATAAGAAACTTTGAACCCCAAGTCAAACCACCATGGTGGAATGACTTGCATTATTGTGATTATCATCGAAACAAGGGGCATAGAACAAATGATTGCATGAGGTTGAATAACCTAGTTCACTATATGATAGACAAGGGAGACCTAACAGTCGATGGAAATAAAACCACTGATGATCATGAGGCTTTCAAAAATCCTCTTCCTAATTATGACAAGGGAGGAGCATCAACGTCAAACAACAACAAACGAGCCTGCATCAACCACATATACAACAACATCATAAATCACATATTGACATGTGACAATCAAGTAAATGTCATAAAAATCAAAGACAAACAATAACATGTGCCAGTAAATGTGGCAACGAGGGCTCAAAAATATGTCTTGAAGGGGAGTACATTTAAAGCAAAAACCCTCCCTAAGACTCAATAATTTGGTCAACCAATTACAAAGGACACCCGCTCAAATATCAATACTAGAATTGCTCAAACTTTCACCAAAACACAAGGATATCTTGGAGCAAGCTCTTGTATAAACAACGAATCCAAACAATCTGGATATCAAATCAGTTCCAAGCCATGGTGGTACATATGGCGGTGCGACATAACATATCTTTGTCAGAACACGATGACGTCTCCTTGAGTCATCCACACAACACTTACCTCCATATCAAAGTCCTAGTTTACAAACATCGGGCAAAAAGAGCGCTAATAGATGGATGAGCTGGTCTCAATATATGTACTTTAAATATTATATGTGCATTGGGCTTCTCTGAGCAAGCTATAGACCCTAAAAATAAGATTACTATCAAAGCCTATGATGATGAAGAAAGGTCATCCGAAGGAACAGTGGTACTACCCATTCAGGTAGGACCTGGGCAAAAAGACACAACGTGACAAGTCTTAGACAATCCATATCAGACAACCGACATACCCATATCGACATCTACACAAGCTATCTAATCCGTTGGACTCGCGACATATTTTCAAACACCATTTTTTCCAACATTTTAGACCTACACACTAAAATAGAGCTTCAAAGCATTAAACTACCCCTAACGCGCTAAATCTTTCACAAGAATGCACTAACAAACACTCCCTATGCACTATTTTATCCTCACGTGCTAAAACACAGCTTCAATGTGCTAAATTGTTTACCTTATACATTGATTTACCCAACGTGCTAACTGTCATACCCTTTACACTAAACAATGCACCCTATGTGCTAAAACGACCTGACGTGCTAACCCACTCCCTGAACACGCTAAATTTTGGCACCTAAGCGCTAAACCTATCCTAGGGTTTGCTACATGTTAAACTTCATTTTGTATGCGCTAACCTATGGACCTGATGCACTAAAATGACAAAATTTGACCAAAAAATCAAACGTGACAAAAGTCAATGAAATTAATCAAAAAAGACAGGGATTTTGGTCACTTATTGGTGGGCCATATCCGGCAGGTCTCCGGTATCGCTTGACACGCTCAAATCGGTGAGATGCATACATAATTGGCATCATGGTCAAAGCTCAAAATGTCACAATCACAAGAAGACAAGTGTGCAAATGATTTTTCAAAATCACTTTTTACCTTTTAATAGGGTAAATCAAAGGGTTAATAAGTGGGGCATGTCTTTTATTCCCACTTTTTCAATATTAACATTATCAACATCTTTTTTTCAAGAGATGAATCAAACGTAGTCAATATTCTCATATTGCAATCAATTCAAAACGATCACAAAATTGACTAATTTTACAAATTTTTCATCCAGCCCCTTGATTCATCTCCCAAGGGGGCATCATCAATATCATTCATCAAATCTACATCTGGGGCATGATATCGACCATTTTGACTCACGACATCATATCGTTCAAATTTTGGCAAGCATATCCAACGATTTTCTTTAATTCAACATGTGCACACACGCCACTTCAAAGAGAGGCAAAATGTAGACGTATAAATATGACCATCTTCCTAAATAAATATTTAGTATTTATTTAAACCGTATCCCATTATTAGTTAAATTTTATTTAATTAATTTCTTCATATTCATCTATTTGATTAAATAAATTACTCAATTTATTTAATTAAATTCACTTAAACCTTTTCTAGCCTTTAATTAAATAAATCACTTTATTTAATTAAATCCCCTTTCTCCATTTTTTTAAATTTACATTTAATTAAATTGACCTTTGCACATAAATAAATCTAATTTATTTATAAAATCCCCCAATTGTATTTATGCAAGTTGCATCTACTTTGGTTGAAGGAAAGCAATTTTATTTTAATTAAAATCCTATTTCCTCTCACTTGCATTTTCCTACATCTCCCACTTGCTTCCTAATTATTCTTCTAGAACCCATCTAATCCTAATCAATTAGCCTTAATCATATCATTTCCCTAAGTTTGAGGAGGTCACTTCTCAAAATTAGGAGAAAGTCTTCTAAAAGCAATAAAGGCTTTATCCATTCAACAAGCCAACTTGTTGAGTTCCCCAAATTTGGAAGGACTCTTACAAATTTGTCTCCCAAAGTCCTATTAACCATTAAAGGAATTAAAGGAATTAAAGGAATCCGGGTTGAAAATTAGAGGACTTTTAAAATGATCTATATCACCCTTGGAAAATTAAAGACCTAGCCCACATGAATTCAAATCTCATGTTAGACTAAAAATGAGTTATTGTGCTATTTCTTTTGAAACTACTAAGAATCATTCTAGGCATTCACGAGAATGTAAAAAAAAACTATAATAGCATTCTAATAATGTCATCAAATTATTACATTATCTTAAGTTTGTTGCATAATGTTTATTTTTCAAATGTTAGAAACATCTTTTAAATCATTTTCGTAAAAGTTATATATTTAGATTTAATGTATTTAATTTTGACATTTAATTTTTATAATATCCATAATCAATTATAATTCTTCTCAAATTGTAACCATATACATAAAAATTAAAACATAGTCAACACATTTTAAAATCTATAGCTATAAAAAATATAATCCATATAATTTAAAATAAAAATAGAATGAACATATGTATTATATTGTCAAAATAGAAAATAAATATCTGTATCATAAATTAAATAGTACTATTTATTTTTTAAATATATAAGTATCATTTTTGAAAAAAATAAATTAATATCTACACAAAAAATATATTAAAATATAGTATATTGATATACAATATTAAATTCATTTAAAAAAAAATAAAAGTAAGATTACATATAAAATGAAATAATTCTTCAAATTAAATTTTTTACCTTGAAAATAAAAATTTGTACTTCTATATAAAAATAAATAAAATAATTTTAAAGTAAAGTAAAATAAATAATTAGATACTTTTTCATAATATTTATTTTAATTTAATAATTATTAATATATACTTTCTATATAATCTAAATTAAATTTTATATGAAATATTTTTTTCTTTAAGATAAATTAAAAAATCATCTTTAATCTTAAACTGTCTTTATATCAAATTGAAAAATACTAATGAAAAGATTATTTTAGATATATTTTTCAATTTTTATTGAAAATATTACTTAAAAATAACATCTAACATTTTACATTCATCTTATAAAAACTTTTTAGTTTTTTTGTCCTTGTGACAATTGCTACAGTTATGCTCACTTCTCTTTACAATTTTGATGTTGTCATCTTTCTGACAAATATCTGATTCTAAATTATCACAATCATCTAAATATAGATATTCAAGAGATTTGAGATTGCTAAAAGTGAAAGGCAATTCTTTCAAACTTGTACACCCCGTTAACTGCAATCTTCTTAGAGTTGTAAGCTGGCCAAATGATTCTGGCAGATACTCCAATTGCCAGCAGCCCTTAATAGTGAGTGTAGTCAACAGCGGTAACCTACACACTTGCTCTGGAAACTCAGAGAAAAACCCGCAATTTGTCAACGTCAAATGCTTCAACTTATTTAGACCCTGAAGAAATTTGTTAAATGCATTTATGCTCTTATTATGTTTTTCATTGAAGGACTCTCGTTCTTTATTACAGGAATCTATTTCTTCATCACAGGACTCTACTCCTTTAAAAGACAGCCATACTTCTTCCAAGGAGGAATTTGGCACTATTTTTGATAAGTGCTGCGCTTCAATTTTGGCAAATATGAGCATCAATTTTTCAGGTAACTGCAGAGTTACTATTTCGTTGTCAGAACTTAAACTGAGTAAAACAATTGAAAACATAAGTTAAAATAGAATAGAAAAATGTATTTTATTGTATTGAGGACTTGCCTTCAGATGATCCCCCTCTTTAATGGAAAGCTCGCAAACTTCCAGCAAACTCAATTTTTTAAGTCTGGCAATGTATCTTAACATCTTAACTCTGGCAATGTCACTGCATCTGTCGCGTGAACATCTATACTACCCTTCCAGCTCAGGACTCTTAATGTATCCTTCATCGAACGAAGGTGTCTCTTCTCAAGCATGCAATCTTCATTGTCAAGCCGGATTCCTTTAATTCCTTTCATCTTGGCCTGCGAGACTCTAGTGTCAGCAAGTATTATTTAATTATTTAGCAAGTATCAGTTAATTTATCCATCTAATAACAACAAGATGTGAAATATACCTCATCCTTTTCAGCTTCAAACCACGAATCGTCATCCGTAATTCTACTCGACTTTGACATAGTGCACCCTATTGATCGAATAATATCGTGAACAGACAACTCCTCCTCGTTGTACTTACTCATCACTGTGGTGATCAATGCTGCATCGACAAGGAATGCGACTTCCTCAGCCCCCACTATGTACTCTACATGTCGACGATGAAAATATTTGAGACGGAAAGAGCAGATGTCTAAGAATGCCTCTTGAGTAGACTCCTCCAACTTGCTATATACAAAGTCAAACAAACAGTTGCTGAGGTCCTTTTCTTTGATTTTTTGTCCGGTATGTAAAGCTTCAAGTATCTGTGTACAACGATCTGCTTTATATTTCTGCTTGCGCAAATGTGCACAAACAATTTTCAGAACCAACGGAATACCGTCGCAGAGCTTGACAATACTTTCTAGATCATCTTTATAATCATGACGGATTGCAGGGTCATTGCACAGAATTGTGAGCGCATGATCGTAAGAGAGAGTTTTGACACGATAGTCCTTGCGTTGAAGACCACGTTCCGGAAGCACATCAGTTTCCTTGAGGATTCTGGTCGTAACAAGAATTCTGCTATTCTGGGGAAGACCTCGCAAGTTTTCCGGCAGAATTTTCTCCAAGTCTTTTATGTGCAGAGCATTATCAATATATAAAAACACAGGCTTTTCTGCTCCACTTTTAAAAGCCTGAGTTAAGTGCTCTCTACCATCTTCATCATTTCTCAAATCTATTTTTCTTCCCTCCTCATAGCTTGGAAAGGCATCCTTCAAAATTTGTTGCTGCATTTCTGTATAGTTATTTTTTCCAGAATCCAAATCGAATTCAATTCTGGCATAGTTGTAAAGGTTTCTATCTACAGTGGAGACAACAGCTTTCGCAAGAGTTGTCTTTCCAATGCCACCCAAACCCCAAATAACAACAGCAATTGATGAGCAATCTTCCATATTTTCCATGTCGAGGAGCTCATTTACTGCTTTCACTTGACCTTCGATTCCAACTGTAAACAAGTAAAAGAAAAGAAGCAAACAATCATATCAATCGAAAGTACGCTAAGTTTTTGTTTTATAGCTGTTTGGAAGATTTCAAATAAACAGGAATCTATAAAATAGATAATTTAAAAAATAAATGGTATAAAATCAGAAATTAGTTCTTTAAATGTTAGTATAGAAATGGCCGATGATTATATGGTAAACCAAATAGTCACTTCTAAGTGCATTCCAATGTATTCATGAATCGGTAATTATTATGTTTAAGAGAGAATTTAACTTCGACTCCAGAGAAAGTTTCTTAAAGAGTATAACTGTACGATTACATTTGTGAATTTAAAAATTGTGGGAAAAAGAGTATGTTAAAAGAGTTGCAAAGTGAAACATAGATATTTTATGAAATATATTTAATTCTAAGTATATTATATTTCAATTACTTAGTTTTAAATTTAAGTCAACTGTGAATGTAGTTTTAGTACGATTTCAAAAGATATTTATAGAAATAGAGAGGATGTTTTTTAGTGTGTTCAATTTTTTTCATATTATATTTCTTTTTCTTTTTTTATTGGTAAATTTGGTGAAGGGGTCAATCTTATAAATTTTTATATAAATAACATGATTTGGATTGCTCCATAATAAAAGGCCATTGAAAGATAAGTGGACCAACCAATAAAAACGAGGATGTATAAGGATCCTAAATTTCACTATCACTAAATAATCTGACCTTATTTGGAGATGTTACCACTATTTTTAGAGTGTCAATGCACGTGCATATTATGGAAAGCATTAATGCCGTTGTTGGAAATTGTCTTTTTTCTTTTTTACAACTCTCTACGCATCATTGCAATCTTCTTCAATTTAATGGGTAAGCATAGATGTTATAAGGATTGTAGATGATTCATTGTGCTTCTCATGAAAAGCCAATGCTCATTTTGAATTACAAATGTTGCCATTTCTTTGGATTTTTTCTTGCCTTGAGATAAAACTTGTAGATCCAGACTATTGTCCAAGACAAGTTGAGACCCCTATAAACTCTCTTGTTCTCCCATTGAGCCTGCAACCAAGTAACGATGAGAAGCAACATCCACTTTGATAGATTTTTTTTGTCATGATTTAATTTCTATTGTTTATAATTTTCTCCCAAATCTTAGGCCCAAGGAAAGTATCTGAAGCATCCAATGGGCTCTCAACAATATAGTGGTGAGGGGCATTGTCTTTCCACCATAGTGCTAAATTATTTTCTTTAGACTTGGAGTTGTGGCAATAAGCAACAAAGTGGCTTGTGTTCTATCATCTTCGAAACAAAAATAGTAATCCTTTTGCAATCCACTTTAAGGATTATTTTTGTCGAGAGATCTTTTTAAGTACCTAAATCTACCAAAATGTGTGCATAGGTCATGTGCATGAAATCTGAAGATTTCTTGTCTATAGCCTAATGGTTTCCCAATGCATCACCAATCGCTTTAAATAGGAGTCACTCCAATAATAACAATGGAAAATTAGAGAGATGAACCCAAACAAACTTGACACTAAAGAATTTTGTGGAAGGGTTGAAAGTGGAGTACCACGATTTGATAAAAAAAGATGTTTTGAAGCCCATAAATTACTAAAGATGATATTTTGATCCTCCACACAGTTAAATATTTTTGGTGGTGGATAGAGACTAATAGATTCAAACAAATTCAAATATATACACAATCACACATAACCACAAACAAATACCTTAAATTCTACGACACATCCTCTATTCATTGACCAATCCGATTACAAATCATTACAACTTAAATGCTACAATTCATATTTTCTTGATCACTAGATCAACTACACACTCAAATAATAAAATCATGACAGTTGCCTCTTTAAATAGAGGGGACGGGAGAAATTGCACATCCTAACAAATATCATAACAAAGCAACCACCAGCACTGGATAAATTTTGAGCCTTTCTTTCTGCGATCCATTGATGTAATTTAAGGAGACAAGATCATAAACAACTAAACCTACAGGTTAGCCTGTGTTTTGTAAAGAAATTTCTACTTTCAGCTAGTTCTTTCTTTACATCATCAAGAAAACCCCCTAAGCAAGGGACCCCCCAAGGTTTACATGTGATAAAACTTGTTCGTTACATAACATAAATACACATTATTAAGAAGATATTTCTTTGAAGAAACAAATATTGAACCAAGTGGAACTACATCAAGTTGTCTTGTGTCCCTCAAAAAGGTGTAGCTCTGAGCTAAGTTCTTGACTTCTCAAACTACCCTTTTGTTGAACACTCAAATCACAAATTCCAAAATTACTAGATGAGAATCAATATTGAGTTGTACTCATAGAGATCCATCAAATTGTCTCACAACCCCTGAAAGGGTGTAAATATCAATCACATGCTCATGAACTCATAGGTCAATAGTCTATATTGTTTCCACCAAATTTCTCACCTATCTTCAATAAAAGATTCACATTATATGCATCTTTAAAATATATCAACATAAAAAGTAAACAAAGAATGATTCTCATGCAAAACACCATCTCAAAATAAGAAGATGGCTTGAGGTGATGGAAATCACTCCATCCTCTAGTGTCACTAGCTTTCAATTACCTTGTTACAATTTATCCATTCAACACCACATTAATCTCTTTGATACTGTAAGCATGTGATTCTTGGAATGCCTCGACATGTATAACAAAGATGACCTCAAAAATATAAGAAATGTTTGACATATGTGTGTCATGTTCAAGTGTTAAAAATAATTATGTCAATTTCAATCAATGGTGGATCCATTTACACTAGTTATCTTTATACTTCAAATACAAAATCATCAAAAATAATTATTAAAGTCGCAATCATGTTTTGAATTCCTTCACTTAAACATCCATAAATTTCATCAATTCACCTATGCATTATGTTTGGATATTCACCACAAATATTATTATTAAATCACTACAAAAACAAATAACCCTATACATAGTAAAAGCTATACATTACCAAAGCCTTTTTACTCCTTTTCACATTCAATTGACCTTTCCTTGTAGGGAAAACTTTTCAACACCTTTCAATGAATGTAGTAGGCCATTTTGAATAGAAATGATGACATTATATTAAATTTTGTTATGGATTGACAATAAGGGAATTGAATCTTTTAAAAAATATTCCACTTTCTCCTCTATATACCCATGCTAAAATAAAGATATACCTTCAAATACAAATAGTAAATATGTATCCAATCACAACCTATATAACAATATATCGATCTTAAAAATAAATGTAATCATGTCTTCCTTCATGATCATGAAACCTTTATACACTCAATCTCAAAAATACCTATATATTTATATGACTTTATACAACAAGGGAACTTTTGGTCACATGCATGAAAATCATAGAAAATTATATCTATTGCATGGAGTAATGCCTTTCATGGGTGCTTGTATAGATTTGATGTCCAGAACACTGTGTGGTCATTAAAAAAATGTTGGATGCATTCCTCATGAGACTGAAATATAGTATAGATTGAATAAAAACATAATATCCTAATTATTCTTGCATCTATACTAAGGCTGAGAATAGCCTTCAAATTCTTATCCTTTATTAGGATCCACTTTCCCTTTGTTGACTTATATCTCTTATAACGATTTTATTTTCTTGCATATAATTTTTTGTTCTTCATAAGGATCTTATCCTTTCTTGGAGGTGTGTTCCCTTTATTAACACCTCTTCCTTTCTTCAAAGCATATACTTTTTAAATGATCTTTTCTTGGTATTGAAAGTGTGTAATCCTTCATCAAGAATCTCCTCTCCAGGAAATTGTGAAGGTATGAATTCTTGATCTCATTCTCCTTTTAGTGTCGAAGATGCCATTTTTGTTTAAATATCTCCTTTCTATATAGAGGTAGACATATTTAGACAAAGATCTCTTCCTCCTCTTTGATAGTCATGTATTCTTAATAAGGATCCCTTTACACTTGTTGAAAAAATCTCCTTTACAAATATCTCTTCCTTGCTCAAAAAATTGCATCCTTTATAAAACTATTCCTCCTAACTTAGAACACATGCATTTTTGTTGAGGATATCTCCTTGGTGTTAAAGGTGTTTTATCCTTATTGTGGATCTCTATCTTCCTTAAGGTATCAACAAGACAATATTTTGACATATTAAGTGGAGGCATATGAGGCCTCCTCATTGATTATAGTCATTCATTGATCCCTTGAAAACCATATTATATGCTTTCTTATATATTTCCGAACTAGAATAACATGGAACACTAGTTTGAGTGTTGTTATCACTTTTTTCTCCTTGAGCATCAGCTAACTAAAATAACATAAAGTGTTAGCATGATCATTGCCATTGTTTACACTTGAATCAACATTTTGCACCAAATCTTCACTTTATAATACTTATAACAACTAAACCATTAAGAATTTGAAGATGAAGTAATCTACTAATTTGTGAGAATTTTATTGCAAGTTTTAAATATATTTTAAAAAAAAAATAGAAATGAATTGTGCATGTTTTTATGTAACTATTATTAACTTAATTTTTACAATAATCAACATTTCTTAGATTTGACATTTATTTTGTAATGCATAGCATTTTTATAGAAAGAATAAAATTCTAATTTTTAAATCATAGATTTGTCAGATCAATATCTAGTGTATGCATATTTTTTCGTAATATTTTATTTTTGATTAGAGTAAAAGCTGGTTTTGAAGGGGCCCCGAAACCCTTTAAAAAATGACCTTACAAGATAAAAGCATTAAGAAACCAAGAGGAACAAATGTAAGAAAAACCAGCATAATAACTAGAAAAAACCAGCTAAAAGCCCCAAAAAACCAGCAAAAGCCAACCAGACCAGACAAAGCATAGAAAAGGAACTAATTTATATTTTTCAGGGCATTAGCCAAGTTATTGCTAATCCCATACAGATCTTTGATATTATCCCTGAGATTAGGGATTTCCTTAGCAGACACAGCATCAGCTTTCTTAACACTCGCTCTAGTCCTCTTTGTTGCTCCACTAGTTGTAGCTTCCCCGCTTCCAATCTCGATTGCATCTTCATCAATATCGAGCTCCACCACTGGTTTGGGGGAGCTGGAGTTATTGAGGACCTTCGCAATGTCCTCTAGGTTCTTTGTAACAACAGATAAGAAATCCGAGATCATACCCAACAAGTTTTTCATCGCCACTTTCCCTTCTTCCAGATAGTTAATCTGATTTGCCATTTTTAAAAATTTTTCCTCCATGTCTTGCTTCCATTGCTCTTGATTTCTGTCATCTTCCTTCTGTTTCCCACTTTTTTCCAGGTGCTTCAATAGTTCATATGTCCATCTGTCATAACCCAATCTGGCCTCGGTGAGTTTATCCAGGAATAACCCTTCTCCGACACTCTCCTTATCCTCACTCAAATTATCCTTGGCCATTTCCTTCTCAGGTTCCTTATTCTTCTCCCTCTCAGAATCCATATCTTTTTCCTCATTATCCTTATCATCCTTATCCACCATTGGCTGGCTATTGTCGTGGCCTATGCTAGCACTGTGAATTGGATTTTCATTGTCGAAATCGTTCTCACCTTCTTCTTCCTCTGCACCCACCTCCTCATCTTTCCAACTTTCCTCACCTTCTGACTCATCCATATCCATTTCACTGCCCTCTTTTCCAGTTTCCTCTATATCATTCTTTTCATCATGGGATTTCATCCGAGTGGCACTCTTGCTTTTTTTGCTCGAAGTAGCCTCCCCGTTGCTGGTTTCGCCTTCCTCCAGCTTTCTCTTGCCTTTCCCTAGAGAAGTGGACAACCTCTTGTTTTCCTGTATGGCAAGGATTTTACAGTGCTCATAAATGAGCAAGATTAGTCCACTATGGAGCATCGGGTTCGAGGGATTCTTATTGTGTTTATTGAGCGACCTAGATAGGGATCTAAACAGATAGTAGGGCAGGAAAACCCTTTTATCATGCCTGAAGTGGTTTACTAACACAAAGTGGTAAGTGTGGGCCCTATAAAAGTGGCCCTCAATAGTTATGTATTCCATGATTGCATTCAAAACCCAACCCCAGATTTTCTTGATGTTGGAGGCTTCATAATAACCCCCTATGGATTTTCCAATCTTAGCCCCTTCCTTTTCCTTACGCGGGAAGATTTTGACCACATTATTGGAAACTTTAAGATATCTAAAAAAATTGAGCCCTGAGTGGGGCATACCTGTCACAGTCGTGATGAGGCCCGCGTCCAATTTGAACCTCACACCATGGATTTTAAAAGACCCATTACTCCAATTTTTAGTTATTTTGGAGACTGCAAGATTAACCCTACCTTTGTCGTAATCAACCAGCTTCTCCATGAAACTAGTTAGGGACCCTTTTTCCAACTTCACCCAAACTTTCGACATATCCTTCCATCTGGAAGTGTTGTCAGGTTCCTCCCTCCTTAAATCACCTCCCATATTCAAATTCAGACTTTCACCTCTGTTCTTCTACAAGCTCAAAGCTTTCTTCCCGTTGTCTCTCAAAATTTTTAAAAAGATGACCCACAAAGTGTGCAGAGTGTTATTATATTTGATTGGGATTCTGCCACTTTTCCAAGTAATCATTACCTTTCTATCAATGCATAATTACTCATTTCAACTATCATAATTATGCGGTCCTTCTCTCCCTGTGAATATATCCTTTCTAAGGAGCTCTTTAATACTAAAATTAATATCTTCCCCATGCCAAATTGTTTAAGATTCAGAATTGACACCTAGGTTCGCCAGGCAATCCACCACCATATTTTTCTCTCTAAATGCATGTTGAATTATTATAACTTTAAAACTAGTAATAATTTCCCTAGCTTTCAAAATTATATTTTCAATAGACCACGATGGCTCGGTTTCCCCCTTCAAGCATTTAATAATATTAAGTGAGTCTCCCTCCAGCCATAATTTATCATGATTAAGGTTGTGAGCAATAATTAGAGTATTCAGAACTGCTGAGGCTTCAACATAATGATTGGTTTGACTTCCCAAAGGACCAGCCACTGCCACTAGGCATCTTCCAGCAAAATTCCTGACAATGCCCCCATAACTAGCTTTACCTGGATTCCCCTTAGAAGCCCCATCAAAGTTGGCCTTTATCCAACCCTAAGGTGGAAAACACCAAGCAAGACCTTCCCTACCCTTCTCCTTACTAGATTTGGTAGTAGAGAGGTTCCACCTGTCATTGAAGTCATTTTTAGTAGCTAGACCATAATCAATGCCATTGATGCATTCAAAGATAGTCCTATATATTTTATCCACCACCACTTCAGGGTTGGCACTTTTATCCCTAAAAAATCTCGTTGTTGTGCTCTTTCCAAATGTTCCAGATGACATTAGGGAAGGTAAGTTTCCAAAGCTCCACAATCTTTGGGTTGCAATTAGGGCAGTGCCATTGCTACCAGGATTCCCCTAGAGAATTCAGAAAAACCCAGCTCAACTTCCACCTACTTAAAATAATTTTCCAGATTTCTTGGCTGAAAGTGCACTGATGGAGAATATGGCAAGCAGACTCTTCTTCCCTGCAACAAAGAGAACACCTGTTAGGAAAAAAAAATCCTCACTTTTGAAGGTTGTCCAGAGTTAATATCTTTTTTTGGATTTTCTTGGCTGAAAGTGCACTGATGGAGAATATGGCAAGGAGACTCTTCTTCCCTGCAACAAAGAGAACACCTGTTAGGAAAAACAAATCCTCACTTTTGAAGGTTGTCCAAAGTTAATACCTTGTTTTGGATAAAGATCCAAAAAAAGATATTAACTTTAGAAATTAACTTCTTATTCCACACTTTAGCCCAGATAGGAGTTTCTTCCAAAACTTTATTTTGAATAGCCATAGCCGAAGACACAGAATACTTCCCATCCGGGGTTTCCCTCCATATCAAACTGTTCTCATTGTTGTCCCTCAAAAATTTAGAAGACAACACAATCTCAAGAAACTTTAACCCCAGACAATGCTGACTAAAATCAATCCATTTCCCATTTCTCCAGTAATCTCTAACCTAACCCCCATGCTTATTTTTGAACCAATATTTCCAATCATAAAGGATTGGAATTTCCTCCAGAGGTTTATCCATAATCCATCTGTCTTCCCAAAATCTTATACTTCTACCATTCCCCAATTTCCACATTCTTCTAGCTGCAGCCCAACTTTTTGTCAATTGAATTGCATTCCAAATTGCAGAACCTTTGACAACAAATGATTTTTCCAAAAATTCTTCCTCAAAAGGTTGCATGTGAAGATATTTATTTCTCCAGATTAAATTCCACTCTCTTTCCTCCTCTTTCATTCTCCAAATTTGTTTTGCTAATAAGGAATTATTCATAGTGCTTATATTCCTTAAACCCAACCCCCTAGAGGCCTTGGGAGATCAAATTTTATTTCAGGCTATAAGGGGAATTCTATTCTTGTCTTCCACTCCCGACCAAAGAAACTTTTTTTGGATTCTTTCAATTGCCTCCACAAACTTTCTAGGTTTTTTAAACAGACTGAGAGCATAAACAGGCAAGTATTGGAGAGTGGCTTTGAGCAGCGTAACCTTGCTAGCTTGACTAAGGACTGCCCCTTTCCAACCTGCCAATTTGGAATTGAATCTATCAACCAACTTAATCTAGAAATTATCCACGGGCTTAATACAAAGGGGGAGCCCCAAATAGGTGGAAGGAAGATCATCTATTTTACAACCAAGAATTCTTTCTATCCTTAATTGTCTTTGAACAGGTGTATTGATGAAGACTAAAGAGCTCTTTTCCCAATTAATTTTTTGACCAGAAGCAGATTCATAGATATTCATTACATTCTTCATATTTTTCTTCATATTTTTAGCTTCCCTAATAAAAACTTTCCCCATAGTGATAGAGTCATTAACGGACTGTTCATGAGTACTTGGAAGAAGAAGGTTTTAGTCCTTTGAGATTACCTTCTTCCACAGGCTTTTCTGCTCTACTTTTATAGGCCTGAGTTAAGTGCTCTCTACCATCTTCATCATTTCTCAAATCTATTTTTCTTCCCTCCTCATAGCTTGGAAAGGCATCCTTCAAAATTTGTTGCTGCATTTCTTTATAGTTATTTTTTCCAGAATCCAAATCTAATTCAATTCTGGCATAGTTGTAACGCTTTATATCTACGGTGGAGAGAACAGCTTTCGCAAGAGTTGTCTTTCCAATGCCACCCAAACCCCAAATAACAACGGCAAATGATGAGCAATCTTCCATGTTGAGGAGCTCATTTACTGATTCTACTTGGCCTTCGATTCCAACTGTTGAGAAGTAAAATAAATTTATGTTAAGCATGGAAAAAAGCAAGCAATCATATTAATTGAAAGTAGGCCAAGCTTTTGTTTTATACCTGTTGGAAGATTTCAAATAAATAGGAATTTCTCAAATACATAATTTAAGAAATAAATGGTATAAAATCAGGAATAGGTTTTTTAAATGTTAGTATAGAAACGACCGACGATTATATGGTAAACCAAACATTCACTTATAAGTGCAATTCAATGCATTCATAAATGAGTAACTATTACGTTTAAGAAAGAAATTTAAATTAGACTGCCGAAAAAGTACCTTGAAGAGTATAACTACACGATTAGGAAAGGGATTTTTTAAATGAATTTTATGAATTGTGGGCAAAAGTATGTTAAACGAGTTGTAAAATAAAGCAGAATAAAGTAGAAGAATTCTCAGTAGAAACATAATGGATTAAAATAAGAAATATTTAATTATTTTTTAAATTAATTTTAACTGTATTATATTTCAATTATTAAGTTTTAGTTTTATGTTAAATTTAATATATTTTTTGATATTTTTAAAAAAGATACATAAAGATTAAAGACATCAGCGTTCCACAATCTATCGTGTTATTTGCTTCTGTTTCTGGATTTGATTGTGTCTGTGTTCTTTGCATCAATCAAATCCAGGAACAGCAGTAGGTAAGATATATACAAAATCAGAGGATGTTTTTTGTGTTCTATATATACATATAATGGATAAATTTGGCCAAAGGGATCAATCTCATAATTTTTTAATAAAAAACAATTAGCATGCAGGAGCAACATCCTAGTGCATATTGACCATCAAATAATGCATCTCAACCAAAAGTCAACGCTTCCACAACTCACATTAGTGCATAGTTAGTATTAATTGGTGAAACCTTAGACAACGATTGCCAACATCTTTTCAGCATATTTAAGCATCAACCTAGCGCATCTAAACCATAGTTTAGCGCATTCAGACCAAACATTAGCACTTAAGTGGGACATATTAGCGCATAACATTTTCAACCTTCGAGGTAACCGATAGTAAGAAATAGCGCATTCGAGGGACATCATAGCGCATCTGGAATGTTCTGTAGCACTATGGGCTCATCCTTTAGCGCATGAGGATTCTGTTTTAGCGCATGATCAAAACTAGCAAAAAACAAAGGGCAAACCAACAAGCTTGTGAAATTTTTATCAACAATTTCGGATACCCTTTTAGGTCCTCTAATAATTCCAACACAAAAAGGAAAAATTGCAAAGAGGGATCCTAAGTAAAGAAATTTCCAAATCCAACTAAGAATCTTTAAGAATAAGTATCAAATCTTCAACTACCTTGAGATAAGATTTCATCCAACAAGATTAAGGAGTATCAAAAACAGTGATCAAAGGTTCCACCATCCAATAAATTTTATCAAAATAATACCTCAAACTTAGGTTCTCAAGTTGTCAAATTAAGTTTCTACATCATGAAACTTGACTCATACCATTTGACGTACTTTGTCGTAAGGGCGAATCAAACAAAACCTTTACATGACAAGTAAACTTGAGTATCCAAAACAAAGCATCCATCCAACATCAACAATCAACATTGATCATTTGTGTATGACCACTCCCCATATTTTGAGAAGAAGTCTTCATCAAAAGCTTGAGTTGAAGAAATGACAACTTACTCCTAAGGCCCTTATCAAGAGGAGGACATTTCACTATATCAACCACCAACTCTTTCTCTCACATAGATTATTTTTGCTCATATGTGCTTGTATCTTCAAGGAAAAACCAATGAGTTTGACAAAGAACCTTTGAGAAGCAGGGCTTACTTAAAAAGGCAACATTCAATCAATGCATTAACAGTGGAGGAAGGATCAATCCTGCCTTATTTCCAAAGTTTGTTATCGCTTATAACTAAGCTCGACCCGAGCCACCAACTTCGCCAAGAACCCTGATAGAAGAAGAGGAATTCACTACTACAGAGATATATTGATGTCCACTGTCACTCTATCTCAAAAAAACAAGGAGAAAGAATCACAACCAGAATCAAGCATGAGTCATAGGGAGTCCAACCCTTTTAAAGACTTATAGAATCAAATAAGGAAAAATATCTCCTCATGTTAACTAGTAAAGGAGTCAATACTCCTACGGATTTTGACACAAAAATTTTAAGGAATACTGATGAGAATCTCACGAACAAGGGCAAGAACCTATACTTACAATGCTCGGAATCAAGAACATCTAGGAGGAGAGGAAACACATGATCAAGAAAACACACGCAATCGAGATCACACCCATGAACAAGTTAACACTCATGAACAAGACAATACCCATGATCAGAACAATCTTAATGAACGAGGGGAAGCTTACCATCGAAGGACCAATGCACCCCTAGCTATTCTTACACAAAAAATCCAAACACTTCAACGACAAATGCAAGACATGCAACAAGGGACCACGATAGGATACTCATTGAAGGACATCTATCCTTATCCTTTTGATAAGAGATTAAACATGGTACCTTTCTCCCCAAATTAAGATATACTAAAGTATGACAAATACAATGGTAAGAGTGATCCCCGTGATCACATATGATAATTTTGTACTATGGGCTTGGAGTTTTCTCATAACAATACATACATGATGAGGCTATTCCCACGAAGTTTGGGAGGGAAAACAATGGAGTGTTTTTCAAAACTCACACCTCCCATTAGATCATTCAATGAATTGGTGAATAAATTTATTACACAATATTCCTCTAATATCCAACATGAGATCACCATGCTTGACATATGCAATATGAAGAAAAAGAACAATGAAACTTTCATGGTTTTCTTACAATGATGGAGACGTATGGTCTCAAGGTACCCACGAGATGTACCTAAAAAAGAAAAAATGGAAATCTTCATAGACAATTTAAATGGTGAAATGAGTTATCAACTCAAACTACAATGTCTACCTACTTTTGCAAAGCTGATCGAGAATGGCATCCAAGTAGACGAAGCCTCAATCAAGAAAGGGACCTTGAAGTTCTATGAGGAAAGTGTTAGTTCATCAAGAAATAACACCTATAGAAATCAATATAATAACAACAACTTAGATAAATCCAAGTTTTGGACTAGAAACAATAGTGTTGTTAATGATGGTGTAGTTGATGCCAACAATGTAAAGTCTAAACAACCAGTGCTGACTTTATCAAGTAACACACCATCCAACAATGATCAAAGAAGTGCCAATCAAAGCACTAACAATTATCAACGAACTACCAACCAAGGAAATAACAACAACAACCAAGGAAACAATAACTACCGAGGGAACAACAATAATAATCAGGGGAACAAAAATAACCAAGGGGGTAACGCTAACCCTCCACTCACCCACATCGAAGAACATATACACCATTGAGACAAACCTTGGAATCTGCATTTCGAGAACTATAGCCAAACAAGATCATCACATTGCTAGTTATAAGAAAATTTGAACCCCAAGTCAAACCACCATGGTGCAATGAATTGCATTATTGTGATTACCATTGAAATAAGGGGCATAGAATAAATGATTGCATGAGGTTGAAAAACCTAGTTCAAGATATGATAGACATGGGAGACCTAATAGTCGATGAAAATAAAACCAATGATGATCATGAGGCTTTCATAAATCCTCTTCCTAATTATGACAAGGGAGGGGCATCAATGTCAAACAACAACAAAGAAGCTCGCATCAACCACATAGACGACATCATAAATCACATATCGACATGTGACAATCAAGTAAATGTCATAAAAATCAAAGATAAATAAGAACATGCGCTAGTAAATGTGGCAAGGAGAGCTCAAAAACATGTCTTGAAGGGGAGTACATCTAAAGCAACAACCCTCCCTAAGACTCAATATAACTTGGGCAACCAATTACAAAGGACACCCGCTCAAATATCAATACTAGAATTGCTCAAAATTTCACCAAAACACAGGATATATTGGAGCAAGCTCTTGTATAAACAATGGTTCCAATCAATCTAGATATCAATCAGTTCCAATCCATGGTGGCACATATGACGATGCGACATAACATATCTTTGTCAAAACATGATGACGTCTCCTTGAGTCATCCACACAACACCCAACTCCATATCTAAGTCCTAGTTTAAAAACATGGGGTGAAAAGAGTACTAATAGAGGGAGGAGTTGGTCTCAATATATGTACTTTAAAGATTATTCATGCACTGGGCTTCTCCGAACAAGCTATAGACCCTAAAAAGAAGATTACTATCAAAGCCTATGATGATGAAGGAAGGTCATCCGAAGGAACAACAGTACTACCCATTTAGGTAGGACCTATGCAAAAAGACAGAATGTGACAAGTCTTAGATTACCCATATCAGAGAACCAGTAGACCCATATCGACATCTACACAAGCTATCTAATCCGTTGGACTCACGACACATTTTCAAACACCAATTTTCCAACTTTTTAGACCTACGCACTAAAAAAGGGCTTCAAAGCACTAAACTACCCCTTACGCGCTAAATCTTTCATAGGAATGCGCTAACAAACACTCCCTATGCACTATTTTATACTCGTGCACTAAAAAATAGCTTCAATGTGCTAAATTGTTTACCTTATGTGTTGATTTACCCAACGTGCTAACTGTCATACCCTTTATGCTAAACACCCTATGCACTAAAACGACCCGACACACTAACCTACCCCATGAATGCGCTAACTTTTGGCATCTAAGCGGTAAACCTAACCTAGGGTTTGCTGCATGCTAAACTTCATTTCGTATGCGCTAACCTATGGACCTAATGCACTAAAATGACAAAATCCAACCCAAAAAAAAAACGTGACAAAAATCAATCAAATTAATCAAAAAATATAGGGATTTAGGTCACTTACTGGTGGGCTATATCCGATGGGTCTCCAGTATCGCTTGACACACTCAAATTGGTGAGATGCTTACATAAGTGGCATCGTGGTCAGAGGTCAAAATGTCACAATCACAAGAAGACAAGTGTGCAAATGATTTTTCAAAATTACTTTTTACCTTTTAATAGGGTAAATCAAAGGGTTAATAAGTGGGGCATGTCTTTTATTCCCACTTTTTCAATATTAACCTTATCAACATCTTTTTTTCGGGAGATGAATCAAACGTAGTCAATATTCTTATATCACAATCAATTCAAAACGATCACAAAATTGGCTAATTTTATAAATTTTTCATCTAGCCCCTTGATTCATCTCCCAAGGGGGCATCATCAATATCATTCATCACATCTACATCTGGAGCATCATATCGACCGTTTTGACTCATGACATCATATCGATTAAATTTTGGCAAGCATATCCAACGATTTTCTTTGAATCAACATGTGCACACACACCATTTCAAAGAGGGGCAAGATGTAAACGTATAAATATGACCATCTTCCTAAATAAATATTTAATATTTATTTAAACCATATCCCACTATTAAATAAATATTTAATATTTATTTAATTAATTTCTTCATATTCATCTATTTGATTAAATAAATTACTCAATTTATTTAATTAAATTCACATAAACCTTTTCTAGCCTTTAATTAAATAAATCACTTTATTTAATTAAATCCACTTTCTCCTTTTTTTTAATTTACATTTAATTAAATTGACCTTTGCACATAAATAAATCTAATTTATTTATAAAATCCCCCACTTATATGTATACAAGTTGCATCTACTTTGGTTGAAAGAAAGCAATTTTATTTTAATTAAAATCCTATTTCCTCCCACTTGCATTTTCCTACGTGCCTCCCACTTGCTTCCTATTTATTCTTCTAGAACCCATCTAATCCTAATCAATTAGCCTTAATCATATCATTTCCCTAAGTTTGAGGAGGTCACTTCTCAAAATTAGAGGAAATTCTTTTAAAAACAATAAATGCTTTATCCATTCAACAAGCCAGCTTGTTGACTTCCCCAAATTTGGAAGGACTCTTACAAATTTGTCCCCCAAAGTCCTATTAACCATTAAAGGAATCAAAGGAATCTGGGTTGAAAATTGAAAGACTCTTATAATGATCTATATCACCCTTTCAAAATTAAAGACCGAGCCCACATGAATTCAAATCTCATGTTAGACCGAAAATGAGTTATTGCACTATTTCTTTTGAAACTACTAAGAATCATTCTAGGCATTCACAAGAGAATATAAAAAAAAAATTATAATAGCATTCTAATAATGTCATCAAATTATTACATTATCTTAAGTGTGTTGTATAATGTTTATTTTTCAAATGTTAGAAACATCTTTTAAATCATTTTCATAAAAGTTATATATTTAGATTTAATGTATTTAATTTTTATAATATCCATAGTCAATTATAATTCCTCTCATATTGTAATCATATACATAAAAATCAAAACATAGTCAATGCTCATTTTAAAATCTATAGCTATAAAAAATATAATCCGTATAATTTAAAATAAAAATAAAATGAACATATGTATTATTTTGTCAAAATAAAAAATTAATATCTATCTCCTAAATTAAATAGTATTATTTATTTTTTCAATATATAAGTATCATTTAAAAAAAAAAATGTCTAGAAAAACAAATTATTCAAATATAGTATATTGATATACAATATTAAATTCACCTTTTTAAAAATAAAAGTAAAATTACATATAAAATGAAATAATTCTTCAAATAAAAATTTGTTTTTCTATATATAAAATAAATAAAATAATTTTAAAGTAAAGTGAAATATATAGTTAGATACTTTTTTCATAATATTTATTTTAATTTAATAATTAAATTAATACATACTTTCCATATAATCTAAAATAAATTTGACTAAAATATTTTTTTCTTAAAGATAAATTAAAAAATCATCTTTTATCTTAAACTGTCTTTATATCAAATTGAAAAATACTAATCAAAAATTATTTTAGATATATTTTTTATTTTTTGTTAATAATATTGATTAAAAATAACATCAAACATTTTACATTCAGAATATAATAACTTCAATTTTTTTGTCCTCATGACAATTGTCACAGTTATGCTCACTTTTCTTTACTATTTTGATGTTGTCATCTCTCTGACAAATATCTGATTCTAAATTATCACAATTCAATAAACGTAGATATTCAAGAGATTTGAGATTGCTAAAAGTGAAAGGCAATTCTTTCAAACTTCTACACCCCCTTAACTCCAATCTTCTTAGAGTTGTAAGCTGGCCAAATGATTCTGGCAGATACTCCAATTCATCACAGCCCTCAATTCTGAGTGTAGCCAACTGCGGTAACCTACACACTTGCTCTGGAAACTCACATAAAAACCCGCAATTCATCAACCATAAATGCTTCAACCTATTTAGACCCTGAAGAAATTTGTTAAATGCATTTATGGTCTTATTATGTTTTTCATTGAAGGACTCTTGTTCTTTATTAGAGGAATCTATTTCTTCATCACAGGACTCTCCTCCTGAACTTGGCATGAACTCCTCCGTTTCACCTCCTTTAAAATATAGAATTAGTTCTTCCAAGGAGGAATTTGGCACTATTTTTGATAAGTGCTGCGCTTCAATTTCGGCTCCTATGAACATCAAATTTTCAGGTAACTGCAGAGTTACTATTTCGTTGTCAGAACTTAAACTGAGTAAAACAATTGAAAACATAAGTTAAAATAGAATAGAAAAATGTATTTTATTGTATTGAGGACTTGCCTTCAGATGATCCCCCTCTTTAATGGAAAGGTTGAAAACTCCCAAAAAACGCAATTTTTCAAGTGTTTCTACATTCAGCCCACAAATATTATTAGAAGTTGTGTAAAGAAATCTTAACTCTGGCAGTGCCACTGCGTCTGTCGCGTGAACATCTATACTACCCTTCCACCTCAGAATTCTTAATGTATCCTTCATCGAACGAAGGTGTCTCTTCTCAAGCATGCAATCTTCATTGTTAAGCCAGATTCCTTTAATTCCTTTCATCTTGGCCTGCGAGACTCTAGTGTCAGCAAGTATTATTTAATTATTTAGCAAGTATCAGTTAATTTATCCATCTAATAACAACAAGATGTGAAATATACCTCATCCTTTTCAGCTTCAAACCACGAATCGTCATCCGTAATTCTACTCGACTTTGACATAGTGCACCCTATTGATCGAATAATATCGTGAACAGACAAATACTCCTCCCCCCACTTCATCACTGTGGTGATCAATGCTGCATCGACAAGGAATGCGACTTCCTCAGCCCCCACTATGTACTCTACTTGACGAAGCCAATTCTGGTGAAAGAAACAGCAGATGTCTAAGAATGCCTCTTGAGTAGACTCCTCCAACTTGCTATATACAAAGTCAAACAAACAGTTGCTGAGGTCCTTTTCTTTGATTTTTTGTCCTGTATGTAAAGCTTCAAGTATCTGTGTACAACGATCTGCTTTATATTCCTGCTTGCGCAAATGTGCACCAACAATTTTCAGAACCAACGGAATACCGCTGCAGAGCTTGACAATCCTTTCTAGATCATCTTTATAATCATGACGGATTGCAGGGTCATTGCACAGAATTGTGAGCGCATGATGGTGGGAGAGAGTTTTGACAGGATAGTCCTTGCGTTGAAGACCACGTTCCTGAAGCACATCTGTGACAATCAAGATTCTGGTCGTAACAAGAATTCTGCTATTCTGGGGAAGACCTCGCAAGTTTTCCGGCAGAATTTTCTCCAAGTCTTTTATGTGCAGAGCATTATCAATATATAAAAACACAGGCTTTTCTGCTCCACTTTTATAGGCCTGAGTTAAGTGCTCTCTACCATCTTCATCATTTCTCAAATCTATTTTTCTTCCCTCCTCATAGCTTGGAAAGGCATCCTTCAAAATTTGTTGCTGCATTTCTTTATAGTTATTTTTTCCAGAATCCAAATCTAATTCAATTCTGGCATAGTTGTAACGGTTTCTATCTACAGTGGAGACAACAGCTTTCGCAAGAGTTGTCTTTCCAATGCCACCCAAACCCCAAATAACAACGGCAAAAGATGAGCAATCTTCCATATTTTCCATGTCGAGGAGCTCATTTACTGCTTTCACTTGACCTTCGATTCCAACTGTAAACAAGTAAAAGAAAAAAAGCAAACAATCATATCAATCGAAAGCAGGCTAAGCTTTTGTTTTATAACTGTTTGGAAGATTTCAAATAAACAGGAATCTATCAAATACATAATTTAAAAAATAAATGGTATAAAATCAGAAATTAGTTCTTTAAATGTTAGTATAGAAAGGGCCGATGATTATATGGTAAACCAAATAGTCACTTCTAACTGCATTCCAATGTATTCATGAATCGGTAATTATTATGTTTAAGAGAGAATTTAACTTCGACTCCAGAGAAAGTTTCTTATAGAGTATAACTGTACGATTACATTTGTGAATTTAAAAATTGTGGGAAAAAGAGTATGTTAAAAGAGTTGCAAAGTGAAACATAGATATTTTATGAAATATATTTAATTCTAAGTATATTATATTTCAATTACTTAGTTTTAAATTTAAGTCAAATGCGAATGTAGTTTTAGTACGATTTCAAAAGATATTTATAGAAATAGAGAGGATGTTTTTTAGTGTGTTCAATTTTTTTCATATTATATTTCTTTTTCTTTTTTTATTGGTAAATTTGGTGAAGGGGTCAATCTTATAAATTTTTATATAAATAACATGATTTGGATTGCTCCATAATAAAAGGCCATTGAAAGATAAAGTGGACCAACCAATAAAAACAAGGATGTATAAGGATCCTAAATTTCACTATCACTAAATAATCTGACCTAATTTGGAGATGTTACCACTATTTTTAGAGTGTCAATGCACGTGCATATTATGGAAAGCATTAATGCCGTTGTTGGAAATTGTGTTTTTTCTTTTTTACAACTCTCTATGCAACATTGCAATCTTCTTCAATTTAATGGGTAAGCATAGATGTTATAAGGATTGTAGACGATTCATTGTGCTTCTCATGAAAAGCCAATGCTCATTTTGAATTACAAATGTTGCCATTTCTTTGGATTTTTTCTTGCCTTGAGATAAAACTTGTAGATCCAAACTATTGTCCAAGACAAGTTGAGACCCCTATAAACTCTCTTGTTCTCCCATTGAGCCTGCAACCAAGTAAAGATGAGAAGCAACATCCACTTTGATAGATTTTTTTGGTCATGATTTAATTTCTATTGTTTATAATTTTCTCCCAAATCTCAGGCCCAAGGAAAGTATCTGAAGCATCCAATGGGCTCTCAACAATATAGTGGTGAGGGGCATTGTCTTTCCACCATAGTGCTAAATTATTTTCTTTGGACTTGGAGTTGTGGCAATAAGCAACAAGGTGGCTTGTGTTCTAGCATCTTCGACAACAAAAATAGTAATCCTTTTGCAATCCACTTTAGGGATTATTTTTGTCGAGAGATCTTTTTAAGTACCTAAATCTACCAAAATGTGTGCATAGGTCATGTGCATGAAATCTGAAGATTTCTTGTCTATAGCCTAATGGTTTCCCAATGCATCACCAATCACTTTGAAATAGGAGTCACTCCAATAATAACAATGAAAAATTAGAGAGATGAACCCAAATAGACTTGACACTAAAGAATTTTGTGGAAAGGTTGAAAGTGGAGTACCACGATTCGATAAAAAAAGATGTTTTCAAGCCCATAAATTACAAAAGACGATATTTTGATCCTCCACACAATCAAATATCGTTAGTGGTGGATAGAGACTAATAGATTCAAACAAATTCAAATATATACACAATCACACATAACCACAAACAAATACCTTAAATGCTACGACACATCCTCTATTCATTGACCAATCCAATTACAAATCATTACAGCTTAAATGCTACAATTCATATTTTCTTGATCACTGGATCAGCTACACACTCAAATAATAAAATCATGACAGTTGCCTCTTTAAATAGAGGGGATGGGAGAAATTCCACATCCTAACAAATATCATAACAAAGTAACCACCAGCACTAGATAAATTTTGAGCCTTTCTTTCTGCAATCCATTTATGTAATTTATGGAGACAAGACCATAAACAACAAAACCTACAAGTTAACCTGTGTTTTGTAAAGAAATTTCTACTTTCAGCTAGTTCTTTCTTTACATCATCAAGGGACCCCCTCAAGGTTTACATGTGACAAAACTTGTTCATTACATAACATAAATACACATTATTAAGAAGATATTTCTTTGAAGAAACAAATATTGAACCAAGTGGAACTCCATCAAGTTGTCTCGTGACCCTCAAAAAGGTGTAGCTCTGAGCTAAGTTCTTGAGTTCTCAAACTACCCTTTTGTTGAACTCTCAAATCATAAATTCTTAAATTACTGGATGAGAATCAATATTGAGTTGTACTCATAGAGATCCATCAAATTGTCTCACAACCCCAAAAAGGGTGTAAATATCCATCCAATGATAAGCTCTCAAAAAAATGGAAGATTTGATGTCCAGAACACTGTGTTGGTGATTAAAAAAATGTTGGATGCATTCCTCATGAGAATGAAATATAGTATAGATTGAATAAAAACATAATATCCTAATTATTCTTGCATCTATACTAAGGGCAAGAATAGCCTTCAAATACTTATCCTTTATTAGGATCCACTTTCCCTTTGTTGAGTTATATCTCTTATAACGATTTTATTTTCTTGCATATAGAATTTTTTGTTCTTCATAAGGATCTTATCCTTTCTTGGAGGTGTGTTCCCTTTATTAAAACCTCTTCCTTTCTTCAAAGCATATAATTTTTAAATGATCTCTTCTTGGTGTTGAAAGTGTGTAATCCTTCATCAAGAATCTCCTCTCCTAGCAATTGTGAAGGTATGAATTCTTGATCTCGTTCTCCTTTTAGTGTCGAAGATGCCATCTTTGTTTAAAGATCTCCTTTCTATATGGAGGTAGACATATTTAGACAAAGATCTCTTCCTCCTCTTTGATAGGCGTGTATTCTTAATAAGGATCCCTTTACACTTGTTGAAAAATATCTCCTTTACAAATATCTCTTCCTTCTCAAAAAATTGCATCCTTTATAAAAATATTCCTCCTAACTTAGAACACATGCATTTTTGTTGAGGATATCTCCTTGGTGTTAAAGGTGTTTTATCCTTATTGTGGATCTCTATCTTCCTTGAGGTATCAACAAGACAATATTTTGACATATTAAGTGGAGGCATATGAGGCCTCCTCATAGCTTGTAGTCATTCATTGGTGTGCTCTCATAGCGGCGACATTCTGTTACATAACCCCCTATAAGGCACGATTATCAATATATTTGTAGCAACTTGCATAGCATTTAACCTTTGTTTTGGTCATCTAGCATAATGCGGCTTACTACATTGATCCCTTGAAAACCATATTATATGCTTTCTTATATATTTCTAAACTAGAATAGCATGGCACACTAGTTTGAATGTTGTTATCACTTTTTTCTCCTTGAGAATTAGCTAACTAAAATAACATAAAGTGTTAGCATGATCATTGCCATTGTTTACACTTGAATCAACATTTTGCACCAAATCTTCACTTTATAACACTTGTAACAACTAAACCATTAAGAATTTGAAGATGAAGTAATCTACTAATTTGTGAGAATTTAATTGCAAGTTTTAAATATATTTTTTTAAAAATAGAAATGAATTGTGCATGTCTTATGTAACTATTATTAACTTAATTTTTACAATAATCAACATTTCTTAGATTTGACATTTATTTTGTAATGCATAACATTTTTATAGAAAGAATAAAATTATAATTTTTAAATCATAGATTTGTCAGATCAATATCTCTAGTGTATGCATATTTTTTTGTAATATTTTGTTGCATATATTCTTTTTAGTTAATTTTTTAAGTCAAAGTAATTGTAATTTGGAGGGAGGTCTATTTATTAATGCATTTTTTTTTTGTGTACATTTAACTTCTTTTGGTGTTGAAATGAGGATATTGATACCTAGGGAAAATATATTTTTCAAAAAAAAAAAAAATCTATTTTTTAATTTTTCCAATTGTGTGAGACACAATCCTTAATGTTCAATGAAAAACCTACATTCATAAGAAATAAGAAGTAAATATATTCAAATATATACTTTTTGGAAAGATTAAAATAAAGAATACATACTTACAAAACAAAAATTCTAAATGAATTTATTTTACCCCACAAAAGCTAATGTAAAAGTGGTTTTCTATTAACATTTTGATAGGTGCAGAGGAGACTGCACTGTAGATGTGGTTTAAGAGTAGAGAGGTTCTACCAAACGAAGTTTGATCTAAGAGGATTTGATCTAACCCTCTTCAATTAATTCCTTCAAATGGGACCTCTCAAGGATTAAATCATTATATTTTCTATAGAATGTGTGATTTTAGCAAAAAACAAGATGTACCAAAATGTGTAACCTAGCATTGACTACCTAGTATACATGGAACCTTTTTTTCTCTTAAAATTACTAAAGTCTTATTCTTTGTATGTGTATATTTTAATATTTTGTGTGGATTTATAGGATCCTAATCTTGGGGACTTTATCATTCCTTATCTTAGTGTCATCCTATCCCTAGCTTGTCTTGCTCTTAGCTGCTCTATTTCTACATCTCTACATTATCGTGAGTGTAAGTGTAAGTTCATACTCCCACTAAAGCGGGGATAAACTTATTTTCATAGATTGTAACCCCTATACAATTTGATACTCCTTTTGGGTACTTTATTTAGGGATCCTCCTCATCAATCATTTCAATTTTTTTTAGGCATTATGCTATCATACTATTGTCATATGTCAATATTGAGACCAATTTTTGTGTCTTGGGTCTTGGTACTCTACCAATATTGGAAACCTAAGTTATGACGAGTTGTGTGGTCATCGATATCAAACCTGTCTACTGTTTGTCATTAATGTCTCAAATAATGTTGAAAACCTGACTTATGATTAGTTGTGTTGTCATTGATGTCAAACTTGTCTAGTGTTTGTTAGTAATGTCTCAGTTATCTATATGTAGATGTGGAGAGGTTGTACCAGATTTTTAGTAGTGTATATGGTCTAGTAATGAGTGTTCAGATGTTGATATGGTGTTTGGTGATTTTGTATAACATCTATGAAGTGTTTCCAGAATATTGGTATAGTGGAAGTTTCAATATGCAGCAAAGAGTATTTAATGTCCCAACAGAAGAATGCTTTGCATTTCTCTGATATGTCTCTGAAGTATGGTTCTAAATATAATGTTTATGATCTATGTATGTTTTATTATCAATTTTACAAGCTCTTTTTTATTTCAGATGTTAGGGATTAGGTTATTGTTATTATGACAATATGGTTGTCTATTGGAACTAGTTCGAAGAATGCTCGGTGATTCTCTGATTTATGTGGAGTCATGTGTTGTAGCTTGGATGAAATGTTCATTTGGTTTATGTAGTGAAACTGGCAAGTAAAGTTATGGTGTTCAAAGTTTTGTGTTGTCAACTGGGTTGGTTTTTGGTTGACTAAGGTGGTGTATCCTATCTAGATAATGCCTTTTTGGTCTAGATATACATTAGTGATTATTTTTGGATGTCGATATGGGTAGAACCATAATGTTTAGATTTGCATTGATTTTTTTACATTGGAAGATGTTTTGGGGCTGAATGGTTGGTATGCTACATTTTTTATCTACATATTTCATTTGATGATGACGTTGGAATGAATGGGTGTGCTACCTTGGAAATGAGCTATCATGGGCCTTACTCTTGCATGTCTCTCAAGTTTAGTGAGATCCTTGGTCTTGAGCCTAAAAAAATTAATCAATTATTTATATTGTGATGTGATTCTCATTGTGTTTTCTCCCTGTTAAGTGTGGTTTCAAGTTTAATATATCAGAAGTAAAGTGTTTTGATGTCCAAACTAATCCACCCCCTCTTAGTTCCATGTGTTCAAAAATTGGTAGAGATCTTGGTTCCTCTTAGAGAAGCTAAACTACTTAAGGAAGAGTTGATATGGTGCAAGAAGTAAATTACAAAGCACTAAAGTTTGATTGCACAAGTTACTCTTATTGGAAGGACAGAAGGGAATGTCATTTGGAATCTCTACTAACTGGAATATGGGAAATTGTCCAAACTAGATATACTACTCTCGCAAATGGTCCTCATACTCCAAATGAGTTTAAGACACATGAGAATAGTGTGAAGGCTAAGATTGCAATTATCAACTATTTAGGTGATTTTATATTTTCTAAAGTTGTTGGGTTGAAGTCTGTTAAAGCAATTTGAGAGAAGTTGAGTAGTGTTTATGAAGATGATTTGAAGACAAAGAAAGCCAAGTTGACAAATCTAAATCACAAGTTTGAAAATATGAGGATGTGTGATGATGAGAACATTAAGATATATCTACATTGAGTGAACGAGAGTGTGAGTGCACTAAGAGGTATTGGTGGAATGTTGGAATAAAGTGATGTTGTAAGAAAATTTATGTCAACACTGCCTAAATGCTACGAACCTAAGAAGCATGCTATTGAAAACAAAGTCATGATATGTGTTGACATTTATTTTGACACACTCGCCAACAGTCAGGTAGCCAATGTGAACACTCACCACCTCTCTTGAAAAGTAATAAGTTCTGGGGAATTAATCACTCCAAGGTCTCTGTAGTCGGGTCTCGACGGTGACGGGCAGCCCAATGGTTGAAGTGGTTGTACCTATTAAGGGGCCTGCTGGTTAAAACTAAATCCCACTAATCATTAACAACTTAACTTCCTCTTTTTTTTTTGTATTTTATGATTTAAGACTTTTCTGGAAAATAAAATTGCGAAGGATAAAGGAAACAAGAAAAAACAACAATGAAGCCAATTCAATAACAACTTAACAAACTACTCAATTAGTTCCCTGCAATCCAAAATTATCAAATATTATCTAGATTAGCATTCAACAATGGACCTCCAGTAAACCTGCAAAATCATCAACTTTACAGACTTATGGAAATAAAATCACCAATAATATCGTCTACCACAATAATTCTCATACACCACTTATGTGTGCAATATGATTCATAAAGCAATATACAGAAGATCAAACCACGTTGCTAATTCCAAATAATAGACATTATGAGACTACACAAAACATTTTTTGTAGAATATAAACGTAGATCAGGCAATCTACAAGCTGCTTCTTGTATTTACTTCAAAGAGTAAAGAATAACTGAAATTTATCATAATCTACAAAATAATCTAAAAGCTTCTAAGTGGGCCACAAATCATTAATTTGGGGACCCTTACAAATGAATCCAAATCCTCAATTTATAGAGTTTTTTTCCCTACTATCTAGGAAATAAACCTAATCTAAATTAAGAACATAAGACTAGGAGTCGCAATTAACTTGCAAGTTTCTGCCTTTATACTCCAGTTAACTACTAAAAAATGGAGGTTGAATGGGCACTACGAAGACCATGTTGTATGAGCCAAGCTTTCGTAGTCATGCAGAATTTTGCTCAAAACTGGAACATGAGTTGGAGTTGCAGCTAAAATACAAAATTGGGAGTCATGCAAGAAGTCCTACTATCTTTAGCAGCTATGTGTTTATCTTTCACTTCTTAATAAAGGATTTATAATTATTAATAATGCATGCAATTGCTTCAATAGGAGGATCAGTCACATGCTTGATTCTAAACTTATACTTCTTTGAAACTTCCTCTGTGTGTTTTTTTCTCTCTTCTAACTCCCTTATTGTTTCTACCACTTCTTGACATGGGGTAATCAGGTAAGTGTATCTATCCATTAATGTTGCGTTAGACTGAGCTGAGGGTCCTAGGTTCTGAGCCTCAAATGTGTCTCATTGAGTTAATACCTGCTCTTCTTCCATGATCCCATACTGGTTAACCCCAACCCAAAAGCTCCAAGCAAATGCTTTACAAAATTCTCATATTTCAAAATTTCCCTAAGGAGAGGGACTCAAATTTCTGCCACATCATTTACATACTATTGAAGCATTTCAGTCTTTAGTTACAAAATGTATGCATAAGACTACAAGTTCTTATAGTTACCTCCTCTTAAGAGGTCTTCCTCCACTTTACCTCTTCTCCTAAATGCAAAACTTTATTCCAAATTCTGAACTGTTTATTAAAAACAATGTTTATGTTCCCATTGCGTAGAACAAGAAGCCAATGTCCCACCTACCTGCACTGCCTCCCAGTATACCTTCATCGTATCCTGCAAAAATAATCTATTCTTGGTAGCATTTATTTGAGCCCATGATTTGGCTGCAGTGGCCACCTGTCTCACCTCCATTAATGCTTTTACTTCTCCCTCTGGTAATGATGAGGTTGAAGGTAGGTTGTCAATCCTACAGGAGTCTAGAGGTTTACTCATCTCTACTAGCAACTGCTTATACTGCCCCAGCTATGCTTTAAGCTCTATGTTGGAAGTATGCTCCTTTTCTACACGTCCTCTGACAACACTAGTGGCTAGTTCTAAAGTGTCTAAATCTCCCCACTTTGTTTTCTTACCCAAGTTTACTTGGGATACTTGGTATTTGGGAGAGGTTTGACCTTCAGTCTGAAGTGGAACTGCCACATCTGCAACCACTTCACCAGACCCTGTCCTTGACAAATGATGTACAATCTTTGGTTTCTTGACCTTTTTAGGTTCCTTCATGATTTCCTATTGCAATGTCACCTTAGGAAACTCTACCTTTCTTTTCTTTTTCTCAAAGGTGAACTCCAACCATTGTGGGACGTCTTTATCTTCATCGCCCTTATGATGTATGATGTCAGCAGTTACCACATGAATATCTTCTTGTTCTTCTGCTTCACCTTCATCCTCTACTCTTATGCTTCTATATCCTTGGAGTGAAGTTATTTGGTGAGAAGGTCCAAACGAAAGAGTTATATTTTCATTCAATTGTTGTTGCTTATGCAACTCTCCCAACCTATCACTAACCTATTCTCTGAATGCCCTTCCCTCCTCCTTTGTTTATGTCGTGTCCTGCTTGGCAACAATGTCCTTGAGGAGGTCTTCTTGGTCCTGAGGGGTTAAAACAAATCTTTCATTCAATAAATCTTTTGCCTCAGTTCGTTCTTTCACCCCTCCAAGTGACCATTGTTCCCTAGGTTCCTCTTTTCCTTGTTCCTCCTCTTGATCTGAATCAGTCTCAATATTATGGACAGTTATAGTCTTTGTAGTAGGCTTAAATGCCTGTTTCTTGGGGGAACTGCTGTATTAGTTAGTGGTGGCATAGGGTCATTGGTACCTGGGACCTGTGTTGCAGTTGTTGGGGGAGGCTTAGTAGGCGCATCTTCATCTGTTTCTGTTTCTTCTTCTTCCTCCTGAGAACCTTCCCCTGCAGTCTATCCTATAGCTGTCCTTGGAGGAAGGACTTCAGCGAGTGGCACTGCTCCTAATCCATCTGTTACTCCTAGGTCTACAGCCTTCTTCAATAACTCAAACTTCCTCATTTTTTTATGAAGCTTTCTCATTAAGTCTTTGATGCTATCTTGGGGGTTTAGTGCTTTATCTGGGTCAATAGATGTATTTTGTCTTGAACTTGATCTTGTTTTCCAAGCATACTCCTTATAACCCCTTGATTGGGGCACCCCTGAAGTAGACTCTTTCTGCTTCCCCTTTGAAGCACTCATCCTCACCCTTTGACTTAGCCACTATTTGGTCCTGTTGATGACCGCTTGGGAGACCTTTTCTATATTCACATCCTCATTTGTGGACCACCTTATTGGGGAGAGGGGCCTTTTATCAATTTCTTGCTCTTTGTATTCAGCATCTAGTAAGTCACCCTCATCCCTTAGGCCTTTAGGGAGATTGGTTTTAATTTCAAAATCCGTTATTTGGGGAACTGATAACCTGTTGTAGTTCTTCTCTCTTACTTTAAAACTATCTTGGAGGTTTTCCCAAAAATCCTCCAGTCTAGGCCTATGTCCCTCATATGCCTTAGGCATAGTTTGCTTGAGTTTCCTATAGGGATGATAAAATTTCCTAGCATAATCAAATTCCTTTAAATTCAAATCTTGGAGCTCTAGCTACGCCAACTTTGCCACCTGGATCTTTAGGCAAGAGAAATACCCAATAGATACTGAACAGTCAATCCCTATTTTGTGCTTGGATGACAGGAGGGATTGGAGGCCTAGCAACTGCCTAACATATTATAATAAGATGATCCGGTCATTATAGTACTTTGGCAGCAGTAGTGGGTTTCATATAAACCCACTGATCCTTATGTAAGTGGAGAATTGGTTTTGAATAAACCAACATACCCACTCTTGGATGATAGCCATGGCCTCCGGGCTAATCCTGTATCCTATATCTCCTGTCAATTTAATAGTTACAGGAAAAAGGAAGGAATCGTTGATCCTTTTAAAATGTGCGTTTGCATTGATGAGGGGAAGTTGGGAATAATATTCCCATACCTTCTTCTGGCCTTCTTCGTCGCCTAGTTGACCTTCAACCTATAGGCCTGGAAATTTTCCAGCTCTTGCGGCCACCTAGACGAGATAAGAGGTAAAGAAGAACTTCTTGGTCTGGTGGACCTCTTTCATCTGCTTGCAAATGTTTCCCAAAAGGATCTAAGGCCAATCGAAGTATTGTTTCCCTATGGGTATGGTGGTCATGAATTGAAACATCCGGGGGTGAAAGTGTTTGCAGTCGGGCTTGCCAAAGGCCTTGCTCAACATAATGATCAGGTCTCTCTAAGGCTCTTTAAAGTCTGCCCTCAGTATCTCTGCGGCCTTTAGACTTGTTTTCCTCTCTTCCTCCAACCAATTTTCATTCATGTGCCTCTTGTTCGAGGTCACATTGTCATTCCATACATTCAAGCCTTCCTCTTCAGTTGAGAGGAATATCTTGTCTCTGATTAGGATGCCGAACACAAATCCCAGCATGTCAGGGGGCAAATCTATCACTGTCTTACCCTGTGCGTCTGTGCATTTCCTGTTGTTAGGGTCATAGAATTGGGGAATTGTCATAATAAACTTCGGAGCCTGCACCAACTGTGGGAAGATGGTAGCCTCTACTAAGCCTAATCTCTTTATCCTTCTTTGTGGGGGTTCCAACCTTGGTTTGTCTAACTGGGACTTAATATCTTCAATTTTGATATGTCCGATCTCAGTATCAGTGACCCATTTAATTTGATTACCAATTTTGAAGCATAAACTTGCCCTTGGTAATGGTACTTCATGGTTGTCGGAAGTCTATCAATGTCCTTGTCCCTCTTGCTAGAAGTTGGGTCCATCTAATTGCTTGAATATGCAAGAAGGAAACAAGTGTCAATACCTTATAAAAAACATAAAAAAATTCATTCACCTCGAGACTCCAGAGTTCCGAGGTTCCAAGGTAGGTAGTTCTCTCTTTATTTCATTTTTTAAGCAAGGACCTTGGAACTCCGGGGTTCCAGGGTTCCGGGGTAGGTAACTATGAATGAAGTTCGGAACTCCGAGGTTTTGGGCTGGAAACTGTGAATGAAGTCTGGAACTCCGAGATTCTTAGCTTGATAGATTGCAAATGGATCAAGAACTCCAGGGTTCTGGGGTTCCGAGATTGATGTGTAAGGCTCACTTCGGGACTGTGGGGTTTCGAGGTTCCGGGTTGGGTGCACTAGATACCAAAAGACTTTAATAGAACGGACCTCTGAACTTCGAGGTCTATGATAAATCAAAAGATCAATCTGGAATGAGCTAGGATTCTAGGTTTATTGTTGGTTTCACTTCCTCAAAAAGGGGTAATCCGAAACTCCGGGGTTCCGAGGTTTCAGGTTCCTCGTGGGTTAAGTACAAGACCAACCTCGGAACTCCGAGGTTCCGAGGTTGGGAAGAACAACTAACCCAAAAGTCTACGGGTCTAGGGTTCTCGAGTAGAACTAGGGCACGCGAGGAGAAAAGAAAAACAAAACAAAAACAAGAAAATGAGCGACAAGAAGAAGATCTAAACTAAAAACGACAAGGAGGGAAAGAAAAATCACCAACCTGGTGAGAAAAATCACCCAAGAACGTGAAAGGAGCTCGAAAGGATGGAGGCACGAAGTGTGGAGGTCAAAGGAAAGGAGTTATGGAAATTTGAATGCACAAATGAGCTTTGAAAAGTTCATTCTTCCTATTTATACCCCCTCGAACCTCGTCTATATAAATGCCTTAAAGAGGACCTCGAGACTCCGGGGCTCTAGAGTTCTGGGGTCGATGCAAAAGAAAGAACAAAAACCTCACCTCAGAACTCCGGGGTTCTGGGGTGATGAAAAACAAGCAAGAAAATGATCAACAATAGAAGTCTGGGATCCTGGAGTTCGGAGGTTGATGGACAAACATACCTCAAGACTCTGGGATTCTGGAGTTCCGAGGTGGACAAACAAAACACACCCCGGGACTCCGAGGTTCCGGGGTTGTGCAACAACAAGAAAAAAGAGAGACCAACCTCAGGAGTCCAGGGTTCCAGGGTTGGAAAAGAAAAAACAAAAGAAAGAGACCTTGAGACTCCGAGACTCCGAGGTTCTGAGGTAAACAAAACTAAACTAAAAGAAACAAAGCAACAAAAAGCAAAAAAGGGGAACCATATTTTCACCACAAGGAAACTAATGGGGGTAAGGTATGCAGGGCATAAAAATATGGATACTTACAATTTAGATCAGTTGTATGGCTCGCTCTTTGACTTTGATATTGTTGAGCTAGATGATATACAAAAATTGAAGAAAGAAGAATCATTCAAAGTTACTGAGAAGATTGAAGATGAACTGGAAGCAAGCAATGTTATGGATTACAAAGAAGAAAACTTTGTGAAAAAACTAAAGAAGGATTTGGAAAACACAAAGGCATGTTACCATTTAAATATTTCAATTGTGGAAGGATTGGCCATTATTCTTCTAGATGCGGCTTATAGATAAGATTATAATAAAAGATATGATGATGACAACAAGGAAAAGACTAGAACTATGAAAGGAATGATAGAAATAAGAGAATAGATGACAAATAAATGCCTGAGAAGAATTTTTGTTCAATGGAAACTTATTCATGTGAATATGAAGTTGGTGATGACTCAAATGAGGATTCATTATTTTTATCTATAGAGAAGAAGAATAAAAAAGGATCTGACCATCTGAAATGTGAAATAGTAAAAAACCAATGAGTGTGAAGACTACACTACATGCAAAAGTAGAGCATAATGTGTGGATAATTGGCTTTGGATGCTCAAATCATATGACTGGTGATATATTCAAGTTCGTTGACCTCGAGAAGCATGATGGTGAATCAACTAAGTTTGGAGGTGAGGAAGTTACACTTATTTGTGGGAAATGAAGTATTTCTATTGGTGGTAAGCATAAAACTGGTGGTGTTTATTATGTTAAAGGTCTAAAACACAATCTTTTGAGTGTAAGTAAGATGTGTAGAAAAGGTTATAAGGTCATACTTCATAGAACCAAATGTGAGACCAAAAAGGGAAGTTCCAAAAAATTGGTTGCAAAAGGCATGCGAACTTATGAGAATGTCTACTATGTGAAGTATAATAGTAGGGGTAATTATTTGTTGGCACAAATTTGTGAATAATGGAATTAGATTGAGGTTGTACCTAAGACTGAGGTTGCCTTTGTTGATATAGAAGAGAAGGATGCTCTAGAAGATAAAATTTGGACAAAGATTGTGGAAGAGGAGCTGAATTAGACAAAGGAAAGTTGGACATTGGACCCAATACTTAGTTCGATAGACAAGAGTGTGGTAGAAGACAAGTGGGCAATCATGAACAAGCTAAATGAAGATGGTAAAGGAAAATAAAACTTCAAGGATGCAGTAAAGATCTCTAATCAAAATGGTTTCCCTTAGGTCCAAAATAAGAAGGCTTTCAGGAGGTCTCCTGCTCCTCCTACTCAAATTAGGTATTTCCCATTTTTCAATGGTAATTGCCTTTCATAAAATAAATTTGGACATAGAGAAAGTGAGTGCAGAAGTAATAATAGAACTCAATTATTTATTAGACAATTTTATGCTTTCAATAAGGTTGTTCATAAGGCTAATGAGTGTAGAAGTAGACTGATGTGGAATATGAATGGTACGAATGTTTTGTCTTTCGATGGATATTGGTATACTTGTAATGAATTTGGGCATAAGATTATTGAGTGCAAAAGTAATATCAAAAGGAATGAAAGTGTAAGAAGAAATAGAAATGGTCCAAACAAGGTCCAACATGCTATAATTGCAATTAATATGGACATATTGCCAAGTTCTTGAAAGTGAAGGATGTGAAGACTTTGATTTGGTAAAAAAAATTAATGTCAATGATGAAAAGGGCAAGATGTATAAGATTTGGGTAAGGAAATCAGATGAGAAAGATGAAATTGATTTTGTGGATGAGACCACACCCTCTGACGTTGTTGATTCCTCTTCCAGTAACTAGAAAAAAGGCATTGCCTAAGGGGAATAATTAATTGTAGATCTGATGAACCCCCCCCCCCCCCTCCCCCATTTTTGTTAGCATGACAAAGCTTATGGAGAATTTTTTCAAGCATTTTGAATGTTCATGGTGACCTATAGCGTTTTTGTGAATTTTGGTCGAATAATATAGGATCTTTGGCTTAAAGCTTATATAGTTTGTGAAAGATGTATTTTAGATAAAAAGGATATAGATAGTTTGTGCCCTCAATATAGGTTCTAGATCTAAGGAAAGATTCAACCTCATCATAGGTGAGGATATAAAAGCCTATGAAAGATTGATTAAGCAAATAGATGAAGAAGCAATCAAAATTGCAGAAGAGGTTGCCAGGATATGGGCATTCCCAAAAATAATTGTGCTAGAGCAAGTCAAAAACTAAATATTGATTGTGCAGATGAGTCAAAAGAAGAAGAGTAATGAGGATATTGGTTGAGATTGTGGTTCAAAACCTATTCAGATATGGAATCCAACAAGGGTAAGAAGAAAGTTACTAAAGAATAAGTTGCAAAAGAGACTCTAGGAAGATTCGAGGAGAAATAATATATAGGAGAAGAAAGAGATGCAGATGATAGAAGAAGTGCAAGTAGTGGTGCATCTATCCAGGGTTTTTTTAAGAGATCTTCTCTTGCTTCTTGGATTGATGCAGTGGTTGCTCTAAGGGAGAGCAGTTAAGGTTGAGGTTTTTTAATTGCATGAAAGTGGTTATAAAAGAATGATATACCTATGAAGGGGAGTATTGTAGCTGTTTGTGTTATCCCCGAAAGGGAAAGAGAATAAAAGGTTATGGTCTATAGTGGTGTATAGAGTTTTCAAGTTTGCATTCGTTGTCCTTGATTTCAAAGGGAGATATAAGTTATTATTTTTATTAGTGTTCCCTTTGTCCTTGATGTCAAAGGGGAGAGATTTTAATAGTGGTAGAAATTTTAATTCAAGTAATTAAGAATTTTTAACAACAAAATAATAGACATTCAAACTAGTAGAGCTAAAATATATGCATCATCCCAAGACATGACTAGTCCTAACAACCATAGGGATTGATTAAAAAAATGATGAGGGAAGTAACAACCATGATACCTCTAATCAAAAGGTAATAATTAGCATGGCATCCTTCCTTCTCTTGTGAGACCATTCAAACATGACAACCTTCATTCTCCAACAAAATCGTTCCTACTTTAGTTCAACCAACATTAGAGTCATGTCAACCTTAGTTTTCTTACGAGACTATACCATCTTATCCATCACATCAACCCAACATTCAAACCCCTTTCAACCAAAATAAAACCCCATTCAGCCAAACCCAAAATCAAAACCCAACCATGTCAAAGCCTCAAAAACATTCATATGATCATCCAAAGAAGAATACAATACTAAATATTCTTACAGGAACTTCCCAAGTCATGTTTTCCAAGAAAGATCAAAATCATATAACAGTGTCTAGCAAGGGCTTGTCCTTTCATGAAGAAGTTGACCCCCAAGTAGCCTCCATATCTTCCACCATTTCATCATCCGATGAAGTCACACAAGAGCAGTCTACACCATCTCTATTCAATAACACAATCAACCAAGGGATCTCCATAGTAAAAATACAAGCTAATCCAATTCGTGATGCTAGTCCCTTCCATGCTTCAAAAATTAAAGATCCAATGCCACCATATGTTCCATTTCCAAGAAAACCTACTTCAGAGAGTCTTATTCAAAATCCTTTCTCATCAACCAAAGTGTTGAAACCTTCCAAGAATCTTCCATGCATATCCAAACTCCTTCCCCGTGTCAAAAGGACAATCCAAAGTCAAAAGAAACGAGTCCTAAAATAAATCAAGATCAAGAACAAACCCTTCCATCCTACCCAGTTTTTGATCAAGATACCACCTATCAGGAATCTTATGATGATCCCCTCATTCTTTTCTATTCCATTCATAATGATACCCTTTTATCTCAAGAGCAAAGTGTCCTTTCAGGTCCCATCCAACATCCACTCCCTAAGAAAGATCATGATATCCCTTCCATCTCCTCCAATGATACAATTCAAAATCAAGAGCAAAGCATAAACTTCGATGATTCTATTCCAAGTCAAGGTCAAAGTATCCCTTCTTCTAAATCCAAGCATACACAGTTGCTATCCTCCAAACCCATTCTGGGTCCTTCTATTCCAAAATCTAAGTCTTCCTCCTTTCCATCCATATTAGGACCCTATGTACCTTCATCCATTATTCATATTATCCCTAGCTCACAATTCAATTCTCTTATCATTAATCAAGATCAACAAAGGCACACATATTTGAGTACCTTCCAACCATCTACCTACACCAATCCATCCAAAATACCTCCAAATCATTCTTATTCAACCATGAATCCAAATCCCTTTAGAATAAATTTGGATGTCAAGAATGAAATCTATAAGTCAAAAAATCCACATACATCCAAAAATCAACATGTCCAATCTAAAAGAGGTGTCAAACTAAAGAAAAATTTGATCCAAAAGCATAAAGTGATATCCAAAAGGCCACAAAGGCCCATCGAGCAAAAAGAAAAATCAAAAACTATGTGGGTTCCTAAGTCAATCATAGAAGCAATGTATTCCAAAGAATCAGAAAGAAACAAAAAATTAAAATCAATGTGGATTCGCATAAAAGCATGGCATCCCAAAGAAAAATCAAAATATAGCATCCAAGCTTTTTATTCCAAAATATTCCCTCAATCATCCATCTACGCATCTCCCACTTTCCAAATCTATTCTTCCATCATTTCCTTCATCCATTTTGGGTCCTTATGTCCCAAAAATCGATTTTCCTCCATCACTTCACCACCTCTCAAGTTGTGTACCAACATTCATCTTGAAGACATTTCCATCTTTCCTTGCATAAATATTCAAACATTCTATCTATTATCCAACATCTCTTTTCCATGCTTCCATTCCTCCCATTGAATCAATTGCATAAATCCTTCATCTTTAAAATAGGCATTTGTGTCATTTTGTCACATGATCGCTCCTCTACACTCAACCTTATGTTCAGTCCATTTCCTAGATATCTATTCATGAAACACTTCAGAATCTGAGGCTGTTCCTCTTTAAGATGATCTTTTCTATTGGGATGCGTACTCGATCTAGAAAGAGAATCACTCATTTTATCTTGATATCAACATCTTTTGATTACCATATCTCACATACTTAATCAATTTCCCTAAGTCATTGTGTTTTCTTAGGTGAAGACGTGGCTAGTGAAAAATCTAAAATCCTACTTCAGTGCCACTGTAATTCTCTAACCAATGTGAGGTTCATTGTTTATGAGCCAATGCACAAAAGAATAAATGACAAGAACAAAAGCAATATCAAAAGATCAAAACAAAAGCATGAGCAATAAAAGAAATATCAAGAAAAGAAATTTAATGCAATGTCAAAATGCTTGGCTATGGGAACATGTTAGTAACTCCATCGAGGCTATGGAAGCCTGGCTGGCAATGGAGCAATATTTGTGAGATTAACAGCGATAACCTCATCGGAGCTATAAACGCTTATTGGCAACGAGGCTCTATTCAGGATACTTTTGAAGTCAGGATAACTCACGTAGCTAGTCACGTTGGAATCTAAAGATTACAATGATCACGTGGGTTGGAATAAACCCAGTTACACATACCTGGGTAATCAAAGACTACGTACCTTGATCCGTTTTGGGATTCTTCTTTCCTTTTGAGTATGTTTCCTAGTCGCTAGATATGTTTGGTTGAATTTTCCAGAGGTTCTAATTGTGGGTTTGGTCTCTATCTTTGAAATGTTCAAGAACACTTATTCAGGTGGTGCTATATGTTTTAATGATTTTGCACATCGCCATTTTGTAAATGGAGACCTCTACACTTGGGGACAAGTTTCATCCACTCTATCCTTCCTATCAAATCTCCCATTACCCTTCTTCCAAAGTCCATTACCCTATCTACATCCATCTTGTTTTTCTATCTTTGATCTTGAAATAAACTAGGGATCTTCATAAGAATTAGGCATCCTCTCTACTTCACCTTATCAATATCCTCTACTCCATATTCCTTATCCTATCTATTCCTTGCTTCTATCATCCATCACTATCTATGATCTTGCTTCACCTTATCCATACCCTCTAGTCCATATCCCTTATCATATCCATTCCTTTCATCATACATCATTGTCTATGATCTTGCTTCTCCTATCCATATCCTATCTTCATACATATCCCCTTTTTCAAAAAATCAAAAAAATCTTTCAACAAAATCAACAAAAATAAAAACCTAAAAATAAGATAAAGTCTTGAAAAAATCCTATCCATTAGATAAAGTCCTAAAAAACCCCTAAAAAATAGAAAATGTCATGAATAAATACCAAAAGAATCAAATACAATTCTAAAGAAATGAATAGAAAAATGTCGAAAAAATACCAAAAGCAATAAAAAAAAAATTTGAATATGATCTTGAAAAAACCCAAAAACATCAAAAAAGCTCTTGGAAAAGAACTAAAAATCCAAAAACAATCTAAAAAAATTACAATAAAAGGTTTCGCAAGAATCAAACACCCTAGAAAATATCAAGCAAACACTTCACACGAAGTTCGCAAAGGATAAAACTATCTTATCGAAATCTGCAATCAAGTTGATCAAATTGTCTTATCAATAGTATCAAGTGATCATTATTGTCTTAAATAAAAGAAGGATACACTCGAAACCAGACATGTCAGTCTTAAACGAGGTCCACATTTTTAGAGATCAAACATTATCAACCATCACATCAAACAATTAAAGAAAAGGCGCAGATTAGTGTGGTTGCTGAATTTGGTCCTAATTAGTCTTTATATTTTATCATTTGGTGATAGGTCATGTTTCTATGCTACTCAAGGATGTCCACAAGTGACTAGAGAGCTGGGATGGGCATGATCCTTTTCTTTGTTTTTTGTTTGTGGTGTGGACCAATGAAGTTATGGGGCAATGGTGCCATGAGTGTCTGTGATGGGTACGTTCATTTGGCAAGTATCTCATGAAGGATAACTATGCTTGTGACTACTGCACATACCTCGACCCCTATCATTATACCCAAAATAAAGGGTTCATTCCTTGTCTACAACATGTTTGTTTATGCAATGAGATATCTTTACATCTTGGTTCTTTATAACATGGTGTGCTAATCTCCATTGTTACATAATAAGGATCAATGATGAATATATTTTGCACTATGAATAAAGGCACACAAGTTCGTGTATCTATCATCATCAATCATTTTCATTTTCATTTCATTTTTCTTAGTTTTGTTGATTCTTTCTCTTAATCAATCTCTCTTCTAACATGTCCTCACATCTATTCTCTCTAATCTTTCATGCCTTCTTTCATCTAACATTCTGAGAGAGAGAGAGAGAGAGAGAGAGAGAGAGAGAGAGAGAGAGAGAGAGAGAGAGAGAGATCATTCATGTCTTTAATGCACAAACAATCTCTTGAGGGAGCATTATACCCTAAGCGTTGTCAGGGCATACTGAAGTGGGAATTTTTTTAATTTTCTTCGAAACAATGTTGTCTCAACATTTTTTTCAAAGAAGGGAAAATGTAGACACCTAAAAAATCTCTCATTCATATCATACTAATTATTCAACTTATTAATTAAATAATTATTTAATTATTTAATTAAACTAATAATATTCTTCTAAATTGATTTTAATCATCATCATCATCCATCTTACTAATTTTTCAATTTCCATCTCTTCATTAATTAATCTTTCAACCCTTTCTCAATTATTAATTAAATATCATTCATTTAATTAATTACGATTTAAATTCCTTAATTAAATAGTCTTTATTATTTAATTAAATTTTATTTCTACTGATTAAATTATTTAATTCATTCATTCATTCTTCAAATCCCCAAATTCGGATTTCAACTAATTTCATCTAATTTCATCTTTCAAAATTCACATTTCACCAAATTTCAATTTTATCACATTTCAAGTTAATGTGCATTTCAATTTCATCATTCGAAAATCAAAGTTTCAATTCAAAAGTTATACATCACATGTTCAAAATCATGACTAATTGGTCAAATCAGTTAACTAACCAGTTAACTTAGTTAACTCTCCAATCTCCACTTTTAACTCCAATCACCTTTTTCTAACAAGTCAATCAATTTAGTCTTCTCCCTAGTCAATTTAGTTAACTAGCTAATATATCTAGTTATCAATCTAATCAATTAAGTTATCTCTCCAATCTATCCACTTAACAGATCAATCAAAGGAGTTAACAAAACAATCAAATCAATTTAACTGTCAATTAGCACTTGAGTTCCATTTCTCACCCAATTTGTCTCAAAAATCTATAAAAGAAACATCATTTCTCCATTTCAATAAATCATGATCTTTGAAATAATTGTGTCTAATATATGCAAAAATCTCAGTGCAATATTTGAGAGCCACCTACAACACAATATTGGAGAAGAACAATGGAAGACATGATTCAAAATAGGGAGTTTTTTAATTATTCATTTTGCATCTATTTTATTGATTTATGTTTAGGATTTACTTAATTAGTTAAGGAATTAGTTATTTCCCTTTTACTCTAATAAGCTTTGATTTACCTAATGATTTTAAGTATGAAAACAAAAACCATACCAAAATTACATGCAAAAAGAGGTTTGCACAAATTGGATGCATACAAATAGCCTCAAATCACGATTTTTGTTAGTTGAACTGCAAACTATGAGGTGAATCGACTATTGGCATGTAAATCGTAGATTTAAAAGTAGATCATAGTTTTAAGTACTCCTAAGATCTCAAACATGAATAAAGATAGAAATTACAAGTTTAAATAAAAAATCATCACATGCAAGTCTAAGCCTTGCAACCTATAAGAAATTTTTATGGCCTCACATGCATATAAATGACTTTACATGCCAGATGGAAAATCCAAACCCTTTACATAGTGTATTCAATCAAAAAATTCATTATATGGATCTAATGATCCAAAACCCCCTAAATGTGCTTTTAATCTCCTTAGCTCTCTACTACACATTATTTTGCAAAGATCACACATAGAAAGGCAAAACAGATAAATCTTGGTGTTGTGTAAACAAAATACATCTTTTCATATAAACTACATGCAATTTTACTATACCAATATTTCAAGCCATAACATCACTCTGAAACCATGTGAGAATTGATATCTTTTTGAAGAATGACAGTACTTGGTCAAGCCACAAAATATGAACAAGCTTATCTCCTAGCAGGATCTTCTACTAGAAATTTTATCTTCTATTAAAATTATCTTCAAATAGGAGTAATCCATGCAAAGTATGAATACTCTAGAAGAAGTAATATCCTAAGAATGTGCTACACTAATGATCAGGGGTTTTCTCTTGTTCATACTATTACTATTATTCTTTTCCTTGATACATGTATCCTTTTGGTCTTTAATCATTTAGTTCCCAACACAATCATGATGTTTTGATAACTTTAATGTGCCCATATAGATTAATTTATCCTACTCTCTAGTGAATGCCTTGGCAAAGTCATCAAAATAAAGAATTGTGAATCTTTATTTTATGACAAACATAGTAACATAATGTATATAAATAAATATTGAATAATCAAATTTAAAATTTTGAAATTACACTTAAAAATAAATTGATATTACTTCTTCCAAAAGTTGCGAGCTTTTATTTATATTCTTAAATACTTGAATTTTGTGATAATTCCTAAATGTTTTGATTAGATAAAAGATGGGATAGGCCTATTAGTGGTACATAACAGCCATACAGGTGCACAAGGGGAATTCACAAGCAATGAGATCATCGAAAACACAAAAAACAAAAAAGGTAGCTCATTTTTGAAAAGGATACTTTTGACTGGGGCATCAACTAGCAGGAGAGAGATCCCTATCAATAAAAATTACCTAATCACAACAGAGGTATTTAGGAGAACCCTAAACCATCTACCAATGGAAACCCCTTGCACTGGAACAATGCAGTCAATGGAGAAGACAACAAACATCAAGTTTTGAAAGGCATCCTGAAACCTTTTACATAAAGAGTCATTACGAACAACACTATTCATAGTAGACAATATCATAAGGTTTTGATAGGTATCCCTAAACCTTTGACTGAAAGAAAAAGCTGAAAAACAACCCATAGAAGGCCACCTCAATAGGTCAGTTATTAATACGAACACAAGAGAAGAATCCCAACAAGAACAAAAATAGAGACAAATGAATCCCAACTCTAGCACCAAACAGGAGGCCTCAAGGGGAACAAACCCAAGGGGAAAGTCACTTGATGGGGGGAGCGGGGTTCAATGATAGAGAACTTAAAAAACAATAGCACCCCCCAACAACAGAAGGATTATAGCATCAAAGCAAATTCATAAGAAATAGGGTGCTCTTTGGTTAAACACCTGCAGGGTAACTAGCCCTCAAAACCTTTCCACATTCCATCCACCACAACCCAAACAAAACTTCTATACAACAAGATGTCATAATTCTCAAGAGTGAAACCACTCGACCCCCACAAACCTCTATTAGCAAAATGGTCAATGAAGATCCAAGCACCTTCCGGGCTAGCCTCCATAGGGACTGTGGAAGAAGCGAAGAAAACATCCATCCCATAACCCTTTCCAGATAAGTAAGGAATGCCAAAAGAAAGTCTCACGAAAGAGGAGACAAAGCTACCCCACTCCAAAGACCAACAACACTAGAGGAAGTCACCTGACTCAGCACAAAAGCCCACCTCGATAGAACCAATACTAAACAAAGGAGCCCAAAGAAGCACCCAAGGCACTTTCAGGAGCCAAACCCAAGTGATGCTACTCCACCAGAGAGTCAAAGAAGAGAAGGAAAGGAGCCCCAAAGCACCAAAGGGCACAAGGAGCAACAAGCCTAATATGTTCTCAAGTAAAACTAACTAGACCTAGGAGATAAAGTCCTAAATGTTTTTTTATTATAAAAGCAGGGAGACGACCCTGAACCGAGAACAACATAAAATTACATAGTTATATCACCAGGCAAAGAAAAGCCACCCAGAAACCAAAATACAGAGCCCACCCTTCAAAGAACAGTCCTAAGTGTTATTAATATTACTTTGACTTAATTAATTACTTAACATTACTTGGTTGACATACTTAGCGAATAAGCTGAATAATCACATATTAAAAATTCCTCTATTGTTTTCCACAAGTTCCTTGCTATTGTGAAACCCTAAGACATCTAAAGAAATACACAATTCTCTAAGCCATGGGTGCACCAATACTAGGAGTATAAAGATATACTCTCTAGGCTGGATTGAAGCTGATGTTATAAGGAAAAAGCTATTCTATAAGAAAATGGGTACATCAACACAGAGTGGCGAGGACAAATTACATGTGAAAGAAAACACAAATCTCTAAGATTAATAAGAATGCCTATGGATATGGACTCTGGGAATCTCATTCCACATGTTTTTTTTTTGTAAGAGTAAAGTAACATATCTTTTCTAGCTAAGAGAGATATAGATTTAAAATTTAGAGAAGAAAACCTCTTTCCTTGAAATGCGTGAACTGACATAAGAATAATGATAAAGAGTAATCCATTGGTCAAGAAGGTGGGGTCTGTCTCTCATCTCAATTACTTTTTGGCATGGATTCCAATAACCAACCAATCAATTCAAACATTTTTCTCGCATCCAAGCTATTTTTATTTTTTTTGTATAGGGAAAGGGTATCACTAGCTGTATAGTTAATTTGGCATAACCTAAGCTTGGATTTTGCCATTTTTTATTTTACATCTAATAAATATTTTCTATTATTTTGTTTAATTGTTTAGTTTGATTATCATAAAATTTGAATTAGTTTCACTTGTTTTGTATATATGCCTTACACCGTAAAGCCTAAGAATAAGTTGTCTCAAAACAAAAGGGGCTTTGGTTTAGGGCCTATAGCTGAGGGGATGGACATAATTGTCCTCCTTGAAACACATGAATATGAGGGCTGCAGGGTTTCAAATTTTGAGGGTTACACAAAGATGTCAGTTTGGAATGAGTTAACTGAAAGTGACAAGGGATATGGAGGGGTAACAATTTTAGTAAGAGACTCTTGGAGAAAAATCATACAAGTAGAAAAGGAAGACTCAAATAAGTAGTACATATGGGTAAAAATAGAGGTAATGGAGAAAATAATTTATCTTTCAGCATGTTACTTTGCTCCCCATGGCTCAAAATTCTACAAGAAGAAGAAATTAGACAAAGAAGACCCATATGCAGTGTTGAGAAAGGATATATCACCATATAACTACAAAGGTGAAATCAATTATAAACTCCTTAATCTAACTCAAAGAAAGCAGTTCTCCTGGCATTTGACAAAGTTGTTAAGGAGAATACCAAAATCAGAGCCTCTTGGGGTATCCCCATGTTCCCCCTGTTCAATGTTAGTAGATATTTACAACTTTATTTCCTTCTCCTTTCCCTTGGTATCCCCGGTTTTTCCAATTTTAGACTTTTTCATATTCGGTGGACTAGAACCCTGTAAATTGGGGTTAGGGGTTTTATACTTACCGATCGCCCATCTAGGATGTTTGTTTCTTCTGCTATTACAAGTGCCAGGTGTAATATTTTATTGGGGGCCCTCCTCTTAAGAAGGACGGTGTTCCAAATCATCCGAGACATTGGGGTCCTGCTAGTTCATAGCCCTACCAGACTCTTATTTGTCCATCTCCATATCAGACACATAATGTACATCAGTGTTGGCCAGAGATTTGAGGGATTTAATCGTCGAAGAGGATTTAATCCCATGATCCTTAGCATATTCCATGATGAGCATGATTAACTGGGCATCATACATAATAGGGTTGTCACTATTTTTCGCATGATTCGCTAGGCTATTTTCAAGAGAAGATAACAAATAGAAAGGCAGAGAAATTCTTTTGTTGTGCCTAAAATGGTTTAATATCATAAAGTGGTAAGAGAAAATACTAGAATAGCATCCATCAAGAGTAATGTACCACATAATCACTTCGACCATCTCCACCCAAAGTGATTGCAGGTCCTTCCTATTATAGTCGGCGTCCTTCATCTTTCACACCCTTTTTCTCTCGCTTTCTTTGTCAAAGAATTCTGCTATGACTTCTTTCATTGTCTTCCTCTCTTTGCAAAACTTATTGCCTTCCATATGCAAACCGGATATCTTCACCTTGAAGGTTTCATCAATTCTAAACTCTGCTCCAAAAGTCATGAGGATGCCTTTCTCCCAACCATTCACAAAATCCTCTGTCACTTTGGGGTCATTTCCATGAAGCCTCTCGAGATACGACACAAGGCCTCCATCTGTAATCTTTGTCCATATCTCTCTGTTCTTTTTCCGATTCTTGTAGGAAGTAGGCTCCATTCTATTTTGTCACCTCCCATGAGCAAATTGCCTCTACAACAATGGATGAAGGTACCAAACCCAAATCAGGTAATGAAAAACCAAATACAAAAGAAAACTCTGGAAACCCTAGTTTTGGATTTCGAACTAAAATCCCACGAACGATTATTATTCATTTGGCAATCTATCATCATTAATGCGCTAAGAATGGCCAATGCATTCAACATCCTTTCTCGTCAGTTCACACAATTGTATCAAGAAATTTTCCTTTTTCATCCACCACTATATGTCCACATAATCCACACCAATGTTCGCCATGTGGTCCACTGGCATGTTACCTTCTTGATAAATGTGGGAGATTTTGAAATCATCCTATTTGGTAATCATGATGTGGCACTCTTGAATCAAATGCTTGATGGTCCAGTCGGGATCATTTGTTTTACTCACACACCTAATGATATTTAGAGAATCACTCTCAAACCAAACTTTTTTGAACCCTTCTCTGATTAGCATGTGTAACCAAATGTAAACATCTTTAGCCTCGACATAGTGGTTTGTTTGGGTGCCTAGTGGGAGTGTCATTGATGAAACAAGCCACCCATTGTGGATAAAGTCCTAAATGTTATTAACATTACTTTGACTTAATTAATTACCTAATATGTTCTAAAGTAAAATTACTTTTAATTTTACCACTTTATCTAAAAAACTTCATAATTATTTTCCATATGTGCTTGTGTTTATATAGTTCTTAAAGAGTAATATTAGATCAAGAGACTTAATTATGTACAAAGGAAACCCTAAAATTCATATTAATTATTAAACTGATTAATTTTATCAATGTCTACAATAGGCTTAACTTTCTTAGTTTATTTTATTATGAGAAATCATTTGTCCCTAGGAAATAAAATCATCTTATTTTTCCATATGAAATATTTGTAGAGCATTAAAATATGTATTCTTTGTCAATCCATTAGTGTATAATTGAAAATAAGAATGTAAGAAAAAATCATGTAGCACACACACTAGTACGCACAACACCTCCTTAATATTTCTTAATGAGAGAATCACCTTGCAGATACAAATGAAACTTTATTCTAAATAGAAAATGGTAACCATGTAATTTTAAGGGATTAGTAGCCTTAAGGAATATGTACAAATTTGGCAAACCCTTACAAAAATGTAGCTTCACAAAAAATTTATAATTTCAAAAATAACTCTCAACTTTCAAATCATTTATACGAATTATCCTTTAAGTTTTACACATGCTTGCCTAAAGAGAAATATGTCTAGTGTGTTTGATTAGTTTCTACAATAATATCTACATGGGTAGTGCTAACTTAGCAAATTGAGAAGATGTTGTGTACCACTTTTGGTATGGTGATGGAAGGACCTGATGTGTGGCATTGACTTTTCATTAGATTATGTGGAATGCATAGGTGACAATGATTCAAAGATAGAATTCCAATTAATAGTTTAACATTCAATAGTCAAGGTATGGTAGAGTGGGCATGTAGGTTGATTATTGGAAAAGAATGTTCATGGCAAGTGTGTGCATTGAGGATATGGTACTTAAATGATAAAGCCAATGGGCAAACACTAGATGTCACAAGAATAATAATGTCTTAATGAACAACAAGAGACAAAAAGAGGTGACAAATGATGAAATTGCATCTAGGAAATAAATTATAGCCATCATGAAGTAGGTATGTTGGTTAGAAAGTGAACCCAATTCTTAGTACTCATCCAATGTATGCTATGAAATTTGTGTAGTGGAGGGTACACCAAGTATTGGTATACCAAGGGTACCACAAATTAGTATCATTTGAGAACCTCATAAAACTTCATACTTCTTACCTCAACCATTGTAAAACATTAAAAATTGTAAAATATGGTATGTTATTGAACCTAAAGCCATATACTATTGTTAAAAAAATCTACCTTTGTATGCATATTGGAAAAAGGAAGAAGGCTTTACACAGAATGTTTATATTTAAGCTAATGAATGATATTCCTAGGTTTTGAGCCCTTATATAATGATAAGGTAATGTTAAAATGAGACTAAACTATGTCATACCATGTGTTATTTACGAAAAAAAAAGATCACTAAAGATACTCTTGTTCTATTTAAAAAAATAACCTTAACTCTCTCAAAATGTAATATAAAAATGCTAACCTAAAACATTATAACTCTAATACCATATAAGATTTTAAGGAAAAAAAAACCAACATATAATGCCTAAAAATTACTGTAGAGAATATCATGATAGAATATCAAAAATAAAATATACAAATTGTTGTAATTCAATTGATAAAAGTTGCAAAACATAAAGAAAATTAAGAAAAGAAAAAAAAGCTAGCATATAATGCCTAAAAATTACTTTAGAAAATATCATGATACCCATACCAAAAATAAAATATACAAATTGTTGTTATTCAATTGATAAAAGTTGCAAAACATAAAGAAAATTAAGAAAAGAAAAAAAAGCTAGCATATAATGCCTAAAAATTACTTTAGAAAATATCATGATACCCATACCAAAAATAAAATATACAAATTGTTGTTATTCAATTGATAAAAGTTGCAAAACATAAAGAAGATGAAGGTAAGAAACGGTGGACACGTCATCCAATAAAAAATGTAACTCTCAGTCTCGAAGAATGGAAAGAGTAACCTATTTTTTCCTCAGTAATAAAATAAAGATGTTTTGGAGTGTTTCTCAAGGTAATTTTTTCGCTCATTCACACTTTCTTGAAGAATTAATTAAAGAGAGCAAGTGTAAAAACTAAAGATCTAACAAAATTTTGTATGTTATACAGAACGAATAGCTTGTTTTTGAGTTACCTGTGCCCTCCGGAAAGACTTGTGGTAATATTTCTTTTCTAACCGTCTTCTGCCTTAATATTTGTTTTGTGACCGTCTTTTGCTGTAATGTTTCATCAAGAACCTTTGTTGTAGCCGTCAAATTCAGATCCATATAGAGCTCACTTATCTTGGTGCGAATACCGCTCAATTTCTCAGAGTTTACACTTGATTTCAAGAAGCTGCAACATTAAAAGTATTTATTAAATGGAGTAACAAAACAAAATTAAGTAAAGAAAGCATAACATCGTGGAGGAAATGATGTACTGACTAACCTGAAAAATTTTCCCGATTGTTGTTGGGATGCGCAACATAGAGATCCTTCTATAATGTATTGAAAAGCTTCTTCAAATTTCACCTTTTCTTCTTTTATAAAAATGTTTAACTTTGTAATATGAGATACAAGCTTGATCATTTGTTGCAAGAGCTCTACACATTCAATCCTGTTCTGTGATACTTTTGCACATTTTGAGACCAGATAGCCTACCATGGATAGCCCTGCAACTGCCCAATGCAGCTGCCCAATTTGCTCAAGTATATTTCCTACAATTTTTGTTGCTTCTCCCAACTGAAAAGAGCTATCCTGTAATCCAAGTAAAGCACGGCTAAGAGAACAGGGAAAAATGTATAGTTATTAAATGCATTGTGCAAGTATCAAAAATATGATTTGAAATGTTGATGTAAATAAAAACATATAATAGAAATTCAGAAATGTTGATACAAATAAAAACACACAATCTAATATTTTGATGATGGATCACAGAAAGAAAGATTGATTAAAATAAAAATACATAATTTAACTTTCTGATGATGGATTACAAAGTATGATCTGTAACATTGATGTAAATAAAAACATACAATTGAAATCTAAAAACAACACACAAACAACATTATGAATTGTAGACAACTGATATCATTAACTAACCTTAGTGTCGATTTTTATTTTCTCTGTATGATCATTAACAAATTTTAAAAATGTGCCTCCGCTCTGGATAATTGAAGCCCAGTTTGACGGCTTGTCTGTATGAGAACTACTTGTGCTTGGAGTATCTGTTGTACGCTGCAAAACAATAACAAGAATTGAACACTATGGAAGACCTCTCATCATTATATTACCCTTAAAATTGAAAAAAAGATCAAGCTTATACTAACCTTTTGAGCCGTCTTTAAGTTATCTTCAATGGCTTTGATAAAACCATCTCCCTGGCTTTTAATGTCGATTTCTTGAAAATTGCTGATAACTTCTTCGAGCGTGCGTGGTGGCTTTTTGGAAGAAGGAGGTGGGTGTGGTGCTGTAGATGATGGCTGTGTGGAGGAGATCACCATCTGAAGTTGATTAGGAGAATGTGTAGATGGATTTATGGAAGTAGTGACTAGATCTTGTGATGAGGATGTGCAGGGATTTACAGGAGGATTTGGTGGTGCACTTTCTGTGGGCTTTTTGGAACTAGAAGGTGGGTGTGGTGTTGTGGATGATGTCTGTGTGGAGGAGATCACAATCTGATTAGGAGAATCTGTTGATGGGTTTATGGAAGTAGTGACTAGATCTTGTGATGGGGATGTGCAGGGACTTACAGAAGGATTTGGTGGTGCCCTTTCTGTGGGCTTTCTTTTCCAGCACCAACAACAATTACAAGAAGGACCCATGGCCAGTCAGAGAAATTTTTGGTTGAGATACTTAGCGGACAAGCTGAATAATCACATATAAAAAATTTCTCTATTGTTTTCCACAAGCTCCTTGCTACTGTGAAACCCTAAGACATCTAAAGAAATACACAGTTCTCTAAGCCGTGGGTGCACCAATACTAGGAGAATAAAGATATACTCTCTAGGCTGGATTGAAGCTGATGTTATAAGGGAAAAACCTATACTGTAAGAAAATGGGTGGATTGACACGGAGTGGCAGAGACAAATTACAAGTAAAAGAAAACACTAGTCTCTAAGATTTAATAGGAATGCCTTTGGATTTGGACTCTGGAAATCTCACTCCATAACATGAAAACCTCTTTCCATGAAATGCGTGAACTGACACAAGAATAATGATAAAGAGTAATCCATTGGTCAAGGAGAACGGGTCCCTCTCTGGTCTCAATTACTTTTCGACGTGGATACCACTAAACCGACCAGTCAATTCAAACGTTTTTCCCGCATCCAAAGTTGCTTTTATTATTCTGTTGTGCATAGGGGAAGGGTATCACTAGCCGTATAGTTAATACTAACCCTCAATCAGTACTAACCCTCTCTTCTGGCAACCGCACCCCATAGCCTCCCTAAGACCCTATAAATCTTATGTTTCCGTATACAGTCTGCTACCGGCGGTTCGGAGAAAACGTGCATGTGCTGGGAAATGTGCGTGTTGGGCTCGAAAAACTGTCGTCCAACTTGCCCGAAAGTCTGGCCGCCGCGTTGGCCCCTGCTTCGCCTGTGAGAAATAAATAAGAAGGACTAACCTTTATTTGGGGGCATTTTTTCCCTCTAATTTATTTTGGCGGTAATAATAGAATTTTTGATAAAAACATTTTCTTGTGTTTGATTTCTCAGAAAAAAAAGAAACTAAAGGGAAGCAGGACATTTCATCTTTGCATTTTAGAGACCCCAAAACTTTTTTTTCCATTTTTTGCCGCAAAAAGTTATTTAAATTGTATATAAATTATAAATCTTTTGAATAAATTCTATTGAATACAACTTTACAAATCATTATATTGGATGCTAGTGTAAAGAAATATTTGTTATTATTCTTTAAAATCAATTTAAGATTTTAGTCAAACACCCTTTTTTTTTGGAAGATGTATGTATGTGTTGCAGTATTGTTGTAATTGAAAAAGAAAATCATCTTTGTTCACTATATAGATATAATTCTACTTATAGTTTGTTATTGGAGTATAGTAATGAGCATCTTAGCAAAAGTTTAAAACTCGTTCAAATATAAGCTACATTTTCATAGAATTTTTAGAATTTTCAAGAAATGATTTGTTGAAGTATATTTTGGTTGGGTTGGAATTTGATGGATATAATCAAGGAAGTTATTATTTATGAACCATGTTTGATGGATATAATCTAAGCTTGTTCTTTATTATTCAACACTACTATGCATTAAGTAGTTTAATGCTAATCTTTTTAAATGTGTATGAGATTTAAATTTCAGGAGTGAGCACCCTTGTAGAACCCCAATTTATTTATCTAAAAACAATGTTATATACTTTTATTAGGCCACCTTATAACATATTATTTCAATATAATGTTATAAGTACTCAAAACTTACCAACCTCCTTTGCATTCGTCTTTTCTTTCCAAACCTTCCCACTTACATGCATAGCCTTCTCTTTACTATGTATTAAGTTTTAACCCTTCAACTAGTAAGGGACCGCCTAAGCATCTCAAGGGTTGGATTGAGGCAATCTATCCTAGCAAAACGTGTAACCCATGTTGAAAAAATAAGTGACCTCATTGATATGCGGGAAGAATTAAACATCTAATATTGATGCATGAGAACACTTAATTTTAGCTATTTCTTCACCATTTTTATTTTTTTACTATGATCTTTATTGAGTTTTGACTTACCTACCCCTTATTTCTCATAACTTCTTCCCACAGATCATATTTTTTATTTATAGTTCCCTCGCCCAAACATGTTTTTTACTAGATTTCTTATCCTAGATTTAAGTAGTTGAACTTGTTTCTTGGCTTACAAAGATCATTCTATCCTAAAAAGTGAGGCTCATTTTATCTAAGTTTGGCATCACCTTGTAGCTTGGTTTTGATTATCTTTATTCTCTTAGGAATTGTGATATCTTCATATATACAATGCTCATCCACTTAATAATATAGTCAGTCAAATCAACTCTTCTAGATTCAAATTTACATTAAAATGTGTTACCTCCATCATCGTGCCCTATTCATTCTTGAAATTGATCATAAATTTCTCCCTTCACTTAACTTATGCTTTCTCTTAATTCTTATTCTTCATCTTTTGTGTCACTTGATTCTTTTCTTTGGATAAACTACTTGTGTTTACTTTGATCTGCCACATCTAATATTGCTTTGTCTTCAATTTTCATACAAATCTATTTATTTTCCTGACCATATTAATAAATTTAGGTTTACCTATGTTGGAGTTAGTGCTTTGGGTGATATTGTTGATTGCAAAGAAAAAAATTGTTGTTGCAACTATGGGTTATACACACATAGCTCAAGAATTCCAAACAGAGACCAACTCTAACTCATAGTTGCAAATTAAGGTTCCAATTAAGAGCTTTTAAACCAAGAAATGATAATTCATACATACATGCATAAATAAAACATAAAATTGGATGGAAAGCTTTTAATTCATTTAGATCTAGAATCGTAAACTTCTAATGGTGTGAAGCCAAAACAATGAATCATATCTAGTACTAGAATATCCTTCAACAAATCTCCCTCTACAATACAACCAATGTTGGATATTTATATATTAAATGTTTTGGGAGAGATACGCATCTAAGAAATCTAGAAGGTATTGGAGATTTCTAAGGTGGAATTTTCCATAAGAGAACAATATTAAAAAAAAGATGTCAATCTAGATAATATCTTTCTAGAGTTAGATAGTTGGAATTCTATATCAAACATGAAAAGCTAAATTTCACCATAATTTAAGATCTAATGGTAAATCACCTCGAAAATTAGTGTTTTAGGTAGCAAATTATGGAACTAAATTTGTTCTTTATTTTTTAACTATATTATGTATTAAACAGTTTAATGATAAAAAATAATAAGATGATTAAGATTTAAATTTCAAGGATGCACACCGTTGTAGAATCCTCATTAATTTATCTATAAAAATGTTACCTTTATTTCTTTTCTTGAGGATAAAAAAAGATTTTTGAAAAGATCCCTAATAGAACATAATGTTATTAGGGGTCCATATAAAATATTATTTGAATATAATGAATAATAAGTAATAAAATCTTGTTATTATTGTTATTACTATATGTTTATAAAGCATGTGCTATTTAATAATCAATAATATAATAAACTATTATATTACTAATTATTTACAATTGTTGATTTTAAATAGATGTGACAAATACACTTTCAATTATTTTGTCACACCTTTTATATTCTAAGAGCTTCTATCTTATTTGGAAGTAATTCAATTTTAGAGATTATATGAATTTTATCACCATGCACAAGATATATTATCAACTTTGTGAAAGTGAGAAGAAGTGAGTTTCCCTAAGTTTGGACTATTGATTTGTAGATACAAATGTATGTGTTTTAGATTATAATGATACTTTATAGAATTTTTAATCTAGAAATATTCTCCCATGTATCTATTGTGCAATACTTAAATGTGTACATCTTGTAATTCTCATTTCATTTATTTTATATTTTATGTGTGATGATTATTAACCAAATTCTTAATTTCTAACCTAGTATCAATGCAAGTTAAGCTATATTAATCATCTTTATAGATTATACTAGAAGATAGTGATAACTCAATAAGTAAGTATTTAGAGTAAAATTCAAATATCACCATATTTATACTTGTTTGATGTGTTTGAGGAAAGTGTAGAGGTAGGAGTGTATGCTCTTGTCTATTTAGACAATCAAAAATATAGACCCTCAAACCTTTTCTAGTTTGTTTTTTGCATACCCTTAGCAGGCTCGCCCTCCCGATTCGCTTGGCACACTTGCACAGGCATTGGTGAGAGGGGAACGACCCAAGTGACTACAGCCAGACCTTGGCGTTCCAACTCGTTATATGTAATAAATAGGCCTCTTGAGATGAAAATTTCGGAGGTTGGAGCTATTTGAGAGTTTACTCTCATATTGAGCATCTTGTAGGGCCCTTGAGGTCTAAATCACGCTTGCATGACTACTACGGTGCTTGATAGTTTGTTGGGCTATATGCCTCAATTGCGCTTGCGTGACCTCGAAGAGTAGTCTTCTAACTGAAAT